>NC_044317.1:51438689-51753483 GCF_007474595.2 Lynx canadensis
TGAGGTAAATTGGACACACTTGGAAAAAATTGTTTTTAATTTTTTTTAACGTTTATTTATTTTTGAGACAGAGAGACAGAGCATGAACGGGAGAGGGTCAGAGAGAGGGAGACACAGAATCTGAAACAGCCTCCAGGCCCTGAGCCGTCAGCACAGAGCCCGACGCGGGGCTCGAACTCACGGACCGTAAGATGGTGACCTGAGCCGAAGTCGGACGCTCTACCGACTGAGCCACTCAGGCGCCCCAAATCGGAAACACTTTGAAAAACACTGGTCTGCGGCCCCCTACCCAATCGTCTCCCCATCTTTTTCTCACACAAACGTCTCTTTGCTTTCAGCCAAGATTTTCTCATGCCAACCCAGGGATCCCCTGTGTCCTCCAGACCCCCAGCCTGGGTCACGTGTCCCTCTAAGCTCCTCCAGTCCCTCGAGTCTCCCATCCCAGCCCTGCCCACTCTGGATGGTCACTGTCTGGGGATAGGTCTGTCCCCACCATTGGGCTGGAGGGTGGGGGCGTCTTCACCGCCGAGTCGCCAACATTGCCCTGCACGGGGCCGGGGCGCACAGTAGGGGCTCTGGGAGTGTGGTCTGACTCTTTCAGAAGCGGGAAGGAAAGGAAGGAGGCAGGCCACTTGGGTACACCGGAGCCAAAAGACTCGGGGCCTTCGGGCATCCAGGCCTGTCTGGGAAGCCGCGGCCTGGGACCCTGGAGACTCGCCCAGACCTTCCCTTCCTACCTTTCTGGTTATTTATTTAGGAGCCGGCTTGTCTGGGCTGCTCTGCCCCGCCCCCGCCCAGCTGCAGGCCGTCAGGTCTCTGGGGCTTGTGGCGCAACAGTAACTCTCGGGTTTCTGGGCCTGAAGGCCCAGAGAGAGGGTGCTGCCCTCCTTACTTCTCCCCACACCCAGTTAAGGTCCTGGGAGCTGGTTCCCAGGCCAGCTGCCCCCTTGTCCTCCACTCCCGGGCCTGCCCCGGGACCCCACCGCTGCCTCAGAGCTTGGGTGACCTGGATGGAAAGACACTGGATGCTTTCAGGGAGTCAGGATAGGATAATGGTCAAGGGTGTGGGGTCAAGGGTACGGGGCAGCGACAGGGGCCCTCCCACTTCTCAGCTGACCTTGGGCGAGGGATTCTACCTCTGAGCCTCATGTCCTCATCTCTGAAGCAAGATGAAAGTCGTATTTACCCCCAGGGTGGCAGGAGAATTAAATAAAACCAGGTGGCTGCAAAAGATAGGCCTTGGCCATGTGATAAGAGGTCAGTATATGGTACATTAGTCTATCAGTATATCAGATTATTGGCTTTTCCCTTTAGAGATCCCTGGTCAGAAGTTCGCCAAGCCATACCCCCCCTGGGGGCGGGGGGGGGGGGTCTGAGGCGAATCCAAAGGAACATGGCCTTGGGACACCTGGGTGGCTCATTTGGTTGGGCGGCCCACTTCGGCTCAGGTCATGATCTCAGAGCTTGGGGGTTCGAGCCCCGCGTCGGGCTCCGTGCTGACCGCTCGGAGCCTGGAGGCTGCTTCCGATTCTGTGTCTCCCTCTCTCTCTGCCCTTCCCCCCGCTCTCAAAAATAAAATATACATTGGGGCGCCTGGGTGGCTCAGTCGGTTAAGCGTCCGACTTCGGCTCAGGTCACAATCTCGCGGTCCGTGAGTTCGAGCCCCGCGTCGGGCTCTGTGCTGACAGCTCAGAGCCTGGAGCCTGCTTCACATTCTGTGTCTCCCTCTCTCTCTGCCCCTTCCCTGCTCATGCTGTGTCTCTCTCTGTCTCAAAAATAAATAAACATTAAAAATAAAATAAAATAAACATTAAAAAAAAACAAATTAAAAAAAAGGAACATGGCCTCGTCAGGAGCTAATTCAAAGGGTAAATGATCACGCAGCCTGTTCACGGTGACTATGTGGGTGTCATCTCTGAAGGCAGCCGGCGCGAAGGACCAGGACGTTGTGAGTCTGGAGTTTTTGTCACCTCCAGCCCCCTGAGGCTAGGGCAGCCCCTGAGTATCAAGTGCTCTCCCCACCTGTGCGGCTGGCCAGCTGGGTCCCCGGAGAAACGTCCAAAGAGCCACCGCTTTACTTCTGTGACCTGGCTTTGAGGGGGGGTCGGGATTTGCACTTGAGCTTGAGATGACGGGGCATCTGAGTTCATCTGAGTGCTGATCAACAGGCTCTGGGCAAAGCCCCCCCCCCCCCCGCCGGAGTTGTGGGGTGGGGAGGACGGTGAACGATGTTGCCACCTTGACCTCAAGTAACGCTTAGTTACCATTTGAGGGCCCATTAGAGACCAGTGGGTCCGATCCCCTCGTGGTACAGACAAGGAAACCGAGTCACAAAGTCCCCCAGGGCATTACTGGCCAAGGCAGAGAAGCCGTCAGCGGGGATGGAGATGGGGTATCAGGCCGGGAAGAGCGGAGGGCACAAACACCCAGAATAACCAGAGAAGTCCGAGAAGGACATCAAGATACCTTCCATCCATTTTATCTTTTTGACCCCAAGGCACCAAGTTAAAAAAACGTATTTAGGGGCGCCTGGGTGGCGCAGTCGGTTAAGCGTCCGACTTCAGCCAGGTCACGATCTCGCGGTCCGTGAGTTCGAGCCCCGCGTCGGGCTCTGGGCTGACGGCTCAGAGCCTGGAGCCTGTTTCCGATTCTGTGTCTCCCTCTCTCTCTGCCCCTCCCCCGTTCATGCTCTGTCTCTCTCTGTCCCAAAAATAAATAAACGTTGAAAAAAAAAATTAAAAAAAAAAAACGTATTTAAAAAATAAATAAATAAGGGGCGCCTGGGTGGCTCAGTCGGTTGAGCGTCTGACTTCGGCTCGGGTCACGACCTCACGGTCCATGTGTTCGAGCCCCGCGTCGGGCTCTGTGCTGATGGCTCATGGCCTGGAGCCTGCTTTGGATTCTACGTCTCCCTCTCTCGCTGCCTCTCCCCCCGCTCACACTCTGTCTCTCTCGCTCTCAAAAATAAAGAAACGTAGAATTTTTAAAATAAGTATACATTTAAAAAAAAATTTTTTTTGGGGGGGTGAAACCGACACAACATGAAAATGAACCGTTTTCAAGCAAACAATTCAGCGCCATTCGGTACAGTGCCAGTGTTGTGCAACCACCACCTCTGTCTAGTTCCAAATCATTTTTGTCACCTCCCCCAGCCCCTGCCAGGGAAACCCGTGCCCATGAAGCAGTGACTCCCCATCCCTGCCCCCGGGTGCCAACACCAGTAATCCACGTTCTGTTTCTGTGGACTTGCCTCTTCTGGGGATCGTTCGCACAAACGGAACCGCACAGTATGTGATCGCGACGGTCTGAGTGTGCGTGTCACCCCCAAGTTTATATGTAGAAACCCTAACCCCCCCCCCAGGGGCGCCTGGCTCAGTCGGCTGAGCGTCCAACTCTTGATTTCGGCTCAGGTCATGACCTCACAGTTTGCGAGTTCGAGCCCTGCAATTTGGGCTCTGTGCCGACAGCGTGGAGCCTGCTTGGGATTCTCTGCGTCCCTCTCTCTCTGCACCTCCCTCCTCTCTCTCTCTCTCTCAAAAAAAATTAAAAAAAAAAAAGAGGCTCCAAAAAGCAGCGTCGCCCCTTCTGCCAGGCGAGGCGACGAGTCTGTTACCAGAACGGGGCCCCCACCTGCCCACGCCATGCCACCAGGCACCCCGATCTCCGACTTCCAGCCTCTAGAACAGCGACCGATAAACTTCTATCGTTGACGAGCCATCCGGTCTGCGGCATTTTGGTAAAGCAGCCCGACCAGACCATGACAGTGAATTTGACATTGGACTTCTTTCAATTAGCAACCCGTAGTTTGGTGTAATTATTACCAACCATTGAACCCTCACCAAATCCTGGGTGCTTCCGGGACGGCACATGTCTCAACCTGTTTGAGCCTCTCAACAAGCCGCCAAAATTACCCTTATTGTGACAGTCCCGTAGACAGAGGTACAGAGAGGCGGCCGGCCCCGCCCAGGGTTCACGCAGCCGGTGAGTGGTCGCACCGAGACCTTTTTCCTTCTCCTTTTACTTTATATTGTATCTGATTATTATTCTTAGCATCTTTGGCCTTCTTACTTTTCACGCCGTGGTAAAATATACATAACCTGAGGGGCGCCTGGGTGGCTTAGTCAGTTAAGCGTCCGACTTCGGCTCAGGTCACGATCGCACAGCTTGGGGGTTCGAGCCCCGCGTCGGGCCCCGAGCTGACCGCCTGGAGCCTGCTTCGGATTCTGCGTCTCCCCTTCTGCCCCTCCCCTGCTCATGCTCGCTCTCTCTCTCTCTCAAAAAATAAGTACACATTAAAAAAAATTTTTTTTAAATATACATAACATGATGTGGACTCTTTTTTTTAACGTTTATTTATTTTTGAGACAGAGAGAGAGACAGAGCATGAACAGGGGAGGGTCAGTGAGAGGGAGACACAGAATCCGAAGCAGGCTCCAGGCTCCGAGCTGTCAGCACAGAGCCCGACGCGGGGCTCGAACTCACGGACCGCGAGATCGTGACCTGAGCCGAAGTCGGACGCCTAACCGACTGAGCCACCCAGGCGCCCCTGGGCTCTTTTCATCATTCGAAAGAGTACAATCCAGTGGTGTTGAACACACTCACGGTGTAGACATCAGCAGTACCTGGTTCCAAACCTGTTTTCATCACACCAAAGAACAGGCAGGATCCGAACTCTGGATTTCTACCTCCAGAGCCGAGGCAGGTGCTCCCCCTCAGCCTCTCGCCCGAGGAATTTCGCGAGTGGGCAAGAACTCCTCCCGTCTTGGGAGTCAGGCCCGCAGAGCGATCGGTAGCTACGGATCGTTTCCCAGGATCTGGGTTCTAGCACCGGAGCGGGCACACCCCACACGGGGCTCCTCTCGCTGCCGGGAACCTTGTCACCGCCTCCAGCCCCTCGCCTCCTGTGACCACGAGGGGGGACCCCTAAAGGGTGCCAGCGCAGAGGAGAACAGAACTGACGGGTCGAGATGGGCCTCGTGGCATCGTTC
The DNA here is from genome assembly GCF_007474595.2 of Lynx canadensis. Taxonomy (NCBI): domain Eukaryota; kingdom Metazoa; phylum Chordata; class Mammalia; order Carnivora; family Felidae; genus Lynx; species Lynx canadensis. The sequence continues at coordinate 51,443,678 of NC_044317.1, forward strand.
GAGCCCCCTGAAGCCAGCTACGCCTGAAGCCAGCCAACTGGACGACTTTTCACTCCGACGGGCCGACCCGTTTCTGATTTTGCGGAAGACGGAGGCAATAAGGCTCTCAGGCCCCTGACGTACAAAGGGACCGAAGGGATCCCGTAAGAGTCAGTCGGCTCTAGGGCTCTGGGGGTAAGCTCCCGGAGAAGGGGAAGGCGGCAGAAAACAAGAGCGGGTGGGAACACGGCCCATCTCAGGGGACAGACAGCAGATTATCGAGGTGGCTTGGAATGTGCGATTTACAAGGGGTCGTGGTCATGAGGGAACATAACGCAGGCTGAGGGCAAAATACAAGCTCCCGCCCCCAGGTGGGATCCGTGTGATAGTCTCTGGACACCCCCGGGCTCCCCAAGAACAAACGAAAGGGGTTTCAGTGCTTGCCATGGTGACCTGGGAAACTAAGGCAAATGAAGAGTTAAATCCCCTTACTGCCTCCAGCCCATTGGCACATCCTTGAAACGGGCAGAATGACCTCCTTCTAGGAGCTTAGCTGCCTCGATGAGGACACTTTGCGGGGGGACACAAGAGAATCTTGGCCTAATATTATCCTGACCCCCCCCCCCCCAGGATCCCGTGAGTCACTTGGACGTAGAAAAATGCCTTTGGAAACTTCCTTTATGTCCACTCCCCCAAGATACTCCCCGTTTATGGCCCCTGCTAGCCATCTGAAGGGTCAGACGACTGAGGTTTTACTAAACGGTAATCAATGGCGTTTTCCTAACCCGGCGAGCCCCTCAAAGTCCTGGAAACCTTGCTTCCGAAATACCTGAGAGACTTCCTCTATCCCTGATCCCCTCCCAACCCGAGGGGATAGAATCAGTTACCTGTCACGACCCCAGAGTAGCTCTCCCCGCTCATGGGTCCTGTCTCCGGGCTTTAATAAAATCCCGTTTGCACCAAAGACGTCTTCAAGAATTCTTTCTTGGCTGTCGGCTCCGAACCCCACCATCACCCCAAAACCCCATCATCGGTGGGGTCGTGATGCAACAACCTTCCTGTCACAAGACAGAGGGACAGGCCCCAACGCCGAAGGACCGGGGCCTTGGAAGAATCAGGCAGCCAGAGCCATCCAAGAGTTTAAGCCGCAGGGGCACCTGGGTGACAGGTAACTCGGTCGGTTACGCGTCCGACTTCGGCCCAGGTCACAATCTCACGGGTTCGTGAGTTCGAGCCCCGCGTCGGGCCCTGTGCTGACGGCTCGGAACCTGGAGCCCGCTTGGGATTCTGTGTCTCCCTCTCTCTCTGCCCCTCCTCTGCTCCTGCTCTCTCTCTCCCTCTCTCTGTCTCTCTCTCTCAAAAATAAATACACATTTTTAAAAAAATAGCACACAACTTTACAGGAAAAAAAGAAAAAAAGAGCCTAATCTCTTTGCATTACAACGGCATGCTGGTAAATAGTTAACCACTGGCTCTTTGGGGGTGGAAACAGCCCTGATTTGCAGGTTACCGGTTTCTAATATGACCTTGTCGAAAGCGGAGATCGGAAGAAATACACAGCAGCCCCGGTTAAGCGTCCAGCTCCGGATCTCAGCTCAGGCCTTGATCTCAGGCTCGTGAGTTCAGGCCCCGGGTGGGACTCCAGGCTGGGCGCGAAGCCTACTTAAAAGAAAACCACAGACACCGATGGCCCACACGTTAGGGAGTGTTTCTACCGTGTGGACAAGACAGACATAAATAATCTCTGGCGCAGAGATTAGCCTCCTCGTCACGGAGAGACACATGTTGACCACTGATCGTCTTTGTGTTTAATGTAATTTATTTCATCGCGAGTGCACGTCATTTCATTTCCGGGAACTGGCCGAGTTTAACGACCGGCTTGCAAAATTCCCGAAAGTTTGGCAATCAGCTCTCACAGACGGTTACAAGCCAGCCCCAGCACACCAGGGAGACATCTCCCAGATGAGAAAGAGAAAGCCAACTTTTGCACAAGTCGCTACAAGGCCGTGTCTGGGCCTCACTCTTCTCGCTGAAGAGTGAGCCCCGCTCTTCAGCTTCGAGGCTCCTTTCCAGATGTGGAACGCTTCAGGCTCCTACCTCAGGGCCTTTGCACGTGCTGTTCCCGCTGCTGTTTGCACCCCTGTCCCCAGATAACCACGGATATGGGAAGCAAAGGCAGAAAGAAAGGCAGGTGAGATCGAATTTCCTCATAACCCCACAGCCCACTGAGAGATAGCTACTTGAGATCGAGTACTGAGGTTTATTTTGAGAAAAAGCATACTCACACAAACACGCGTGAGGGGCACAGAGAGAGGAAGAGAATCCCCCGCGTGGCGGTGGGGGGGGGGGGAGCTCGATCTCAGGAACCGTGAGCTCCTGACCTGAGCAGAAACCAAGAGTCGAACCCTTAAGGACCAAGCCATCCAGGGACCCCAGCTCCCAACATCCGACCCACTACGTAACGTTAACATGTACTTACTTTGTGGATCTACTGCCTTCCCCACTTGGAATGTCAACTCCCTTCCCTGCTGGAGCCCCAGTGCCTAGAACGGTACCCGGCATACAGTAGGCGCTCAATACGCAAGTGTTGAATAAGTGAATATATTCTTTTTTTTTTTTTTAAGGAGGCTCTACGACCAACGTGGGGCTCGAACTCACAACCCCGAGATCGAGAGTCACCAGCTCCAGCAACTGAGCCAGCCAGGCGCCCCTGAACGTACCCTTACATTTAAAAAAAAAGGGGGGGGGCAGGATCATGTGAATTACCTCCATAACATTTCACTAGCTGTGCTTACTTACATATGATCGACTATCTCTGGGAAAAAAACCAAGAAACTGGTGGCCCCAGGGCACCCCCCCCCCACCCGGAGGGGCCCCAGGGGGGAAGGGAAGGCTTTCACTGCATCCCCTTCCGGTGCTTTTAGAGATCTGTGCCTTTAATTACCTATTAAGATTTTTTTTCAAGTGTTCTATAAAAAGTACTGCCTCGGGCTGCTGTGGGGAACAGGGATGGAGGAGGGTGAGCGTGGGCTGCGAGGACGCTGGGGCAGTGACCCGAGAGCGGGGACTGGACAGGGCTGCCAAGCCCTCATCGCCTGTTCCAGAAGGCCCCGCCACGGAATGTTCTGCACGAAGCCCTTAGGGGTGCTGGGAGGCGAGGCTTGTCCCTCAGACCCGGCCCTCTTGGCTTGGCCTCTGCGAGCCAGCCGCAGGGCCTCCCCAAAAGGCACTTTGGCCACCTCCGTCCCCGCACCAAAGGATCCCGATAAGACCCACCGCCTCCAACTGTCCAGGGGATCGAAGCTGCGAATCCTTGGGGCGCCCGGGTGGCTCAGTCGGTTGAGCGTCCCGCTTCGGCTCGGGTCACGATCTCGCGGTTTGGGGGTTCGAGACCCGCATCAGGCTCTGTGCCGACAGCTCAGAGCCTTGGAGCCTGCGTCGGAGTCTGTGTCTCCCTCTCTCTCTGCCCCTCCCCTGCTCATGCTCTCTCTCTCTCTCCCTCTCTCTCAAAAATAAATAAACCTTGAAAACAACAGCAAATCTGAATCCTTCGTATCCCGTCTACAAGGGCAGGAGCACCGGACTGGGTTGCACCCCCAGAGGGAGATGTCAGCTTCCTTCCTCCACGTGACAATGATCTGACAGGCGTCAACTCTTTGTCAGGCACCCGGACAGGGATTAGGGAGCTGGGGGGTGAAGGGAGGCCTCGGCAGACACAAAAGGGAGCCCGTGGAAGTAGGAACAGGGTTTTTGTTGTTTTTGTTTTTTTTTTTTTAAGTTAAATCCTGTAAGAATAATTGGTCTGCGATCTGACTGAGAAGGTGCCCTCCTGGTGAGGAAGTGGGAAGGGAGAAGCAGGCGGAGGGAACAGCGAGCGCAATGGCCCAGAGGCTGGGAATGAGCTCAGAGAGTTCGGGAATCAGGAAGCAGGCCAGTGTGGCTGGATCGAAGGGAACCAGGGAAAGTGTCATCAGATGCAGCTGAAAAGACAGGTCTCCATGGGAGTCGTCGACTCTGTCAGGAGCTTGGTAGCATCCCCTCCTCCGGGAAGCCCTCCTTGGCTGCATCAGGTACCCCCATCCCGATCCTGTTCAGCCCAGGCTTGTCACTCTCTAGTCATCGGCCTGTCTCCTGCAATGCCCGGGGTAGGACTGATCACCACTGGGTCCCCAGCCCTGTCCAGCACACACCTGGGTACACAGCAGGTGCTCGGTAAATGACGAGGGCGCATGGAGCAAGCTGAGGGCACAGCACAGGCCAGCAGCAGCCCCTCCCCCTGGTGGAATACGTGTGATATTCCCCGGACACCCCCGGGGGCTCCCCACGAACACAGGAAAGGGGTTTAAGTGCTTGCCGCGGAGAGGGGGGAACCTAAGGCAAACGAAGAATTACGTCCCCTTACTGCCTCCAGCCCATTGGCACGTCCTTGACACGGGCAGAGTGACCTCCCCCCAGGGGCTCGGCTGCCTCGATGGCGACACTTCGCCGGGGGCACTTGCTTCCGAAATACCTGAGAGACTTCCTCTGTCCCTGATCCCCTCCCAACCCGAGGGGATAGGATGAGTTACCTGTCACGACCCCAGAGTAGCTCTCCCCGCCCACGGGTCCTGTCCCCGGGGCTTGATAAAATCCCCTGTTTGCACCAAAGACGTCTTCGGGAATCCTCTCTTGGCCGTCAGCTCCGGACCCCGCGCCCCCCACCTTCACCCGGAAACTTCATCAGTAAACGCCCCGGGAGGCTGACCTTGGCTGCCTCCCTGTCTCCCCTCAGCCTTGCCTCTTCCTGACCCAGGCCTGCGTTCCTGAGCGCCCCATCGGGCTACTGTCTTCCATCCCATCCTCAAAGGCTCCTCTGGGGAGGATTCCCAACAAGGCCAGGGGCCTCTGATGGGCTGCCGTCCAAGGTGAGGGCTCTGAAGTGGTCGGATCAAACACTTCCAGGGCTGCCCTCGGGCCGGGCCAGCGTGGGGAGGCTCAGAGGAGACAGAGATTCCCAGGCGTCGGTGTTCAGGGAAGGAGAATGAAAGGCAGGGTTGAAAGGCAGGGTTGAAAGGCGGGGGGTCCCACCCCAGTGACAGCACGCGATTTTCAGTTGCTGACTCATTTGGGGCCAGAGGCTGAATGAATCTTTTTTTTTTTCCTTTTCTTTTTCAGTTTATTTATTTTGAGAGAGAGAGAGAGAGAGAACCCCAGGCAGGCGCTGCACTGTCAGTGCAGAGCTCGATGTGGGGCTCGAACTCTCCAACCACGCAATCAGACCCGAGGCGAAGCTGGACGCTTAACCGAAGGAGCCCCCACCCCGCCCCCCCGCCAGGCACCCCATGCTGGGCTAATCTTTAAAAATAATACAATATTGGGGCGCCTGGGTGGTTCAGTCGGTTGAACGTCCGGGTTCGGCTCAGGTCATGATCTCGCGGTCTGTGGGTTCGAGCCCCGCGTCGGGCTCTGTGCTGACAGCTCGGAGCCTGGAGCCCGCTTCGGATTCTGTGTCTCCCTCTCTCTCTCTGCCCCTCCCCTGCTCGTGCTCTGTCTCTGTCTGTCTCTCTCTCGAAAGTAAAAGCATTAAAAATAAGATTAAAAAAATAATACAATCTCTTCATGTCGATGGGTAAGATGTAGTCAGACTGTGTAACTCAGAAGGTTCGAAAGGCCTAAAGGGAAAAGTATTCCATTTTTAGGATTTTAAAGGGAGGGGGGAGTACCTTTCAGGTTGGGTGCCGGCAGCTCACAATCTTTTAAACGATATCTGCTGCCCACGCAGGTCCCCTTCCCGGAGGCAACTCTTATTACCAGTTTCACTCAAAATGTTGCTCAAAGGATATTCACTAGGCGCCTACTATGCGCCAGGCACTGTCCTAAGGGCTGAGGATATAATAGAGGGGGCTGGGGAGTCCGTATTTTTTAACGTTTACTTATTTATTAAAAAATGTTTTTTAATGTTTATTTATTTTTAAGAGAGAGAGAGAGAGAGAGACTGTGAGCAGGGCAGGGGCAGAGAGAGAGGGAGTCACCGAATCCGAAGCAGGCTCCAGGCTCCGAGCGGTCAGCACAGAGCCCGACGCGGGGCTCGAACTCACGACCGTGAGATCATGACCTGAGCTGAAGTTGGACGCTTACCTGACTGAACCCCCCCCAGGCGCCCCTATTTATTTATTTTTGATAGAGAGAGAGAGAGAGAGACAGAGGCAGAGTATCCCAAGTAGACCACACTGCCGACAGAGAGCCCGGTGCGGGGCTCGAACTCATGAACCGTGAGATCGTGACCTGAGCCGAAATCAAGAGTCAGACGCTTCACCCACTGAGCCACCCGAGCACTCGGATCAGTATTTTTTTTTTCTTTTTTTAATAGAAAGGTCAGAGAAGATCAAACCGTTTTGAGTGCTGGTGGGGGTGATCTAGATTCCTAGATGCCAAAGGAGAAGCGGAGGAGAGAAGGGGCCCGGCTGGAATGTTGTCCATATCTAGGCAAAACAGGAAGGGTCCCCAGGCTCAAGGGCGACCACGGCGTTTGCCAAAGATAGACACAACAATCTCTCCCGTCCCACACGCTCTTACAGTGCGACCTCGACGTGCCTCCCACTGTGGTTTTTTTTTTTTTTTAAGTGTATGTGTTTCTTTTGAGAGAGACAGAGACAGCGCGAGTGGGGGAGGGGCAGGGAGAGAGGAAGAGAGAGAGAGAATCCCAAGCAGGCTCTACACTGGCAGCGCGGGGCCAACACGGGGCTCGAACTCATGAACCTTGAGATCACGACCCGAGCCCAAACCAGGAGATGGATGCTTAACCGGCTGAGCCACCGGGCGCCCCCCACCCACTCCCACTGAGGGTGTTTTGTGTGAGGGTACGTTCCCTCGCCCTTGACACCGGGCAAACCTTCGCGTCTACGCAGACCAGTAAAGCGAGTGGAGGTCAGGCTTCCGAGGACCAGGTATTTCCCACTTGCTTTTAGGGCGCCCGCTCCTGGAACCCAGCCGCTTGGCTCTGCGGATGATCAAGGAGCCCACGCCGGGAGGTCCCATAAAGGTATGGCAGCCGTCAGCCCAGCTGAGGTCCCGGCCACCAGCTGCCGGCACCAACTCCCGGACGTAGTGAAGATCCCTCCAGCTGTTTCCGGCTCCCAGCCGGGAGTTACCTCCCAGGTCTGCCACTCTAGCCGGCCGAGGCCCCAGATATCGGGGCGCAGAGACGCGCTGTCCTCGCTGTGCCTCGCTCAAATTCCTGACCTACAGAATCCATGAATATCACAGAGGGATTTTTTGTTACGCAGCAGTAGATAACCGGTACACCGAGTAGTGGGAGGAGGCAAGAGGTAGATGGGTGGGGAGGAGTCTGGGAAGGTTTTCCTCTGGTGGGTTCTCTTCTCTCAGTGATGTAGAAAGCAACGTCCCCACTGAGAGTGGGCAGAAAGGGAGGAGACGTAGAGTCTGAGCCGTCTAGGAAACAACTCGAGTCCACCGACGAATGAGTGGATAACCCAAATGTCGTAGGTCCACACAATGGAACATTATTCGCCCTCCATCTTTCCCCGCCTCCATCAGGCTGGTGTGAACGTCCTGGCGGAGGCTTTCGAGAACTCCAGAGCGTTAACAATGCCCACGAGGGAAGCGTCTGCCAAGTTCTTATTAGGCCACGCTCCAGAGTCATTTTCCAGCGTCTAATTGCGATGATGAAGCCCGATTACACGGAAGTCACTGGCGATCACGGAGCTGGGAAAATTGCTCTGAAGCTTCCAGACCTGTCCCATTAGTCTGATTTTATTTGCGCTGACAAACCACGGCTGGTGTCTCGGACCAAGAGGGAGTAGGAGAACAACGTATAGGAGGGAGAGTCCCGGCAGTCTTTTTCGAAGGGTGTAATACGTACGTACAAATAAAATACCTCAGTGGGGGGGGGGGGGGAAGGAAAGGAAATTCTGACGAGGTGGATGAACCTTGAAACATCGCACTAAGTGAAGGATTATTAAGTTTTTTTTTTTTTTTTTTTTTTTTAATGATATTTTTTTTTTCAACGTTTATTTATTTTTGGGACAGAGAGAGACAGAGCATGAACGGGGGAGGGGCAGAGAGAGAGGGAGACACAGAATCGGAAACAGGCTCCAGGCTCTGAGCCATCAGCCCAGAGCCCGACGCGGGGCTCGAACTCACGGACCGCGAGATCGTGACCTGGCTGAAGTCGGACGCTTAACCGACTGCGCCACCCAGGCGCCCCTGGATTATTAAGTTTTTAATGTTTATTCTTGAGAGACAGAGCATGAGTGGGGGAGGGGGGGAGAGGGGGAGACACGGAATCCGAAGCAGGCTCCAGGCTCTGAGCCGTCAGCACAGAGCCCGACGCGGGGCTGGAACTCACGGACTGAGAGATCATGACCTGAGCCGAAGTCGGACGCTTAACCCACCGAGCCACCCAGGCGGCCCCAAAGTTTGGAATTTGAAATAGGGTGTTTAGGGAAGTCCTGGACGACAAGATGACATTTGAGCAGACCCCTGGAATTGTGGGAAGGGCATTCTGGGAAGAGGAAGGATTCTAGCGGGGGGGATGGGGGGGGAAGCTCAGATCAGGACCAGGTTTCAAGGAGCCAATGCACTTCACAGAGTAAGCGAGGGTAACAGCAGCAGCAAATGCAATGGGGACATTAGGCAGGGTGACAGACGGCGTGGGGCCTTGTGAGACCCTGGCTTTTGCTTGGAGACGGGAGCCACCAGGGGGTTTGGAGCAGAGAAGAGATGGGATCAACTTAGGTTTTAACATGGATTGCTGCGACATCTGGGCGGGGTGGGGAGGGGGGGACAGACAGCCAAGGCAGAAGGGAGGAAGCCAAATCTCAGTCACAAGAACTTCTGTCGCGATTGAACTCTTGCCGTGACTCGTGGCTGAGATTTATTCAGGGCTGACGATGTGCCCTGCGCGGCCCTAAAAGCAATTCGGGGCGCGGGCTCGTGCAATGCCTCCCACCTCTTCGACCCTGCTTGACACATGGGCAAACCAAGGCTCGAAAAGATCACGTTGCTTGGCCAAGTTCATTCCTGATGGTTCCATCTACTGATTTATTTTTTGTTTCAAGTGTATTTATTTATCTTGAGAGAGACAGAGCATGAGCGGGGGAGGGGCCGAGAAACACGGACGAAGGACTTGAACAGGTGATTTTCGGAGCAGGAAACTGAACCAGCCGATACACATCTCAGGGGCGCCTGGGGGGCTCAGTCTTAGGTGCAGCGTCCGACTTCGGCTCAGGTCATGATCTCGCGGTCCGTGGGTTCGAGCCCCGCGTCGGGCTCTGTGCTGACAGCTCAGAGCCTGGAGCCCATTTCAGATTCTGTGTCTCCCTCTCTCTCTGCCCCTCCCCTGTGTATGCTCTGTCTTTCTCTCTCTCAAAAATAAACATTCAAATTTTTTTTTTTAAAAAGGAAGTGTTTGTTGAAAGAATGAATAAATCTCCAAAATCACAGTGCGTGTGTATGTGTGTGGTCTAGTGATAACAAAGGCTGTTTTCAGGATTCCAGGACAGCACGTTATTTTATTGTTGTTTATTTAACAATTTTTTTTAATTTTTAATGTTTATTTATTTTTTTTTTAATTTTTTTTTCAACGTTTATTTATTTTTGGGACACAGAGAGACAGAGCATGAACGGGGGAGGGGCAGAGAGAGAGGGAGACACAGAATCTGAAACAGGCTCCAGGCTCTGAGCCGTCAGCCCAGAGCCTGACGCGGGGCTCGAACTCACAGACCGCGAGATCGTGACCTGGCTGAAGTCGGACGCTTAACCGACTGCGCCACCCAGGCGCCCCATTGTTTATTTATTTTTGAGAGCAAGAGAGCTTGGGCAAGCGGGGGAGGGGCAGAGAGGGAGGGAGACACAGAATCCGAAACAGGCTCCAGGCTCTGAGCGGTCAGCACAGAGCCCCACGCGGGGCTCGAACCCACGAACCGCGAGATCATGACCTGAGCCGAAGTCGGACGCTTAACCCACGGAGCCACCCAGGCGCCCCAGATTCACGTTGCAGTTTTAAAAAACAAGGCAGAAAGAAAAAAAAAAAAAAAAAAAACAAGGCAGAGAGGGCGCCTCAGTCAGTTAAGCGTCCGACTTTGGCTCAGGTCATGATCTCGCCTTCTGTGAGTTCGAGCCCCGCCTCGGGCTCTGTGCTGACAGCTTGGAGCCCTGCTTTGGATCCTGTGTCTCCCTCTCTCTCTGCCCCTCCCCCACTACCCCCCCCCCGCGTGTCTCTCTCTCTCTCTCTCTCTCAAAAACAAATAAACATTAAGAAACTAAAAATAAAAACAACACAGAGAGGGGCTCCTGGCTGTCTCGGTCACCGGAGCATCGCACTCTTGATCTTGGCGTCAGGAGTTCAAGCCCCACATCAGGCAAAGAGATTACTTTTTTAAAAATTAAATTTAAGGGGCACCTGGGTGGCTCAGTCGGTTAAGCGGCCGACTTCAGCTCAGGTCATGATCTCGTGGTCCGTCCGTGAGTTCGAGCCCCGCGTCGGGCTCTGTGCCGACAGCTCGGAGCCTGGAGCCTGTTTCAGATTCTGTGTCTCCCTCTCTCTGACCCTCCCCCGTTCATGCTTTGTCTCTCTCTGTCTCAAAAGTAAATAAATGTTTAAAAAAAAATTAAAAAAAATTTAAATTTAAAAATTAAAAAAAATGCTAAAGAAATAAATCAAATACAGAGAGATCCTGTGTGCCTTTTACTGAGTTTTCTCCAATGGGAACATCTTATAAAAGTGGCGTACAGCTGAGGGGCGCCTGGGGGGCTCAGTCAGTTAAGCATCTGACTTGGCTTGGGTCTTGATCTGGCGGCTTGAGTTTGAGCCCCCTCTTCAGGCTCGCTGCTGCCAGCATTGCACCCGCTTGGGATCCTCTGTCCCCCTCTCCCTCTGCCCCCTCCCCCCCACTCACGTGTGCTCTCTCTCTCTCAAAAGTGAATAAATGTTAAAAAAAAAACAACAACAACAACTAGGGGCGCCTGGGTGGCGCAGTCGGTTAAGCGTCCGACTTCAGCCAGGTCACGATCTCGCGGTCCGTGAGTTCGAGCCCCGCGTCAGGCTCTGGGCGGATGGCTCGGAGCCTGGAGCCTGTTTCCGATTCTGTGTCTCCCTCTCTCTCTGCCCCTCCCCCGTTCATGCTCTGTCTCTCTCTGTCCCAAAAATAAATAAAAACGTTGAAAAAAATAAAAAAAAAAAAACAACTATAGTACAGTTGATTCTCTTCATTCGCGGCAGTCATGCTATGTCAAGTTGCCGCAAATGCTGAGTTAGCGAATACTGAATCACGGTGGTGGGCGGGGCGAGGGGGGCGAGGGGGGCGGGGCGGGGGCGGGGGCTGCATACAGTTAGGCTCTGGCCAGCTTCTGGTTACAACATGTTCACGAAACCATTAATATGTAACTTTGTTTTCTGTGTGTTTCTCTTTGAAAACACCTTACATAATATCCCTTGTGGATTCCTTGGCCTTGAACTCAGGCCAACAGCTCTGTAACTCACACCTGAGGGAAGTTCTTCTAACGCACGTAAACATCGTGCACGTTTTCTCCGTGAGGCATAGCCCAGCCTTGTTGCGCGTGGGGACTCTGGACAGCACGACTCTTGGGGGCTGTTTTACACGGGAAAACCACGAACGGAAAGCACAAAAATGTAAAAAATGTGGCACTTAAACAGACCGTGAAAAGGATGCTTGTTTGCCGCGTGGGAGCTGCAAGGGGAAGGCAGACCTGTAGCCCCGTTCAACTTCAGCTGGGAATGTGTGTTGGGCGACTCGAGTTTTTTATTTATTGACTTATTTTTTTCCATTCTGTGCATGTCTGGGAATGACCCGGAAAGTGCCGCCAGTATTGACTTTGGGGGTTTCCGTATTTGCATTCGCAAGTATGGAATCTACAAATCACAAGGACCGACTGTCCGGTATCCCAAGCAGGATGTCCTGACACTGACCGGGTCAGAATACAGAGCATTCCATCACAACGTCTCCCTCACCGACCCCGCATTATCCTGGTGTGGCCACCCCCATTTTCTCTGCTCCGACCTCCTTCTGAACCCCTGGTCACCACTAATCTGTTCTCCAGTTCACGGGTTCGAGCCCCGCGTCGGGCTCTGTGCTGACAGCTCGGAGCCTGGAGCCCACTTCGGATTCTGTGTCTCCCTCTCTCTCTGCCCCTCCCCCACGCACTCTGTCTCTCTCTCTTTCTCTTTCAAAAATAAACATTAAAAAAAAAAACAAAACCCACCATACCCCTTAGCCATCACTCCCCAATCTCTCCATCCCTCCCAGCCCCTGGTAAACCACCAGTCTATTTTCTGTCTTTATAGATTTGCTGCTTCTGCAGATTTCACGTCAATGGATCATACGTTGGTCTTCTGTGTCTGGCTTTTTTTTTTTTATTAAAAAACTTTTTTATGGGGGCGCCTGGGTGGCGCAGTCGGTTAAGCATCCGACTTCAGCCAGGTCACGATCTCGCGGTCCGTGAGTTCGAGCCCCGCGTCAGGCTCTGGGCTGATGGCTCGGACCCTGGAGCCTGCTTCCGATTCTGTGTCTCCCTCTCTCTCTGCCCCTCCCCCGTTCATGCTCTGTCTCTCTCTGTCCCAAAAATAAATAAACGTTGAAAAAAAATTAAAAAAAAACAAAAACTTTTTTATGTTTGTTTATTTTTGAGAGAGAGAGACAGAGCCCGAGTGGGGGAGGGACAGAGAGACAGGGAGACACAGCATCGGAAGCAGGCTCCAGGCTCCGAGCTGTCAGCACAGAGCCCGACGCGAGGCTCGAGCTCATGAACTGTGAGATCGGGACCTGAGCCGAAGTCAGACGCTTAACCGACTGAGCCCCCCGGGGAACCCCTGTCATGTCGTGGTTTTCAATGTTTGAAGATTCGACGACACCAAGGCTGCCTGGATACCAAGGGACGTGTGGCCGCTTGAGGTGACATCTGGGATTGGCTTCCAAATAAGTCCAGGGCCCTGCGTGGGGTATGAGAGCACAGGGTTAACCCGTACGTTGAGGATGAAAAGCAAACGTTCGAAGCAACAACAAATGGAATCAGGGTGTCGAGTTATCTGGCTCGGCCTCTCACACCGGCTCGCCGGCAGCCACAGGGGAAACGATGGCCCTGACCCCAGACAGGCTCGAATCCCGGGTCTGCCGCTCCCCGGGTCTGTGCGCCAGCTAAGTGACTTGGCCCTCACCTGCCCAGCAGGGGACAATCAGACCCCGTCAGAGAACCTTCAAGTTGGGGGCCGAGCGCCGAGCCTTCCTTGCAGCAAGAACTCAGCAGATGGAAACTGGGTGGCCTCCAGCAGGTGACTTTGCCTCTCTGGGCCTCAGTCTCCTCACCTGTGAAATGGGATAGTCCTCTCCCCTACCTTTTGGGGCTGGGGAGAGGACTCATTTGTTCGTTCACTCGTTTAATATTTCTTGAGCGTTTTCTACACATCATTATTGAGTGTGTTTTTAAGATTTTTTTTATTAAAAAAATTTTTTTATGTTTATTTTTGAGAGAGAGAGAGAGACAGAGCAGGAGCAAGGGAGGGACAGAGAGAGAGCGAGAACACAGAACCCGAAGCAGGCTCCAGGCTCTGAGCTGTCAGCACAGAGCCCCACGCGGGGCTCGAACTCACAGACCGCGAGATCATGACCTGAGCCGAAGTCGGACGCTCAACCGACTGAGCCACCCAGGCGCCCCTAAGATTCTGTTTTTAAGTAATCTCTGTGCCCAACGTGGGGCTCCAGCTCGTAACCCCGAGATCAAGAGTCGCGTGCTCTCCTGAGTGAGCCAGCCAGGCGCCCCAAGGATAACTATTTTCTGTGGTGAGGTCAGGAAGGCCAGGCAGGGGGAGGTGACATTAGAGTAGAGACCTGAACGAGGTGAGAGAAGGAGGCACACAAATATCTGGGGGAACTGTGTCCCAGGCAGAGAGAATAAGTGCAAAGGCCCTGAGGCAGGACTGTGTCTGATAAGCTCAAGGAACAGCAAAAGAGGCCAGTGTGCATGGAACAGAGTGTGCAAGGGGCAGAGAGGATGGGGAATGAGGCAAAAGAGGGGACAGCGGCGTCGTTAGGTCCTTGTGAGTGAGGCAAGAGCCGCAGGAGGGATTCCTATGGGATTTTTTTTTCGTTGTTTTTCTTTTTTGCAAGAGAGAGAGGGAGGCAGAGAATCCAAAGCAGGCTCCACGCTGTCAGCACAAAGCCCGACGAGGGGCTTGAACTCACGAACCGTGAGATCGTGGCCTGAGCTAGAGTCGGATGCTCAACCAACTGAGCCACCCAAGCGCCCCGCAGAAGGGATTCAGAGAAGCGAGTGACATCGTGCACTTCCTGCGAAAGGGTTCTGCCGTCGCGTAAGGAACCTTCTGCCCCAGTTAAGGTGACCGCCATGGCCAAGGTGAGGGACGACGGCTCTGGGACCGGGGTGGTGGCTGTGGGGGGTCAGGCTTCGGATACATTCTGAAGGTCAAACCCACAGGACTTCCAGCTGGCTGGGATGTGGGCCGTGCGATGCAGAGGTGAGTCATGAGGCCCTTCAAAGTTTCCAGCCCGCGTGTCTGGAAGGATGTCTGTGCCGCCCTAGAAAGTAGGCGACTCAAGCCACTGAGCATGAGCTGCACACCGGAAGTGCCTGACATGCGCTAGGGCGATTAGAGAGGATGTGGTCGGCCAAGGGCGGGCGTCACGGGGGAAGGAAAGGCACGGCTGACCCTGGCCACCCTTGACAAGACTCAGGCAAGTGCTGGGCACAGAGCCACCCTTGTCTTCCACCTCCCGTTTCCCTCTGGCCTGGGCCGGCCTCTCCCTTGCCCAGGCCGGAAAGAAAGAATTTCTCCCGTCTTTACCTTGAATTCACTCTCAGCCAGGTCGATGAAGCTCCCGCCCCCTTCTGCCAGGCCCGTCTTCACCCAGGGGACTGATAACTACACATAGGTTACATCGCAGATGTTTGGTATACGGTGTGAGGTAGAGATCTCCCATCTCATAACCTGCCTCCTCTCCTCATCTTCCAGAACTTCCGGGGCTGTTTTCCCCTCCCTCTTTTGCACGGTTATTCATTCAGTTTTGTCTTGTTCTTTTTTTTTTTTTTTTAACTTTTTAATGTGTATTTATTTTTGAGAGGGAGAGAGACAGAGGCAGAGACAGAGTGCAAGCCGGGGAGGGGCAGAGAGAGAGGGAGACGTGGAATCCGAAGCAGGCTCCGGGCCCCGAGCCGTCAGCCCAGAGCCCGATGTGGGGCTCGAACCCACCGACCTGAGCCGAAGTCGGATGCTGAACCCACTGAGCCACCCAGGCGCCCCTGTCTTGTTCTTATTGATTACTCAAGAGCTCTTTATATATTATGGACACGAATCCCTCTGTCAGGTACATGGATTGCAACTATCATCCACAACTTGTGGCACATCTTTTCATTTTGTTTACAGTGTCTTTTGATGTCCGAAGGTTTTTGACTTTCAATGCAGTCTTTTCTAGACAGCCCCATGTGGATAACCCACATCCTTCCTCCGTGATCTGAAAGGCGACCTTCTGTGTCTTATGAAATCTCCATGAATGTGTGGGTCTGTTTCTGAGCCGTCTGTTCTTTTTTTGGTAATCTGCTTGCCTAATCTTACGCAAATACCATGGTCTCTTAGTGGCTGAGGCTAAATAATGATGAACTTGATTTCTGGTTAGGCAAGCCCTCGTATTCCTTCCTGCTCAAAAGGTTCTTGCCTTTTCTCGTAGCTTTGTTTTCCCACATGGATTAGTTTCCCGGGGCTGTTTTAAGAAAGGCCCACAGACCGGGTGGCTTAAACGGCAGAAGTGTATTGTCCCGTGGTACAGGAGGTCAGAAGTGTTGCAGGATTGGTTCCTTCTGAGGGCTGGGAGCAAGAATCTGTTCTAGGCCTTTCTCCTTGGCTGGTGGGCACCTGGGTGGCTCAGTCGCTTAAGCATTAGACTTCGCCTCAGGTCACGATCTCTCAGTTCGTGGGTTCGAGCCCCGCGTCAGGCTCTGGGCTGACGGCTCAGAGCCTGGAGCTGCTTCGGATTCTGTGTCTCCCTCTCTCTCTCTCTCTCTGCCCCTATGCTGCTTGTGCTCTCTCTCTCTCTCTCTCAAAAATAAATACATAAACATTAAAAAAAAAATCCCCATCTCCCTGATCTCACATCCCTCCCCAGCCACTGTTTTCTTTTAGAGCAACGCTTCCTCCCAGGGGTTTCTAGGGGCTTTTGTCCTGTTCTTTCCTGGGCTCTCCAGAAGCCGCTCTGATTGGTCCAGGGACTGGGCTCCACCAGCCCTGCTCTGGTCTCCGCTGACCCCGCTTTACCAAATCCAGCGGCCGATTCTCTGCCCTTCTCTGATGTGACCACTCAGCAGCTTTTCTTTTTTTTCACTTTCTTTCTTTTAAGAATTGAGGTATATTCACATATCCTAAAATTCACCTTTTTTTTTTTTTTACAAAAAGTTTATTTATTTATTTTGAGAGAGAGAGAGACAGAGAGAGAGACAGCACAGGAGGGGCAGAGAGAGAAGGAGAGAGAGAGAATCCCAAGCAGGCTCTGCACGGCCAGGGCGGAGCCCGATGTGGGGCTCGAACTCACGAACCCTGAGATCATGACCTGAGCTCAAACCAAGTCGGAGGCTTCACTGACTGAGCCCCCCAGGCGCCACGCCCCCCTCCTCCACATTAGGTATTTCTTTTTTTTTTTTAATTTTTTTTTCAACGTTTTTTATTTATTCTTGGGACAGAGAGAGACAGAGCATGAACGGGGGAGGGGCAGAGAGAGAGGGAGACACAGAATCGGAAACAGGCTCCAGGCTCTGAGCCATCAGCCCAGAGCCTGACGCGGGGCTCGAACTCACGGACCGCGAGATCGTGACCTGGCTGAAGTCGGATGCTTAACCGACTGCACCACCCAGGCACCCCCACATTAGGTATTTCTAAGCGAGCCATCCTGACAGGGCCATCGTGCAGTGATCTGAACGGCACGGAAGGCACAGGTACTCTCTCCTCCTGAGCCCCCCGGTCCCCTTGATTGGATGACGCTGCTCTGGGTGGCTTTCCTTCCTACGCACTGGCCTGTCAGCCTCTCTGTTACCCTCTGATCTCTCCTCTTCCTTTCTCCCTCCCCCGCCCCCCCAGCGTGGCGACCTCAGCGACCTCGTGGCTGTCCATACCTGCAGCGTTCTAGCAACTTCCAAACGTCCTCTCTCCTGAGCCGCAGACCCACCAAGCACCGCTCGAGTGGACACTCGAGCGCACCAACTAGACGTGTTCTTCCCGCTGGCTTCGCGCTCCTGGAAAAGGAGGCCCCAGCGACCCCGACGCTCGGGGCTGCAAAATCGGGAGGGATCCTTGATTTCTCTCCCAGCTGACCTCACGCTGTCAGCAAGTCCTCTCTCGGCCTTCAAAACGTGTCCGGAATCCGGTGTCGCCCCCCCCCCTTACTTCGGTCGCGGTGCCCCCCCCCTGGCCCCTGCCAGCGGCCTCTGTCGCCCAGACTCTTCCAGTCACCTCACTGGCCTCTCCGCTCCCTGAAATCCCAGCTAGCGGTTCTCCGTTCCCTCCCTGGCTCAGCATTCGCGAGCAGCGCGGATGGTAGGACTCCGTTTCTATGAAACGTCCGGAACGGGCAGAGTCACAGAGACCGAAAGAAGGTTGGTGGGGGAGCAGGTCTGGGGGAAGGTGGGGGCTGGATTGCGGGGTGCCAGCAATTGAGGGCACGGGTGTCTTTTGGGGGGTGATGAGGATTTTCACACGTTGAAAGCGCCTGGGTGGCTCAGTGGGTTGAGTGTCCCATCTCGGCTCGGGTGGTGATCTCACAGGTTGTGAGTTCGAGCCCCGCGTCGGGCTCTCTGCTGTCAGCCCAGACCCCGCTTCAGGTCTCCTGTCCCCCCCCCCCGTCCCTCCTCTCAAAAATAAATAAAACATTAAAAATAATAACAAATTCGGTAATAACAGTGATCGTGGTGATGTAACTCACCCCTGCGAATACCCTGAAAGCTTCTGAATTGTACGTTTTAAGTGGGGGAATTGCATGCAGTGCGAGGTCGAGCTCAACAAAGCCGTCACCACCTTCCCCCCAAGCCCTCCCAACCACCACCAACAAACAATCCTTCCTGTGGCTCTCAACTCAACCCAGTGTCCTCACCACAGCGGGTGCAACTCGCTGCAATCTGCCGTCCCCTTCCCGTCCCGCAATCCTTCTATCTTCTGAACACATCACCTTCACTCTCCCCTCTGCCCATGCTGTTCCCGCCATGCTGGCTTCCTTGCGTGTTCTGCCCCAGGGCCTTTGCACCTGCTGTTCCCGCTGCTTGGGACAGTCGTCCCCTAAAATCTCCCACGGTTCACTCCCTCCCCTCTCTCACTCTCAGCTCCAGCATCACCTCCTCCGGAGAGGCTTTCCGGACCATCATCTCGAACAGAAATGGCATCCGCCACGCTTCTCTGCCTCCTCTCCCTGTTTTATTTGCCTCCGCTGCACTCCTCACTTTGTGACATAGCGGATACGGACTTGCTTATGTATGCATTGCCCCATCGCCTTCAGGTGACCTGTCCTGCTCGCTGTGGTATCCGCCCAGGGCTAAACAGTGACTGGCACATAGCAGGTGCCCAAGAAACAGGTGTTGAATGCACAAATTAGGGAACGCTCCCTACATCCTTCCCTCTCTGAGCCTCAGAGTCCGCGTGTTCAAAGGCCTCCTGGTCACCTTTCCTGGATGACCCAAGGTATCTCAAACCCACTCTAGTGATGGATGGTCCCCCACCCCGCCTCCCCAGAAATGCCGCGTCCTGGAGCCTGTGAACATGACCTTATTCAGAAAAAGGGTCTTTGCCGATGTCATTATGTTAAAAGATCCTGAGATGAGATCATGTGAATTATCCCCTTTTTCATGTTTATTTATTGACAGAGAGAGAGAGAGAGAGAGAGAGAGAGAGAGAGAGAATGAATGAGCAGGGGAGGGGCAAAGACAGAGGGAGAGAGAGAGAGAATCCCAAGCAGGCTCCGCACCGTCAGTGGAGCACAAATGGCTCAGGACCTGAGCCAGAATCGAGATGCCCAAGTGACTGAGCCACCCAGACTCCCCAAGATCATATAGATAATATATGATATATTAGATATATTATATATAATAGATATTATCATATAGGATAATTCCTGGAGGACCCTAAATCCCGTGACCAGTGTCCCTGTAAGAGAAAGGAAAGGAGAAGGTGCAGGCACGAAGGGAAGAGCACGTGACAATGGAGGCCGAGACTGGAGGGACGTGGTCCCTGCCCAGGGGATGTCAGGAGCCACGGGAAACTGAAAGAGGCAAGAAAGGATCCCCCCACCCTGGGGTGTCGGGGGCGGTGGGGGGGGGCGGGGAGAGCAGGGCCCTGCTGACACCTTGATTTCAGACTTCTGGCCCCCAGAACTGGGAGGGGCTTGATTTCTCCTTTCACGCCACCTTGCTTCGTGGTCGTAGGTTACAGCGGCTGCAGGAAACTCACACGCTCGCCGTGTCCCGAGAACCTCAGCATATTCCTCCCACCCGCTCTTTCCGCAGCCCGGGGAGGGCCTCACCTCCCACTCCCTCGACAGCCGCAGACGCTCCACCCTCACCCCTCCTCCGGTGGTCAGTCGCCAATCCCCGTTGTTTGAAGCCACCGAGTTCGGGGAAAGTCCTTACGGCAGCAGCGAGAAACTAACACGCTGTTGTAACGATCGTATCTATAAAGTCGCCTCTGCGGACCGGCTGCTCATTGTCCGCTTCCGCAGACGTCTCTGGTGTCTGTGACAGGGCCCGGCCCGCAGCGGGCACTTCAGGTCTGTGCAGTGAGCGTTTGCTTCCTAATGTCACGCACCCCCTCAACTTTCTCAGGATTGACTTCACCCTCAAGCAAACCCTGCGAGATAAAATCTATTGGCGACCGCCGGGGCGCCTGGGTGACAGCTGGCTGGGTGCGCATCCGACTCTTGGTTTGGGCTCCCGTCGTGATCTCACGGTTCGAGCCCCACGTCGGGCTCCGTGCTGACGGTGTGGAGCCTGCTTGGGAGTCTCTCTCTCTCTGCCCCTCCCCTACTCACGCGGTCTCTGTCTCTCTCAAGTAAATAAATAAACTTAAAAGACAAAACCAGGGGCGCCTGGGTGGCTCAGTCAGTTGGGCGTCCGGCTTCGGCTCGGGTCCTGACCTCGCGGTCCATGAGTTCGAGCCCCGCGTCGGGCTCTGGGCTGACAGCTCAGAGCCTGGGACCTGTTTCGGATTCTGTGTCTCCCTCTCTCTCTGAGCCTCCTCTGCTCATGCTCTGTCTCTCTCTGTCTCAAAAATAAATAAATGTTAAAAAAAAAATTAAATAAAAAAAGAAAGAAAAACAAAACAAAACTCTTATCAGCCAGGATGCCTGGGCGGCTCAGTTGGTCAGGCATCAGACTTCGGCTCAGGTCATGATTTTGCGGTTCATGAGTTCGAGCCCCACATCTGGCTCTCTGCTCTCAGCACAGAGCCCGCTTTGGATCCTCTGTCTCCCTCTCTCTCTGCCCTTTCCCCGCTCGCTCACTCTTTCTCAAAAATAAACATTAAAAAAAAAAAAAAAAAAAAAGACACTGGAGCCACCTGCCAGGGCTCAGAACAAACCCAGCTTAGCCACACTAGATATGTGACTGCGGGCGAGTCTTTTGACCTTCCCGAGCCTCAGTGATCTCACCTGGAAAGCGGGGATACTACCAGTCCCTTCCTCACGACCTTGTGAGGATTAGGGAAGGTGACGCCTGGTGCTGTTAGATGTTGGCAAGAGTATTACTATTTTAGTAGCAAGTGCTCAGTGTCTAAATCCCTCGCCCCTCCAGGTCGGGCGGGCAGGAATGCACCCGGTGCACCTGCCTCACTCAGGCCAACGGGTTAGTCAACCGACCGACCGACGACGGATGGCGGGGCGTCCCTTGGTGCCTGCGGCTTCTAGGGCGAACAGGCGAGGGCTCAGAGACACAGGCCGGGCGGGACCATGGGTTTATTGGGAGCTCCACGCGTGCACTCACAGCGTCACACGACAAGGGCACGGTTACCCGGAAGGCGCGAGGTGGCCTCCACCCACGGCTGGGCCCGGAGGCGGTGGGGTGCAGTCTCCTTCCTGGTGGCCCGGGCCCAGCGGGGGCCTTCCTCCCGGGCGGCTGAGGGAGGGCACCGGGGTGGCCCGGGCCTGGCAAGGGGGCGAGCAGGGAGCCGGGGGACCGGGGCGGGTGGGGGGCCTGCGCCCTCACTCCAGGGACTGGAGCATCAGCAGCTGCTTCAGCACCTTCGTCTGGCTGGTCTCGCGGATCTCGCCGGCCAGGAACATCTCGTCCACGACCGTGTAAACCTGAGCGGAGGGAGGTCGATGGGGCGGGGTGGCGGGGGGGGGGGGAGACCCCGGTGTGAAGGAGACCTCCCCACCCCCCAACAGGTGCTGGTCCGAACCCCTGATGACAGAGAGCCAGGAAACGGACAGGGGCAGAGGCACCGGGCGGCCCGCCCTCCTCCCTCCTCCTGACCGGAAGCCCACCTTGTAGAAATTGAACACCAGGTCCAGCTCACAGACGTTGTGGAAATACTCGTTTAAGACCTGGGGGGGGGGGAGGCAGAGATGGTAAGAGCCGGGCAGGGAGAGACACGCAGAGAAACTGAGGAAGGGGGAGGCAGGGAGGAGGAAAGACGCGGTGACAGAGACGGTCAGAGGCAGAAAGTCAAGGGCAGGGATGATCGGAGAGCGAAAGACGGCAGACAAGACAGACAGACAGGCAGAGGGAGAAAGAGGAAACTGTACGGGCAGGGAGGGGCAGAGGGAGGCCCCCCCCCACCCACCCGGTCTGGGCATCCCGAGGGGAGACCAGGGGTGGTTCCGGGGAGTCGGGCCCGGGGGCCACAGCGCCCCTACCCGCTCCCCCGCCCCCCCACCCCCCGCCTGCCCCTGCACCTCCACGAAGTTGTGGATGGCCTCCAGGTAGGCCAGGTTGTTGTCATTGACATCCACGCAGATGCAGAAGTAGAGGCCAGCGTAGCGTCGGTAAATGATCTTGAAGTTCCGGAACTGCAGGGCAGAGAGCCTGTCAGCGCCCAGCTGTGCCCAGGACCCAACGTGCTGGGCAGAGCGGAGCCAAAAAATTCCGTCCTTTATCCCATGCACGGTCCCTGAGGCCCTGCTCTGCGTCTGGCCCTGTGCCGGGGACACAGTGGTGACGGAGACAGGCCTGGCCCTCCCCTCGCGGGGCTCCCAAACCCACAGAGGTTCATCCACGGTCATCCCCAGCCTGGGGATCCAGGAGGGCTTCCTGGAGGAGGGGGCGCCTGCACTGAGGTCTGCACTGGGAGAGTAGACAAAGAGATAGATACAGGGGCACCTGGGGGGCTCGGTTAAGCATCCGACTTCGGCTCAGGTCATGATCTCGTGGTGCGTGGGTTTGAGCCCCGCATTGGGCTTTGCACGGACAGTACAGAGCCTTCCTGGGATTCTCCTTCTCCTCCTCTCTACCTCTCCCCCTTTGGCATGGTGCGCGCGCGCTCTCTCTCTCTCTCTCTCAAAGTAAATAAAATTTGTTTTAAAAAAAGAGAGAGGGGCGCCTGGGTGGCTTGGTCGGTTAAGCCTCCGACTTCGGCTCAGGTCATGATCTCGCGGTCCGTGAGTTTGAGCCCCGCATCGGGCTCCGGGGCTGACAGCTCAGAGCCTGGAGCCTGTTTCAGATTCTGTGTCTCCCTCTCTCTCTCTGCCCCTCCCCTGTTCATGCTCTGTCTCTCTCTGTCTCAAAAATAAATAAAACATTTAAAAAAATTAAAAAAAAATAAAAATAAAAAAGAGAGAGAGATAGATATAGATACAAATAGGCATCAGGGTTTGCTAAGCACAAGGTCTTTGGCCAATATCTGAAAAATCCCAGCTCTGGGTCTGGTGTTAGAATGTTTTGTCGCCACCTGGTGGAAACTACAAAACATTAGTCCCTGATTTTTATGCCTCTTTTTTTCCTCCCCCCGGGCTCATCCTTCTGTTAATTTCTATACTTTGAGTATGTTTCCTTTCCTTTTTTTTTTTTAAGTTTATTTGTTTACTTAGAGAGAGAGAGAGAGAGAGAGAGAGAGAGAGAGCGAGCCGGGGAGGGGCAGGGAGTGAGGGAGAATCCCAAGCAGGCGTGGGGCTCAATCTCAGGACCCTGACATCACGACCTGAACAGAAATCAAGAGTCGGATGCTTCACCGATTGAGCCACCCAGGCGCCCAGCATTCTTTCTTTTCTGAAAGCTCTCCGTCTCCCACTATCACCCTTCCGGCTTGTTCCTATGCCTCAGTTTTAAATTTGGAGGCTTCTCGGGGAAGCTGGGTGGCTCACTCAGTTGAGCGTCGACTCTTGATTTCAGCTCGGGTCATGATCTCAGGGTCCTGGGATCGAGCCCCAAGTCAGGCTCTGCACTGAGCGCCTGCTCGGAATTCTCTCTCTCCCTCTCCCTCTGCCCCTCCCCATGGGCACCTTGTGTGCTCTCTCTCTCTCTCTCTCTCTCTCAGGGATCCGGCCTCACACCTTCACACCTTCTCCTGCTATATACTCTCAGATGAGTCTCTTCCGGCAGGCTGGGGCAGGCCCCCTCTGAACTGCCCCCCCCCACGGGGCCCCCATCCCCACCCTGACCACTCCAGGCGTCACTGTCTGGGGGCAGGTCTGTCTCCTCACTGGACTGAGCTGGGGCTGTCACCGCCGTGTCCCCAGCACCACCCTGCACGGGAAGAAGGCCAAGCCCTAATCCCTGGAATCCGTGAATAGGTGACCTTACATGGCAAAAGAGATTGTGCAGGTGTGCTAAGGATCTTGAGACGGGAGATCTGGGATTATCCCGACGGGGCCCAGAGCAATTCCACAATGATCCTTATAAGGGAAAGAAGACGACAGGAGAGTGTGGGTGGGAGAGAGAGTTCAAGAGGCTATGCTGCCGCCTTTGAAGCTGGAGAAGGGGTCCCCCGTGCGGAGGAACACGGGCCACCTCCAGAAGTGGGGGAAAGGCAAGGAAACAGACTCTCCCCGGAGCCCGCAGAGGGAACTCAGCCCCTGCTGACCCATTGTGGACGCCCGACCTCAAGAACTGTTGAGACAATGAATCTGTGTTGTTTGGAGCCACTAAGTTTAGTAATTTGTTACCACAGGGGTGCCTGGGTGGCTCAGTCGGTTAAGTGTCCCAACTCTTGATCTCGGCTCAGGTCATGATCTCACAGTCAGTGAGTTCGAGCCGCACATCGGGCTCGGCGCTGGTGGCGTGGAGCCTGCTTGGGATTCTGTCTCTCCTTCTCACCTACCCTCCCTCACTTGTGTGCGTGCTCGCTCTCTCGCTCTCTCTCTCTCTCTCTCTCTCAAAATAAATAAATAAACCAGAAGAAAAAAGTGATTTGTTACCACAGCAAAAGGAATCTAATATAGGTGCTAAGGAATAGGCATTCATGAACAAATGAGAGGAAGAAAGTTTGGGTGGCCTGGGCCTTCTCGTTGGGTACTCATTCTTAGGTTTTCCTCTCACAAGTCCCCTCCTCCAGGAAGCCTGCCCTGATCTCAGTCTCCTGAGAGAGACAGTATTTATTGTCTCCTACCCCTGATCCTTCCCACTTCGTTGGGGAGGGACCAATTCTCTCTTTTTTTTTAAAAAAAAATTTTTTTTAACTTTTATTTATTTTTGAGACAGAGACAGAGCATGAACGGGGGAGGGGCAGAGAGAGAGGGAGACACAGAATCGGAAGCAGGCTCCAGGCTCTGAGCTGTCAGCACAGAGCCCGACGCGGGGCTCGAACTCACGGACCGCGAGATCATGACCTGAGCCGAAGTCGGCGGCTTAACCGACTGAGCCACCCAGGCGCCCCACCAATTCTCTCTTATTCCCCACTGCATTCCCTCCCCCGGGAACCCCTCCCTGACCCTCAGGCTGAGTCAGGCGCCCTCCTCCCACCCGGCTGCTCCGTCCCAGCCCTGCCCTCTCTGGGTGGTGGTGGGAGAGAGTGGGAAATAAACGCACAAAGGAACAAATGAATGAATGAATGGCCTACATCGGGAGGAACCGAAGATCTGGGCGTCAGGGCCCCTTGTGACCTTCTCGCCTGCCCAGCTGGCATCACCGACCTGCTCCCGGTCCCTCAGCACTCCGAGCAGGAGGCCCACTATGCTGGCAGCAGGGGGACGGGGCATCCGCCCCCTCCTTCCATCCTGCACCTGCTGTACCGGCTCTCGCCCCGTCGCCCCGCTCCCCGCAAGGCCCCCCATCCCGTCCTCCTCCTGGAAACCCTTTTCTCTAGGCTGCTGGGAACCCCGAATCTCCTGGCTTTCCTCTGCCTCCTCACCTCCCGCCTCTACATATGGCCTCTCTTCTCTCCTTTGTTCCCCTCTGTCGATCGTCACCCCACCCCCCAACCCCGCTAAGTCCCTCGGCCTTCCTTGCCCGCAGTGTGCAGAACCTTCCAGATCACCACATCCTGCCCAAACTCCGGTTCATCACTCCGTCCTGGATTCTCCGCTGGGGTGTGAACAGACACCTCACTCCTGGCCTTCGCCCTCAACCTGCTCTTTCCTGAGCTGGCCCACCTCCCTCCTCTGCTCAAAACCCTCCCGGAACAGCCACCGCACTCGTAAGAGCTCAAGTCTTATGAGGCCCACGAGGCCCCAGGTGATCTGTCCCTGTTATCTCTTTGACCTCATCGGCCCTCCTCCCTGCCTTACAGCACCTCAGACCCGCTAGCCTTCTTGCTATCCCAGGAATGCCCCACTAGGTTCCCGCCTCAGGGCCTTTGCTCGCTACTCCTTACTCGCTACTCCCTGGGTTGGGAGGGCTCCCTCCCTCTCAGATATCATCTCCTGCCACTTCTTCAGCCCCTTCAGGTCTTGGCTCCAATGCTACCGTTTCGAGACTTCCTCCTTAAATCCCTGACACCTGCATTCCGACCCCCGCTGTACACACGCCAGCACTTCACCTCCCACAGATGACGCTTTTGCTCCCGGGCACCTATCACCACCCGCCAGGGTCTACCTTTGTCACCAGGCTCCCTCTGACCAGAACATCAGTGCCCTCAGGGCAGGGACTTGGATCTTTCAGTTCCCGCACCCAGAACAGTGCCCGGCGGGGGCACCTGGGTGGCTCGGTTGGTTAAGCGTCCGACTTCGGCTCAGGTCATGATCTCACAGTTCGTGAGTTCGAGCCCCGCGTTGGGCTCTCTGGTGTCAGCGCAGAGCCCGCTTCAGCGCCTCTGTCTCCCCCTCTCTCAGCTTCTCCCCTGCTCTATCTCAAAAATAATAAACATAAACGTAATAATAATAATAGTAAGGAACAGTGCCCGGCATACAGTAGGCCCCCATTAAATGTGTTGAACTTACAGCCTGGCTGATGCCGTGGGAATTAAAGACACAGCCTTCCTGATTTAAAGACACCGGGCTGGTTCAGGCAGTATAGCCTGCAACTCTTGATCTCAGGGTCATGAGTTCAAGCCCCCTGTTGGGTATGGAGATTACTTAAAATGAACGAATGAATGAATGAATGAATGAACGAACGGACCTGAGACATAGCAACAAACAGCCATACAAGATCCTTGACTGGCTCTGAATAATCAGCTACGACTATTGATTGGGTATTAGAGTAAATAAGGGAGTATGATTACTTTCATCAGGTCGGCTAATGATATTGCGGTAATGTAAGGAAGCATCTTTATTTTCTGAGATAATTAGGAGTGAAAAGTCATCATCTCTGTAACTTAATTTCAAACACTACAGCAAGGGATAGTTCGCTACCTTAGTCTCTACTTGTGTGTGTGTGTTTTTCTAGAGTTTTATTTCATTTTTAAGATTTTATTTTTAAGCAATCTCTACACCCAAGGGGGGGTAAACTCACAACCCTGAGATCAAGAGTCACGTGCTCCACCGACTGAACCAGCCAGGTACCTGGGCGCCCTCATTTTTATAGTAATTTTTTTTTTCAACATTTTTATTTATTTTTGGGACAGAGAGAGACAGAGCATGAACGGGGGAGGGGCAGAGAGAGAGGGAGACACAGAATCGGAAACAGGCTCCAGGCTCCGAGCCATCAGCCCAGAGCCCGACGCGGGGCTCGAACTCACGGACCGCGAGATCGTGACCTGGCTGAAGTCGGACGCTTAACCGACTGCGCCACCCAGGCGCCCCTATAGTAATTTTTTAAAATAAGTTTCTTTTTAATGTTTATTTACCTTTGAGAGAGAGAGAGAGCAAGCGAGCACGAATGGGGGACAGGCAGAGAGAGAGGGAGATACAGAATCTGAAGCAGGCTCCAGGCTCTGAGCTGTCAGCACAGAGCCCCACGCGGGGCTCGAACCCAGGACCTCTGAGATCATGACCTGAGCCAAAGTCGGACGTTTAACCATCTGGGCCACCCCAGGCGCCCCTTTATAGGAAGTTTTAAAAAGGCACGAGAAAAAAAAAAATCCTTCAGCCAAAAGAAAAGGTAGAGCCAAAGGGTGAAATATTAATACAGATGAAATCTGGATAGTGGGTGTATGAATCTTCAATCAACTTCCTTCTCACTGTATTAATCTGTATGTTCGAAAATCTTCACAACGTGGGGACCCTGGCGCCTGGTACAGCGTGTGACTCTTGGTCTCGGGGTTGTGGGTTCGAGCCCCACGTTGGGTGTAGGGATGACTTAAAACTAAAATTTAAAGAAAAATTTTTTTCCCACAATGAAAAGTTCTTTGCAAAGAAGGAAGATCGCCAGCTCAAAGCGTGTTGAGGGAATGAACGCGGGAAGGAAAAGAGGGCCCGAGGGGTTCCTGCCTGTAGGCGTCGGGCAGGAGGCTGGGCAGGAAGGACGGGTGGAGGGAAGCAGGCGAGTGTGGTAGGCATGGGGGGGGCAGGGGAGCATCACCTCCACAAAGTTGGTGTGTTTGGCATCTCGGACAGTGACCACGGCGTGCACCTCCTCGATCAGCTTCTGTTTCTCGTCGTCATCGAACTGCATGTACCACTTGGCCAGGCGCGTCTTGCCCGCCCGGTTCTGGATGAGGATGAAGCGGATCTGGGGACAGCAGGAGAAAGCGGAAGTGAGCGTGGCGGGGAGAGAGGGCTGGTCCAGGATGCCCCGCCCCGAAGCCCCGCCCACCCCCACGGGCCACGCCTGTAGACAGGGGCCACGCCTCCTGCCGCCTGCCCTCTGGGGTCTCAACTGCTCCCCAGAGCCCGGTGGTCCCAACACCCCAAGGGAGTGACTTTTCCCACTCCCTGGCCCTGAGGCCCAGGCTCCGCTATCTTTGTCTGTTTGACCTTGGACAAAGGATCCGCCCCCTCAGCCTCAGACTCCCCACCGGCAAAGTAAGTTTCCTAAGAAGATCCATCTTGTCAGTGTTCGGTGGGATAGAGGTTTATAAGCTTAATTCAGGAGCCGGCACGTAGCATGCGCTCGGGAAATGTTTTGAGTTTCAGACTTCTGTGGTCTGAATCCGGGAGACCCCAACTCTTTTATTTTCTTTTTCCTTACCAATTTCTTAAATTTCACCCACTTAAAAGATATGTTTCTTTCTTTTGAGAGAGAGAGAGAGAGAGAGAGAGAGACAGAGCGCACACATGAGACAGAGCCCAGAGAGGAGGAGAGAGGGAATCCCAAGCAGGTTCTGCGCTGTCAGCGTGGGGCCTGACACTAGGCTGGATCTCACCAGCTAGAGATCATAGAGTCAGAACCTTAACCGACCGCGCCACCTAAAATTCACCCATTCAAGATGTATACAGTTCAAGTGGTTTTTAGTGCATTCATATGATTGGGCAAAAATCACTAGTCTCTAATTCCAGAATATTTTCATCACCCCAGAAAGAAACCCCCACCCGTGTAGCAGACACTTCCCCTCCCTCCGGCCGCTGGCAAACAAGAACCTTTCTATCTCTATAGATTTTCCTGTTCTGGACATTTCGTGTGAATAGAATCAGAAACTATGTGGCCCTTGGTTTGCCTTCTGTCCCTTGGCAGTGTTTTCAAAGCGCACCCACGTGGAGGCCTGTCCAGGCTTCACTTCTTTTCTTTTCAAAAAAAAATTTTTTTTAATGTTTATTTTTGAGAGGGAGAGACAGAGCATGAGCTGGGGAGGGTCGAGAGAGGGGGAGATGCAGAATCCGAAGCAGGCTCCAGGCTCTGAGCTGTCAACGCAGAACCCAACGACCGTGAGATCATGACCTGAGCTGAAATCAGACGCTTAACCGACTGAGCCACCCAGGCGCCCCCAGGCTTCATTTCTTTTTATGGCTGAATCGCATTCCACCGCATGGATATACCTCGTTTTGCTGACCCACCCATCCGTTGATGGGCATTTGGGTTATTTCCACTTTTGGGTGATTATGAATAAGGCCGCTATGACCATTTGCATGCAAGCTCTTATGTGCATGTGATGTTTTCATTTCTCTAGGGTATATACCTAGGGGGGGGAACCGCTGGATCTTGTGTTAATGCTGCGTCTCGCTTTCTCAGGAACTGCTGAACTGTTTTCCAAAGCATCTGCCACTTCTCAAGTCATGGAACTCCTTGGTGCCTCAGTTTATCCACCTGGAAAGGGCCTCATAAAGTGCTATGGGAAGTAAACAGTGCATGAAAAGCATCTAGACCAGCACCGTGCCTGGTTAGGATTATGCGCTGTGTCAGTTCTGATTACCATCAGCCAGCGAGGGCTAGGAAATTCGTTCTTGTGATTCTGAAAAGCCAGGTCAACCCTCATAGGGCTACTATGAAAACGTGAACAAGTTAATGCCTGAAGTGCTTAGCACAGTGCCTGTTATATGTACAGCCCTCGATACGATTAGTGATCATGGCTGAGAGGCATTTGTCCAAGTGGCTAAGAACACAGACTCTAGAGCCTGAATGAATCCTGGCACTCCTGGCTGTGTGTCCATGGGCAAGTAACTTGGCCTCTCTGGGCCTCAGTTTCTCCTTCTGTATAACGGACATAATGAGAGCACCTCCCTCATAAGATAGTCGCAAGGGTTAAGAAATGTCAGGGGCCCAGCACAGTGGCTGGAACATACTAAATGTTACACAAGTATTAGTTCTTAGTGATATTATAATTCACCATCATTTGACTTTAAGAAAACCAAGGCCCGGGGCGCCTGGGTGGCTCAGTCGGTTATGGGTCCGACTCTTGATTTCAGCTTGGGTCAGGATCCCGGGGTCGTGGAACAGAGCCCCATGCCGGGCTCCGCGCTGAGCGTCGAGCCTGCTTGGGGTTCTCTCTCTGTTCCTCTCTCTCAGCCCCTCCCCTGCTTGCACTCTGTCTCTCAAAATAAATAAATAAACATTTAAAAAAAATTTTTTTTAAATGTTTATTTAAACACACAGAGTGACAGCGGGGAAGAGGCAGAGAGAGGGAAACATAGAATCAGAAGCAGGCTCCAGGCTCCAGAGCTGTCAGCACACAGCCCGACGCAGTGCTTGAACCCATGGATTTTGAGATCATGACCTGAGCTGAAGTCGGATGCTTAACCGACTGAGCCTACCCAGGCGCCACAAATAAATAGTTAAAAAATAGTAAGAAAAGAAAAGAAAACCAAGGCCCAACTTCACCCAGCTAGGAAGCCCGCCTTTAGGCCCAGTTCTGTTTGAGACAGGCATGCGCATACCCATTTATAGATGAAGAAACTGAGGCTCAGAGAAAGAAGTCTCACAGCCACAAAGCACACCTGGGAGTCGAAAGGCTTTGCTCTGGACCCCTTTACCCTGGCTGACTCTCCGGGAGCCTCTATCCGTTCATGGGAGTCCACTCTCTTTCCTAAGCCTCACTCTCCAATAGTCCCCCCTCCCCCAACCAATCAAGACAGACAGGAACAGGATATTACACTCTCCTTCCAAGAACCCCATCTGCTGAGCCAGGGAAAACAACTTCCTAGCAGGCCAGGGGTCCCGGGTACAAAGGGAAAGGGCCTGGGCCTGGCTGGGGGGAGGCTCACTAGGCAGCCACAACCTGTGGGCAGAGCCAGAGATATATAGGGTATATGGGGGAGGAGAGCTAAAAGAGCTGAGGGAGAGTCCTGCCGCTCACCCCCAAATTCCCTCACACACCTCTTCTGTATTAGAATCTCTCCACCTCTGGGAATCTGCCCTAAGAGGTCCCTTCCCTCCTGCACCCTCACCCCTCTGATGTTCCCTCTGCATGCCCCCCAACCTTCCCTGTCTCTGAGCCCCCATCCCCTGGAGCTCTTCCGTTTTGACTTCCAATTTCTGGGTTTCGATCAATCCCCTCTTTTAGGCCTCAGAAGGCCTTTTACTGGGGACATCCCTTCTCTGACGCCAAGGCCTCCTCCCCTGTTCCAAAGGTCCGTGTTGCCTCCAAGGACCCTGTTTATGGGGCAGACTCCCTCGTTCTGACACCCACCTCCATTGATCTTGTTTTCCAGCTCCCTGCCCAAAGACCCATCCTGGGGGAGGGGAGCCAAATCCAATGCCCAGTCCTTGCTCCAAAAACTCCATTCACATCTCTCACACTTGTATGTCTATCCCTACCCAAGACCCCTCTTCTTGGAAGGACCTGTTCCATTGCCCCCCAACCGTTTCTAATACCCACTCCCTACCTCCAAGCCTTCTCCTGCTTTGCAACACACTTCCCCTGACCCCATTCCCTACAGCAGCCTACTTCCCGTCTCCAGCGCCCAGGCTCTTCCCCTTGAGATTCTCTCATTCTCTTTCTCCCTCTCTCTCGTCAGCAGTACTCCTCCCGTTTCAACAGCCCCTCTCTTCCTTCAGTGTCAGTTTCCGCCTTCTAAAGACCCCTTCTGAAGCAGTCCCAGAGGTTTCCATTCTTCTCCAATTATCCTGCCACACTCCGAGAGATCCCTCCTGTTGGGTCGCCCCCTTCCCACCTCCCATTCCTTCTCCCCACCTCCCAGGTCCCGCTTCACGAATCGCCTCCGCATTTCAACCCCCCGCCCCCGCCACCTCCAGTGTCTCCCGCACAGCCCTCTCTCCTTGGCACTCGGTCGCCAATGTCCTCTAGCTTCGAGACCCCCGGTGCGCTTCCGCGCCGAGAATCACCACCCAGTGGCCCCCTTCCCGGGCCTCCAATCGGCCCCAATCCCGAGAGCCCGCGCCCGGCCCAAACCATCGCACCGCGGCAGGGGACGCTTGTCAGCACCCAAGCGAGCCTCAAGCACCTGCACGCGGACCCACCCTGCGCCCGTCCCCAAGGTGGGCGCGCCCCCGTTACCATGGCGACCCCCGTCCGGACCCCAGCGGCCCCGGTCCCGCGGCTACTTGGCAGCTCCGGCTCCCGCAGCAGTCCGGGGTCCCAGGGCTAGAGCGGACTTCCGGCAGAAGAACGCGCCCGCCTTCTCGCGCACAGCCCACTGGGAACCGTAGTCTCAAGAATGCCTTCCCCCGGCCAGGCTGCAAGCCTGGGAAAGGGCTGGTCCCCCTTCCCAACATGCTGAGCGACTGTCCTTTTCCCACCCCACGGTACAGACCCCGAATGCATGCTGGGAGTTGCGGGTGATGGTCCCTTCCGAGGACTACAATTGCGTGACAGCCCGCAACGGGGAGTTGCATTCTGGGAAATGTAGTTCTGGTAGTCCTCCCTCCATCCCTATCCTCCCAAGGCGAGAAGGGCATGCTGGAAATAGTAGTTTTAAAGTAAGAAATTGATCTGTGGGTCTTGGGGGGCAGAAAAAAAAAAAAAAAAAAAAAAAAAAAGAAGGAGAAGAAGGAGAAAAAACTGCGCTGTGGGAACTCGAAATGTGACTCTGACCGCGCTCACCCAGTGCTTTTTTTGAAATATATTGCGGTTCCCTGTGGGAGATTGACAGTGGTTTAAGAGAATGATTTTGAGAGGACTGTGTGCAAATTCGGCCATTGCATTAACTAGCTGTGTGACTTTGGGACAACAACTTCACCTCTTAGCTCAATTTCTTCATGTGTAAACAGGAGTAATCAAGAGGTCACCTCGGCGGGGTTGTTTTACATCTTCAATAAGTTTCCGAAGCGCTTATCACAGTGTTTGATACATAGTAAGTGCTCAATAAATACTAGCTGACATCACGAATGCTCATTGTTAACGTCCACAGGATAATAGGATCTTCTTACTTCCTATCCAGAGGTACAGTTGTCTCCTTTCAGTTATCTCAAATAGGCCAAATGTTTTCCTAACTCAGCAACTTTTCCTTTGTACTTTCCTATTGCCCATAGGCCTTTCCGCATTCATCCTGAGGCTGGCTCCTTTTCTTCCTTTACCTTAAACACCACTTCCACAGACCTGTGTAGAAGACCCTGCCTGCCTACAAAGGTCCTCTTCTCCCATCACCGAAATTCTCTAGGTTTGATTTTTTTTTAAGTTTACTTATTTACTTTGACAGAAAGAGAGAGGGAAAGGGGGGAAGGGCAGAGAGAGAGAGAGAGAGAGAGAGAGAGAATCCCCAGCAGGTTCCACACTGTAGTGCACGGCCCGATGTGGGGCTCGAACGCACCAACTGCAAGATCATGGCCACTGAGCCACCCAGGTGCCCCTAGGTTTGATTTTTTTTTTAATATTTTTTTTAACGTTTATTTATTTTTGAGACAGAGAGAGACAGAGCATGAACGGGGGAGGGTCAGAGAGAGGGAGACACAGAATCCGAAACAGGCTCCAGGCTCTGAGCTGTCAGCACAGAGCCCGGCGCGGGACTTGAACTCACGGACCGCGAGATCATGACCTGAGCCAAAGTCGGCCGCTTAACCGACTGAGCCACCCAGGCACCCCTGATTTTTTTTTTTTTTAACATTTATTCATTTTTGAGAGACAGATTACAAGCAGGGGTGCATTAGAGAGAGAGGGAGACACAGAATCCGAAGCAGGCTCCAGGCTCTGAGCTGTCAGCACAGAGCCCCACGTGGGGCTCAAACTCAGGAGCCGTGAGATCGTGACCTGAGCGGAAGCCAGACGCTTAACCGACTGAGACACCCAGGCACCCCTAAGATTTTATATTTAAGTAATCTCCAAACCCACCCTGTGGCTCGAACTCATAACCCCAAGATCAAGCATCGCGTGTTCCACCAACTGAGCCGGCCAGGTGCCCCTCTAGGTTTCTGTTTTGTTTTGTTTTGTTTTGTTTTAATGTTTATTTATTTATTCCAGAGATAGAGAGAGGGAGAGAGCAGTGGAGGGGGACTGAGAAAGAGAGGGTGTGAGAGAGAATCCCAAGTAGTCTCCGTGCTCTTCTCATGGAGCCCGACAAGGGACTCGATCCCACTAACCATGAGATCAGGACCTGAGCCAAAATCAAGAGTCTGACGCTCAACCAATTGAGCCACCCTGGTGCCCCAAGTTTCATTTCTTATAGAATCAGTGGGGAGACCCTCTGACTCCCTGAACTCAGAACTGACCTCCTAAGCTCAGCAAGCTCCCAGAGCTTCCGCCTACCTGTCAAATTCATCTTTTGGAAATTAACTAATGAGTTGCTGGACTGGGGAAAGAAACATTTGTGGGTGAGATGCCTGTGCGGATGAATCAGAAAGTGCTCAACAGTGACCTCAGTTTCATTGTAATGTTAAAATCCCCCCCTCTGAATATTCGTCACAAGCCCTCATAAGAGGAGCCTGAGTACCGTGGTTCTGGGAGTCCCTGATCTGTCCCTCCCCCCCCATCCCCGCTCTGTCTCTCAAAAAGAAATTAAAATATTTAAAAAAAAAAACACATATCATAGAACAATGTAAATTCAAAACGTGGTATTAGCAGAAGCACCAACACATTGGCACGAAAAGGTTAGGGATCATTTCTATCTGGTGCACTGCTGTATCTCTAGGAAGGTTGGGATTGAGAGAAGGTAAGCAAGGTGCCCAGGATATAAAATTAAAGAGGCACTCTTGAGTGCCTGGGTGGCTCAGTCAGTTAAGCGTCCGGCTCTCCATTTCAGCGGAGGTAATGGTCTCTCGGGTTCTTGAGTTCGAGCCCCACGTGGGGCTCTGCACTGGCAGCGCGGAGCCTGCCTGGGATTCTCCGTCTCCCTCTCTCTCTGCCCCTCCCCTGTTCGCACTCTCTCTCAAAAATAAATAAATAAAATAAATAAATAAATAAATAAATAAATAAAACCTTAAAAAAAAAAAGGCACTCACTCTTAGGTGATGACCCTGCCCTTGCAAGAGTCTGAAAGTCAGCACCTACTTGAGGTTTGTTCCCTGGACACCTTGCCTGGCTCACCTTAGTCCCAGCCTTGACGTCTAGCGCTTAGCTCAGTGCCTGGCATGAGTCCGGTGTTCCAAAAACATTTGCTGGATGAATGAGTGAGTGAATGAATGAATGAATGAATGAACAGTTATCAAGAAAAACACACTGTCCCCACTCTGACGACATTCACGGGTCGGGCAGGGGAAAAAGGACATTGTATCCATGAATTTTAAAATCACCTAGGAGGGGGCGCCTGGGTGGCGCAGTCGGTTAAGCGTCCGACTTCGGCCGGGTCACGATGTCGCGGTCCGCGAGTTCGAGCCCCGAGTCGGGCTCTGGGCTGACGGCTCGGAGCCTGGAGCCGGTTTCCGATTCTGTGTCTCCCTCTCTCTCTGCCCCTCCCCCGTTCATGCTCTGTCTCTCTCTGTCCCAAAAATAAATAAACGTTGAAAAAAAATTAAAAAAAAATCACCTAGGAAACAGTAAATATTATTTTATCTCACGCAGTTTCTGTGGGTCAGGAGTTCGGGAGTTCAGCTGCATGATCCTGGCCTGGGGTCCCTCGTGCGGTTTGCAGGGGAACAGATTCTGTCTGTGCCTTCAGGAATCTCATGCCTGGGCGGTTTGGAGTCTAAAGGCGATATTCCAGAGACACGGCAAGAAAGGGCAATCCTAACACTTCCACTCTCGTATGGATTTTGAAATGATCCTTCCCTTTGCAAGATCATGACAGTATGCTTGCCCTGGGGAAAAACTGGAAAGAGTCAAAGTATGCATCGTGAGGGGAAAAGTCAGTTAGTTTATGTGCAGCTACATAACAAAATATTAGACAGTAGTTAAGTTGACAGAGGGGCGCCTGGGTGGCTCAGTCGGTTGTGTATCAGACGCTTGAGTTCAGCTCGGGTCATGATCCCAGGGTCATGGGATTGAGCCCCACGTGGGGCTCTGCCTTGAGTTGGAGTCTGCTTAAGATTCTCTCTGTCTCTCCCTCTCCCTCTCCAATTAAAAAAAGAGAAAAAAGAAAAAAAAGGAACGAGAGAAACGTGTATGCATTGACCCGTTGTTGGAGACACAAAGGATGTTGTGGAGAGATATCGCCACAGTGTACCATTTGATCTTAAATTCATTGTGCCAGCTTTGTGTGTAGAAAATTTTCATGTCTACAAAAAAAAGTGGTAAAATTAGGACAACGAACTCCAGTGTTTACTCGCCTAGATCCATGATTAGCTGACATCGTGCCCCATTTACTCTATGTACGTATGTATTGGAGCGATTCAAAAAAAATGTTTTTAATGTTTATTTAGTTTCGAGAGACAGAGAGAGACAAAGCGTGAGCAGGGGAGGGGCAGGGAGAGAGAGACGGAGACACAGGCTCCAGGCTTTTATCTTATTTTTCCTTCTTTCCCCTATGTTCAGCTGTTGTGTTTCTTAAATTCCTTATTTTATTTTATTTTATTTTATTTTATTTTATTTTAGAGAGAAAGAGAGTGAACGGGGTGGGGCAGGGGAAGAAGGAGGGAGAATCTTACGCAGGCTTCTCCCTCAATGTGGAATCCAAGGCGGGGCTCGATCCCACCACCAAGAGATCATGACCTGAGCCCAAATCAAGAGTCAGAAGCTTAAATGACTGAGCCATCCAGGCACCCCAAGACATGAACAGTTTGAAGAGTCCACTTCAGTTATATTGCAAAACGTCCCTTAATTTGGGTTTGTCTGATGTTTCCTCATGATGAGATCCAGGTTTGACATTTTGGGGCAGAAATATGACAGGAATGATCCTGTTTCTTCTCAGAGTATCCCATGAGGGGCGTGTGTTGCTAGTTTGTCTCATCTGAGTTTGATCTTTTGGTGAGTTTGGTCACTGGGCTAAGGTAATGTCTGCCACCATTTGTTTTTTTTTTAATAGGCTCCACGCCCAACATGGGGCTTGAACTCATGATCCTGAGATCATCTGAGCTGAGATCAAGAGTCAGACGCTTAACCCACTGAACCACCCAGGCGCCCCCACATTTTTCTTCTTAAAAGTTATTTGATATATCTGATACCAAACACATAAGCAACACAAGAAGAAAAAAAAAAGCTGAGCATCAAAATTAAAAACTTTTGTGCACCAAAAGACCCTGTCAAGACAGTGAAAAGACAACCCATAGAATGGAAGAAAATATTTGCAAAGCCCCTATCTGGTAAGAGACTGATATCCAGAGTAATGTCTCCAAAGAAGAGAGACAAATGGCAAATAATCATAGGAAAATATGCTCAACATCACTAGTCTTCAGGGAAATGCAAATGGAAACCACAGCGAGATACCACCTCACAACCATTAGGATGGCTATTATCAAAAACAAAAGAAAACCACCGCCACCAAAACAATAATGACAAGGGTTGGCAAGGATGTGGGAAAACTGGAACCCTCGCACATTGCGAATGTAAAATCGTGCAGGCCCTGCGGGAAACAGTTTTGCAGTTCCACAAAAAAGTTAAATGTAGAATTACTACGTGAAACGGCAACTTTATGTCTAAGTAGATATTCCAAATGACTGAAAAGGGGGTTCAAATACCTGTGCATCAATGGTCCTAGCAACACAATTCACAATAGCCCCAAATCCAAATGTCCAGTAACAGCTGAATAGATAAACAAGATGTAATATATACACTGAAACATTACTCAACCTTAAAAAGGAATGAAATCCTGACACACGCCCCCAACCAACGTGGAGGAAACTTGAAACCATCATGCTGGGTGAAATAAACCAGACACAAATGGACAAATGTGTGGTTTCATTTACATGAGGTACCTAGAACAGGCAAATTTATAGGGACAGAAAGTAGTTCTCTCTCTTTCTTTTAGCAGGCTTCATGCCCAGCACAGAGCCAGCCCTTGATCTCATGGCCCTGAGCTTAAGACCTGAGCTGAGATCAAGAGTTTGGACGCTTAACTGACAGAGCCACCCAAGCACCCCTGTTCCAGGTATTTTTCTAAGCGATTCGCTTATTGAAACCCCCAAAGAACCCCGTGCAGTAGGTATTGCTATTATCAAGTCCATTTTAAAGATGAGGAAATTGAGGTACAGAGAAGTTGAGTAACTTGCCCAATGTCAATGTCACACAGCTAGTGTAAATGGTGGGGTTGAGATTCTAGTCCAGGCATTCCAGCTCCAGAGTCAATGCCTCAAGCCACTATACTATGCTGCGTTCGTGTAAGCGTATAGAGAGATCTGGGGGAAAACAAAACAAAACAAAACAAACACATTTCTGGAGAGGTAAGTGGGATGGGCTTAGATTCTCCATGGAAACTGAATTTTATCTAGAGGTTTTTAAAAAAATATTTCTTGGGGCGCCTGGGTGGCGCAGTCGGTTAAGCGTCCGACTTCAGCCAGGTCACGATCTCGCGGTCCGTGAGTTCGAGCCCCGCGTCGGGCTCTGGGCTGATGGCTCAGAGCCTGGAGCCTGCTTCCGATTCTGTGTCTCCCTCTCTCTCTGCCCCTCCCCCGTTCATGCTCTGTCTCTCTCTGTCCCAAAAATAAATAAACGTTGAAAAAAAAAATTAAAAAAAAAAAATATTTCTTTATTTTTAAGGGGGGGGGGGAGGAGGGGAGTGCAGAGAAAAGGAGACACAGAATACAAAGCAGGCTCTGGGCTCTGAGTCATCCACACAGAGCCTGAGGCAGGTCTTGAACTCATGAACCATGAGATCAGACTTGAGCTGAAGTCTGAAGTTCACCTAACGGAGCCACCCAGGCAGGTGCCCCTAATCTAGAGTATTTTAATTTTTTTTGCAAGGACAAGAAATTCATGTAGTATTGCATAATTTTAAATAATTAAAGAAAATAATATATAACAGCGGGCAATATAATATATATATTATATAACATATAACATATATTATATAACATATTATGTAACATACAATATATTATATAACATTTAATATATATTATATAACATAACATACATTATATAACATATAATATATATTATATAACATATGTTTTGCCCATATAATATATATTATATAACATATGTTTTGCCCATATATATAACATATATATAATATATAACTATGGGCAAAATATTTGAACAGCACTTCACCAAAAATGCTATTCAAATGGACTTTATACCTATGAAAAGACGCCCAACCTCATAAATCAGAGGAAGACAAATTAAGACTAAAAAGGATACGATTGAACAACCATTAGAATGGCCAAAATTAAATTAAAAAGACGGAAAAGGTGGGACAGCTGAAATTCTTACACCTGACTCCCGGGATGGAAATTGGTACATTCACTTTGGGGAAGGTGAGTACATGCCCGCCCTGTAACCAGCAATTTCATTTGGGTACATACCTAGCAGGAATGAATACGTATGTTTACCAAAAGACGTATTCTAGACTGTCACAGCAGCACTACCCATAATAGCCCCAAAGTGGAAATTACCTAGATGCTCACGACAATAGAATGGCTACATACATCGTATTTCATCCACATGGTGGAATACTACACAGCATTGAGAATGAACGATCGATAAGTACACACAGTATCCCGGAGGAATCTCACAAGGTTGATTAAAAGAGGCCACTTGTTGCATAATTCCGTTTTTATAAAGTGTAAAAACGGGCGAAACTGATCTATGGCCGTAGAAATCAGGATAAAGATTTTCCTCGTGGGAGGGAGTGACTGGAAGGGGTCACCAGGAGGCTTCTGAGAGATTTGTCACATTCTGTTTACCTGGGTGAACGTTACAGGGGTGTGTTTTCATTTTTTAACGTTTACTTATTTTTGAGAGAGAAAGAGAGCAAGCGTGAGCGGGGGAGGGGCAGAGAGAGGGAGACAGAGGATCCAAAGCAGGTTCCGCAATGTGATGAGCGGAGACGCGGGACTCTAACCCACCTCGAAATCAGGACCCGAGCCGGAATCAGGAGTTGGCCTCTCAAGGGACTGAGCCACCCAAACGCCCCACAGGGGGTGTGTTCCTTGTGAATTACTCATGGAGCTGTACGTACCCTTGTGATTTGTGGACTTCTCCGTATCTATGTTATATTTCCACTTTTGAAGTCTGTAGAAATTGAGAGGTTCTTTCATTATCCATCCTTCCACGAGCCATTAAGTGCGTGACCGCTTCGTTTCAACCGCTGGCCTGGAGACGGGATCCAGCAGTGAATCCGAGCGGGGATCCGAGCATCCCCGCCTCCCGTTCCTTCCTCGTGATTGGCTGCCCTGCCGACCAATGGCGGAGGAGTTCACCGCTCTCTGTCCTCCCGGCGGCATCAGCTGGCGGCAGCTTCCTCTGTTCGGTTTGTAGGAGGCGCTGTGAGCTCGCTGACTTCTTGGTCAAGCGCAGACCCGGTCCCCACCCTCTGTCTGATTTTTTCAGACTCTGAGGAATGTACAGAGAATATACGCCAGCACATTCACCTCTTTGCAAAACTCTTTAGTGGATTTTTCTGGCTGTGTATCTCTACGAGCGGGGTCCAGAACCCCAGGCTCCGCCTGCCTCGTACCTACTCCCGCTCTCTGGCTGGTCTGAGTTCCAGTCCTCGGAGCCCTTCTGGGAGATGCTTGGGAAATCTCGGCAGCGGCCCAGGCCAGCAGTTGGTACTTCTCTCTCTGTCAGCTAATTGTTTACTCGGTTGTTTATTTATCCTGGAGCGGAGGCTAGCAGGGCAGTGAGGGGGCGGCTGCCCCCAGGGAAGCCTGCTTCCTGTGGTTGGCTTGCTAACACCGGCCCTCTGGCAAACTGGAAAGAAGAATTGCAGAGCTGGGAAGACCCTCCTTGATAGTTCAATTGTTCATTCTAGGAAAACACTGCCTGAGACCCTGCCTTGTGCTTGGACCTGTGCTGGAGACGTCGACAGTGACTGAGATAGCCCTGGCCCTGCCCTCAGGGGGTTCACAGTCTGATGGAAGACAAAGACCTGTTACCAGGCAGGGACAACCCAGGGTGGTCAGGGATTGGATGAAGGGCCCAACGGGGCTGTGAGAACCTAGAGGAAGCACCAGACCAAGCCTGCGTCTTAGGGAGAGCCTCCTGGAAGAGGGGGTCATATGAGCTAGCGTCTGAAAAAGGGGTAAGAGTTAGTCCTTAGACAGGACTGTGTCTTTTCGGCCATCCCCTTTGTTTAGCATGGGATTCATTTATTTATTAACTAGTATTTATTGTGGGCCATTTGCCAGACTGCAGAACTAGCCAGACAGAGCCCCTGCCTTCAAAGGGCTCACACATAAAATGGTGATGCCAATACAGAACTTCAAGCCCTGGTGGAGTGCTATAAAGAAGTATTAAGTTGTAGTCATCTGATCCCCATTATCTGGGTTTGAATCTCAAGTCTGCCACTTACTAGCTGTATAACCTTCCTGGGTCTTGGTTTAGTACAACAATGACACCTACGTAAAACCTTTTATTGTGAGTAACTTGTTCTGCAAGTGTTCCGCAAGACGAGCAAACATTTCTAATTTTAACTTGATAAACGAGCGATGTCTTGCAATAGGAGTGAGTAGTATGTGATACTGAATGTCACATGATCACAACTGAGCCAGTGGTTCTTGAAATTTGCTTTGATACATGCTTTGGATTACAAACGTGTTTCCTGAATGAATTATGCTTGCAAACCAAAGTTTTACTGTATAACCTACTCATAAAATATTGAGGATTAGGTGGGTTCATATGTTTAACGTGCTTTAGAATATCACCTAGTATAGGGTACCTGGGTGGCTCAGTCAGTTAAGCGTCCGACTCTTGGTTTAGTCGCAGGTCATGATCTCACGGTTCTGTGCTGATAGTGCAGAGCCTACTTGGGATTCTCTCTCTCTGCCCTTCCCTCGCTGGTGCCCTCTCTCTCTTTCTAGATAAATTTAAAAAAATGTTTAACACAATGTCACCTAGCATAAAGTACCTGTTTTCATCAAAGGATGAGTCAGACCAAATCTGGGAGGCTGCTCTGAGGGAGTGATTTTAAGCTGAGAGTCGAAGCCCAAAGGTAGAATTGACAGGCTCCAAAAGACAGAGAGAAGGACATCTAGGTCCAGAGTGAACCCAGTCTTCTCTATTCTGGGTGCTGTCAGTTCACAGTCTTTCCAAGAATGGAACGACCTGGAACATCGCATTGGGAGTTAAAAAGACGTATTAAGTAATTTGAGGTGGGGGGATCCGGTGTTCCCTCAAGTGATCTCAAAATAATTTAGGAACCAAAGTTCGCGATGACAGCCTAAAGAAAACCTGGGCCACGCACTTGACTGGTTAAACAAACTCGGAAAAACAAAACAAAATGAAAGGAAAGTAATGCACATCTAAAAATCAGATTATATGCATAAAAATGCCAAGTTAAAAAAAGTCAAGGGAAACGACTCTGATCGGTAATCAAAAAAACCTTTATTTAATGGGATGTTTTAAAACTTGAGTGCATGTAATGTTGTTTATCAACGTTTGCAAAGCAGTAGTTTTTAGTACTTAACCGATACAGCTCATTTAATTCTCTCAGCAACCCCATGAGGGAGGTACGATTATTATTCCATTTTTGTAGACGAAGAGACTGAAGAAAGAAACTCAAAATGCAATAGGAAACAGCCTTTCTTCATGCATTCCGTAAATACTGACTGGATGCCCAGAACGCTCATCTTCCACGACGCGTACTTCCGGAGGGATCCCAGAGGAACCCCTCCTCGGTTCAGAAGAACTCAAGGGTTACCGCAGTGCCCCCTTCCCATCACTACTGTTACCCTCCACGGGTCGGAACTGACATTTGATTTGCAGTCATTTGCACAACGCTGACTTGGAGGTCAGGGCTGCACGCAGGAGCGTACCCTCGTCCCTCTCCCGGGCATCGGTCGAACACACAATCCCAAGCAATTCGTATCCACCAGCGCGTTGCCTGCAGATTTTCATCACCGCCGAGGGAAAGAGCACGCGCTCCCCAGCCCTGCCCCTTCTTCCGGAACGACAAATTGCCCGGCATGGATTGGGGTGAGGCGGGCCACGCCTCCTCGTGTTCCCCAATCAACTCCCTCGCTGGGTGTCCTCTCTGCTCCTCAGCCCCTCCCCGCTGCCCCACGTTACGTCGCTCCCTCTCTCCTCCTCCGTTATTCCAGGGGCTGAGGCTTGCGCGGCAAACCCACCTCCCCTTGCCTCCCATTGGCTGGTCAGGTCCCGCGCGAGCGGGATCGCGCCCTTCGCCCCCGCCCCCAAAGCCGGGCCATGTCTCTCCCCTCCTGCTTTCTCCACGAGCCCCCGCAAGGAGGGGATCGGCTGCTTCTGGCGCGCGCAAGGCCGCGCGCGACTCCCGCGGGCCACTCCCTCCGTCTCGCGCTAGGCAGCCCCTCCCGCGCACGCGCACTTGCCCACCCCGTTCCCTCAGCCCGGTCGCGGGCTGCCTGGTGCCGTCTCGCGTCGCAGCCACCGCAGTAGCGGCATTTCTTTGGGGCGCACGCGCACTATGGCCTCCGCGCCCGTTCCCAGCCAGAGGCCGCGGTAGTGGCACTGAGCCCCACGGGTGCGTAGACGCCCTCGCCTCATCTCCTGCCTGGCGCCGGTTATCCCCTTGCGGCGCGCGCCCAGGGGCCGTTATCCTCCTGCAACGGTCCGCGTGCCACGCACGCGCAGTTGGCGAGGGGCGCGCGCGGCGGGAGCGGCGGCCGCAGGAAGGAGGCGCCGCCGCCGCCATTGCGAGGGAGGGAGGGAGCGAGCGAGCGAGGCTGGTCCGCCCTCCCCCTGGTTCCCGCCCCTCCCCCCTTCCCCTCCCCGCCCCCCCGCCCCGAGGGAGAGCCGCGGCGCGGCGGGAGGAGGAGGTGGAGGAGGCGGAGGAGGGAGCCCGCGAGGGAGGGTCCGCCCGGCCCCCCGCCGCCGGAGCCGCCGCCGCCGCCGCCGCCGCCTCAGCCGCCGCTGGACGAGGAGCAGCAGAACATGGCGCCGGGGCCGCCGTCGCCTCTGCTGGGATCCTGGAGGCCGGAGCCGCGCTGAGGGCGCCCAGCTGGTGAGTGCGCGAGCTCGCGGGCCCCGGCGGCGAGGCCGGGCGCCGCCCCGCTGCGGGGTCCAAGGGGAGGCGGGGACGG
Source organism: Lynx canadensis (assembly GCF_007474595.2). Taxonomy (NCBI): domain Eukaryota; kingdom Metazoa; phylum Chordata; class Mammalia; order Carnivora; family Felidae; genus Lynx; species Lynx canadensis. The sequence continues at coordinate 51,487,763 of NC_044317.1, forward strand.
CGGGGCCCGGAGCCCGCGAACAATGGAGGAGCCGGAGGGGGAGGGGAGGGAGCGGCCCCCCGGCCCCCCAGCCCCCCGGGCCCCGCCGGCCCCGCTGCTTCGCGCAGCGGCCCGGCCCACGGGGCCCGCTTGCCCTTCGGACCTGCCCCTGCTCGCCCCAGCCCTGCTGTCCCCGCGTCTGCCCCCACCTTCCGACCCATTTGGGATCTCGGTGCCTGCCTCGGCCACCCCCTCCTCACTTAAGCCACTCTTCTCCCAATTCTGCGCCTCCCCCTTCCCTTTTCCGCCCGTCAGTAGTGCCCTTCGCCCCTCCTGGACTCTGCGGTCCTCTAGCGACCCACCTCCTCAGTGACCCTTCTGCATTTCTGCATCCCTTAATTCTGGACCTTCACTTTGAGATTCGTGTCCGTCCTGCCCCTTCTTGGATTCCACTCACACCACCCTTGATCTGTTCCCTTCTTTGACCCGTCTACTGTTACCCGTCCTCTCTTGCACCCCCAGGAACTGTCCCTCTAAGACCTGCAGTTCCACCTCCTTCGAGATCCATCTGAGACCTTGTTCGTCTTGGCACTGCTGACCCTAGGTCTTCTCCTTGAACTTAATTCCACCTCCTTGGGCCCTACTGCCCACTCGCGGAACCCCGTGCATCTCCCGGATGCCCCTTGCCTCTCCGACCCTTCCATGCCTCAGTTCAGTCCCCTGCCCCCTCTCGGACTGGGATGCACCATGCTTGCCTCTTCCCCTTCGCAGATCTGGCTCCCATTTGCCGTTCAGAGCCCCCCCCCCCCTCCTTTTCCCCACTCTTCCAGACCTTTCTACCTTCCTGATCTGCCCTTTGCCCAATCTCAGATCTTGCTGTGCCCTCTTACCTGCTCGCTTTCCCCGACTCTGCCTTCCATGAAGCAGCCTCCTCCCCCTCTGTGACCCTGCAGCTCTCATTTCTGCCATTCATTTCTCTGACCTCTCTAACTCAGCCTGTCCGCGGCCTCAGTGCTGCCCTGCAGGCCCCAGTTCTGTCCAGTGTTCTTGCGGTTTCCTTTCCACCCCACCTCCTCATTGGCACTGTTGAGCTGTCTCATTCATTCGCTCCCTCTTTCTTTGACCTGTTTCCCCTTCAGTTCTTCTCTGCTTGAGACCTGCTTCCAGCCTCCTCTTCGCTTTAAGTCCTCTCCTCTCTCCATTTTGGCCCTTCTTAGACTTGCCCTTTATCTCCCTAAGTCTTTGATAACTTCTCTGATCCATCACCCCCTTTCCTTCCCATTCTGCTGCATCTCGCAGGCCTGCCCCAAATCCTTTTTGCACCTGCTCTTTCAGTTCTGCCCCATCTGCTGTAACATTTTCCTCCCAGCTCTGCCCCTTTTGGAGCTGTCCACTTGCCCCCCCTATTTTTTTTTTTTTTTTTTTGACTCATTTTAACTTTCCTATTGCTGTTCCCCTCTTGGAGTGGTTCTCTTTAATCCTGGTCTCTCTGTAACTGCATCCCACCCGTGTTACCTCTCAATACTTAAGTTTTCCACCTGACCTCCTCTTCCCCCCACCATTTTGATTCAGGCCTCGACCTCCAATTTCTCCTTTCATGTATTCTCTCTCCTTTGTCCTGCTTTTTACCTCCTTCTTGAGTTCTTCCCCCAGTTCTGCCCAGTGGTAGAGATGTCTTCTCAACCATTCTTTCTGATCATCGGCTGCCTCCCCACCCCCCAGCTCCCTCTTGGAGCCATCTCAGTGGTTGGATGGATTCTCCCTCTCTTTTGATACCCGTTTCCCAGTTCTGTTCTACCTTGACTTTCCTCACCTTTTCTTTCCCCTTGTGTCCTGCCAAGCGCCTTCTCTTCCGTTTGGTTCCTGTCAGGCTTGCTTTTTTCCCAGCTCCCCACCCTTGACCCACCCATCCCCACTGAGTGCTCCCCGTTTCAGTCTTGTCTTCCTCTAGCCTCCAGTACTCAGCTTTGGAGGGGAAGGGGCTAGGTTGGATCCAGGGTTCTCTAGACTGTGGTTTAGACCGAAGATTCACTCAGCACCCCGACCCTCAGGGTTTTATCCCCAAGGATCCCGTGAGACCTAGATGGGGGGTGGTTGGCTGGTTATTGCTCTCCGGAGTCTGGGAATGTCTGCCCATTTCTCCTACTTCTGCCAAGGTTCGTGGTGGTGAGGGGGCAGGTCTCTTTCCATTACCCTCCCCCGCACCTTTATTTTTCTCACTCCTGTCTCACTCCCCAGCCCCTTCTGATCCCTGGGCTTTGCAGCTTTGTGTCCTTCAGAACAGGAGAGTGCAGCAGCTCACAGGTTTTTTTTTTTTCCTCTTACTTTCCCTTCCTCCTTCTCGGAGCTATTGTAAAGAGACAGTTGTACCCTTTCCCCACCTCCACCTCCAAGCCAGCACCCCTTGGGAGAACTTACAAGTGTGCTTTTTTGCCTCCCCCCCCACCCCATGACAGTCTAATTTTTGTTTTACCTCTGGCTGGGGAAATGCTAGTTCTCAAGTTCTCCCCAGTCCCACCAGGGGTTATGGCCACATTTGGTGTTTACTGCTCTGGGGCTGCAGAAGCTGCAGCCTTGCCTTCCCTAATGGCTTCGGGTTTGCTGTGTGACCTTTGGGAGGGTGGGCTTATTTCTTTTCACCTCTGCCCCAGGAAGGCTCTGGCTTCCTGGTCTTCAAAATAATTAAGGCCTGAGTTTGGAAAGCCCGTTGAGGTTGTTTGTTGAAAGAGAGAGTGCCAAGTGTCACTCAGATTTCTGCCCTCTGGTGTTGCAGGCAGCTCCCAGCCACCGGAGCTGAATGCCTCTGGGCAGATCCATGCTGGGGGGGGGGGGGGCGGGGTGGGGGTGGGGGACTCAGTGGTGTACAAGGAGTCTGTGGGTGGGCCCTGACATTCCCCAAGCCTTGTGAGTGACCTGATTTGGTAGAGTGAGAAAAGAGTGCCAGGAACTGGCTGATACGATTGGATTTTTGGTCTTATTACCTGAGAAATTAGTACCTTTACCTTTTCTCAAGCTTTTGCTTTAGTGAGCTTATGTTGGGAGTGGGGTTCAGGAAATTTACTCAGAGAAAGAGGTGTGTTTTACAGAAAAGCCATCTAACCATTTTCTGTCCTTAATTTGGGAGCGGGAACCTTTGCATGTTATGGGTTTATTTATTTTATTTCTTAAGTAAATCAAAAGCCTGATTTTTTTTTTTTTTTTTTAATCCCTGTGGCCTAGGGCAATTGCATATTAAAGCAGCCATCCAGCTGTGGAGGAGCATTTACTGGAAGGACTTTTATTTCTTAACTGAGCTCTGATCAAACTTTGTTTACTTCAGCACTTATTTAGAAATAGTTCTACGAGAACACTTGAAATAAAAAAGCATTCACTGTTATCTGCAGAATTGGACTATTGACTCATCAAAAGTTAGGACATTTGTATATGATACAGTGAGGGGGGCTAGATGGTACATCCATTTGGTTCTTTAGCTTCTGACTTCTTAGGTCTTAAATTTTCTGCCAAGCAGAGTCTGGCAATTTTAATGACCTATAGCATGTGTCTTCACCATTATTGACTTGAATTTTGGTTCATCTTCCCGTTGGTTTCCATTCATTTTTTAATTTTGGCCTTGTGAATTATGATTCATTCTCTGGATTTATTTTAGAATTTGTTTTCCACGTTGGTATAAATAGTTGTTTTTTATTCTTAATGGGGAAGTGATAGCTAATTAAGAATTAAAACAACTGTGTGTGCAGCATTGCTTAAACTTGTGTTTCAGAGTTTTGACATCACTGGCAGCATAGAAAGTTTCTCCATGCCCAGACCCTAAGTTTACATAATAGGAAGAGAAGAGACAGAAGAACAAAGCTGATTTTTCTTCCTAAACTGGTAACTGATGTTACAGAGATTGTCAGACTTCTCTGATGGTAGCAAAGGCTCCAACCTCGGTGTCAGCATTTGCTTTCATGATGGAATTGGGTGCTACAGAAATCTGAGGTGGTAGCCTTGGCCTTCTGGAACAGTTAATATGCCAATTGGGAATGGGATGGAGAGCAGGAGATGGCGGTGGATGACTGTTTTCAGCCTAGTAACACGTCTTAAGGTCTCCTGCAGTGCCTAGAAAATTCTTGTAATACTAGTCTGATCAAAGTTCTTCCCTTGCTGTTTTTCTTTTTGAACTATCCTTTAGACCATTTCTCCCTTCCCTTGCCTATTTTCTCTTTTTTTTCTTGGCACGATTAAGGCCAAAGCATTTAGGACAATAAAAAAAAAAAATCAGAAAAGTCATTCTTCTTGATACAGGTTACATGGAAGAAGTTGTCCACGTGGAGATCCTTTGGTCTGATGGTAACTTTTGGCAAAGGCCAATCTGGGAGGAGCGAGGGTTTCACAGATGACTGTAAACTGTAGCCTCTCAGGTGTTTCTGTGGTCTCTTATGTGATGAGGAGACACATGAGGTCAATACAGTTGGAGATTGATGAGGTGAGAGTGTTTGTCCATCTCCCTCTAGGCTCTGCTCTCACATCTTCAGTCTGCGAGGTGGAGGGCCTTCTGAGAGGTGTTAAGCCACCTGCAGGGCCTTCCTGTGATCTGCCTTGACTGTTGTCATTCCCCACCTGGGTGTCTTAATTTACCCAGCCAGTGTGACGTTTTATTGATCATCTAGTCTAGTTGTGTAAAATTTCTTTTTCACACTACATGAAATACATAAACTTGGAGAGTCTTTGCTTGAAGAGGGAAAGCGATTAGCAGAAATCCCTTGGGTTTGGACAACACAGTTTGAAAACCCGTGCCTAGTCTAGCCTCCTCATTTACAGATGGGAAAATGAACTCGCACAGGGCATGGTGACAGGCTTCCTGTCATAATTGAAGGCGTATTGGAAATACAGGCAGCAGACCTTCTGGTCTAGGCCTTAACCTAATTAGTGGGAACCGTGAACAAATCACTTCACTTCTCTGGGCTTCACATTCCTAGTCTGAAGTCTAGTGTGCTGTCCAGCTCTGATTTTAGATTCTTGTTGTCCTGGACCACATACCAAGTTAGAGCTGGGATTGGGACTGGACTCTTGGTGCTGGTCTTCATCCCACCCCCACCTCTTTCCCTCCCCTACATCAAATCCTGTAGCCTGGAATTGGGGGGTAAGGAAGGACCCTTTCTCTGGGAGATGCAGTAAAACGAATTGGATTGCCTTTGTCGTATACTTTTTCAAACATAAACACTATCTCTTTTTCAGCCATTCATGTGAAAATTAGAGTGTATAATTTTGGGGGAGAGTGGCATCCAGATTGTATTGACTACATAACTTAAAACCGTACACGGCTTTTAAAAGCAATATGGAATCTTTCAAGCTGAGTCATTGTTGACCTAGGCTCTCAAATAGCAATGTCTGAATAGTACTTGAATTGCTGGTATTAAGAAGTGCAAACAAATCATTCATGTTCATCTTCCTGAAAGTTTATTTTTATTTAATTTTTGATACAGTGCTTTAATGAGGCTTCATCTATGAAGAATTCTTGAAAATAACTTTCGGCATCTGGCAGTCTGATTTTCATTTATTTGCTTCTTTGGGGTTGGGAGACACCATTAAGTTGACATATTAGCAGAGAACCAGGTACTTTTCAGCCATGAGCCATCATCACAGGAAAGTAGTATTTACTTTAGTTGAAAATAGCCAGACTTGCCTATCTCCTTCATCTTCCTTTATTGAAATGAGCGTTTTCATTTTATGAAATTTGTGGCAGTTGTGACTGTTGCATGGTGTATCTGTGGTATTTCATACCTTTTTTGTTCTTCTAGTGTCTCTGCATTATTATTGGAAAATGGTCGTTATGGTAATATTTGCACTTGGCAAATTTGAACAAATTGAGAGGCAGCTTCCTATGGCATAAAGAATGTTGAGTTGATAATGAAGAAACTCTGGTCCTAGCCCTGACTCTGCTGCTTACTAGCTGTGTGACTTTCGACAAATCGTTTTCACTTCTCTGGGCTAAGGTTTCTTCGTTGGAAAGATGAAGGGATTGTACTCATTGGTTCCCATTCTGCTTTATTTTAGCTAATGATGCTTGATTGTTTCCTTTCTCCAGATAGTAAACTCCTTAAGGGTGGGGACCCTCATGTATCTTTTATTTCCCATCACACCTAGCAAAATAACCTTGGACTAGTAGGCCCCCTGCTACATATATGTTGATTGAACCCAACAGGTGCCAAAGCCTTTTTGTTTTTATCTGCGCGGTAGGTGGGTGGAGAGATGTGCACCAAATATAATGGCCATTTTTAGGCTTTAAACTCTCAGAGGGCATGCCCTCCTGGTCAGCATTTAATCCTCGTGTATATATACATACTGTGTCATAAGTGTCTTGGCCAGAGTTACACAGCTAATAAGTCGAGAGCTATGTCTGTCTAATTTTAAAATCCGTGTTTATTTTATTAGTCTGCCTTGTGTTTCTGGGATGTAAGAATAAGCTATAGTTCATCCCCTTAAGGAATTTATAGTTGTGAACGGTTAACCCTCTATATAATAATATAAAGTGGGTGAGGGAAGCAAGTGTTGAATAGACTGTTCTGATAAATTTCTGCATTTGAGAGGCAGCCCCATGTTAACAGTCTTAAAGGCTTCCATATTCAGAGACTACTGAGCACACAGTAGGTTCTGTGTCACACTACTTTGAAAAAGAATCTATAGCTCCAAGTACCAGCTTGTCATTCTAGCCAGCATGTTGACAAAGTTGAGCGGTTGAATTCTGACCTGGATGCAAACCCGGGTATAACAAACAAAACTGTATATAAGTAAAGTAGTCCAAAGGAAAGAAGAAAGACATGTTTGGTCATGTAATGATTCCTTTAAGCTGTATTTTCTTTGGTAAGTAGGAAAGTATCTGAGTGGTTCCTGATTGACAATTTTCAAGAGAAAACACTGTAGGCAACTAGAAACTTACAGATAAAACTACACCTTGCCCCTTATTTGTGTGGCACTCTCTACAGTGCTTTTTTCAAAAACACGATTCAAAAAGTTATTAAATAATGTTGGGGTAAAAGTATGTTGGCTAGCTGCAACTAATAGCTTCCTGAAGTGTAAAAAATTAAAAAAAAAAAAAAAGGTTGCATTGTACTTCTCCCTGTCTCCATTTAAAAGAAAGGTCAAAATCCCGGCTTCATCTATTGTAGCCTGTAGTTCTTAGGAATAAGACAAAAGAAAATGATTACCGTTAATTGCCATGGGCAATTAAAAAGGATTCTTTGTTCAGTAGCAAATTGATTGTGTACAAATGAAAGCCAGTACTGCATTAATACAAGATTATTAGATTCTCGAAATCTGCATCTTTAACTAGAGTGGCTTTCACTTCAAGGGAATTATTTCACTGGGATTAGTGTACTTGAATGGTTGGTGATAAAAGTATCACTAGGTCTTTATTTTCCAGATACGTTAAGTTCGTAGGTAGAAGGGTGGTGGATGCTGCTTTTGTGGTACCATTTCTAATGGCCTGAAATAATTGAATACTTTTTGAATGTTGCTGACTTCTAGGAGATTTCTTCCTCTGACTGGTCAGTCACCAGAGGAATGCAGATAAAACTTTTGGTAAATGAGGAAAAGGGAAAAAGTCCTCTCAGTGCTCAGGCAGTGAGTCTCCACTGTTGGCATATGCCCAGCATTAGCCAACAGCCATAAAGGCTTAAAAATGGCAGCATTAGCTAAAATAGTTAGGATTTCATGTTCTGTGTGAATACAAGGAATACATAGGTTTTCTTGTGTACAGATCCTCTAAATTTTTTTTATTAAATAAATTAAGGTACAACTTATGTGTAGACAAGTACATAAAACTTAAAGTTTACATTTCTGAATTTTCTACATATTGTCTGCACAGCTTTTTCATATAATGGGGCATCATTTCCTTATCCATACACTTCTTAATAAGTTGAAAATTATTTGAGAGGCATTTAAGTCCTGACTTTAACATAGAAAGTGAATTGTATTGAGTGATATTTGTAGCTTTTCCAAGTTTGTTGGCTGACTCTTGATTTAGGAACAGGTCATGATCTCAGTGTTCGTGAGACTGAGTCCCACATTGGACTGCCCAGACAGCATGGAGACTGCTTGGGATTCTCTCCCCCTCTCTCTGTTTGCTCCTCCCCCCCAGTAAATAAGTAAACATAAAAAAAGAGAGAGAGAGAGAATGGAATAATAGTGACCTGGTACAAATTACCACAAGTGATGAAAGCATTCTTTTAATAACAGATCTTCCCCATTTGTATTGTAATTTGGGTCTCTGTTTGCTGGGAATTAAAAGGAAATAGGTAATAGTCACGGCGATCAGGACTGTCAGACACAAAAACTGGTGTGAACTTTCTAAAAAGCATTTTGGCAATGTTTTAAGTGACATAAAATCCTTGATCAACATACAGATTGTGTATGGACCAAGAAATAGAGATGAGGACCAAGATTGTACACAGAGATACTGCCTTTAGTGATGTGTATAAAAAATAAACAGTAAATAAATGTTTTAACCTTAGAGAAACGGTTGCTTTATGGAAAAATACGGAGTCATTTAAAAAGGATGTTTTTTGGAGAATTCTTGACATGGGAAAGTACACACAAAATAAAATTAAGTATGAGAAAAAAGTGGGATATAGAACTATAAACAGTATGATCCCAGTTATTTTAAAAAATATATGGGAAAACTAAAAGAAACATGCCAAAGTGCTGTTTGTATTTATCTCTGTGTTGTAGAATTTTGAGTAAAAATTTTTTTCCTACTATTTTTTAACAAAAGGATAAGGTTTTTTTTTGTTTGTTTGTTTACTTCCGTATGGTTGTATTATGTTTGGTGTTATAAACACATGAAGGAAAAATTGAGCTGAAAACCAAGAAATTAGTCATAGTGATATCTGCTGGATTCTAGTTCCTTTGAAAGTTAAAGCAGTCGCCCTTTCTTAGAATAATAATTGAATTAGTTATTAGCTGCATTAGCATTTGATAACAATATGCTTATTGTGTACCAGGAGACTGCAGAGTGTTCCCCTCCTATCCTCACAACAGTTCTCTGAGGTAGGTGGTATTTTATTTTGTAGCCTGGGAACTGAGGCTTTTAGAAGGGACTTGCCCAAGGTCACACAGCTAGTAGGTTCCTGAGGTAGCATGGTTCAGAGCCGTAGTTCTCACTTTATAGAGCCTGGGTGGCTCAGTCGGTTAGGTGTCTGACTTTGGCTCAGGTCATGATCTCAGGGTTCATGGGTTTGAGCCCCACGTCGGGCTCTGGGCTGACAGCTCGGAGCCTGGAGCCTGCTTTGGATTCTGTGTCTCCCTCTCTCTCTGCTCCTCCCCCACTCATGCCGTGCCTCTCTCTCAATCTCTCTCTCTCCCTCTCTCTCTCTCTCTCAAAACTAAAACATAAAAAAAAAAAAAAGAATTGAGTGTACCCCAGAGAAGAGAACTGAAGTCTGCTTTGTGGCTGATCACATAGCTAATCCATTAGTTCTCTTTTCAGCAGGGTGTCCCCTGATGCTTGTTTTAAGAGAGAGAAGGGGCACTTGGTGGCTCAGTCGTTTGAGCATCTGACTTTGGCTCAGGTCATGATCTCGTGGTCCGTGAGTTTGAACCCCGAGTTGGGCTCTGTGCTGACAGCTCAGAGCCTGAAGCCTGCTTCGGATTCTGTGTCTCCCTCTCTCTGCCCTTCCCCTGTTCACGCTCTGTCTTTCTCTCTGCCTCAAAAATAAATAAACTTAAAAAAATTTTTTTTTTAAAAAGAGAAGCCATTCATATATTATTTTCCCTTTTTCTTGGCCAAAATCAAGAATGGACATGACATTAGTTATATCTTCCCGTCTGTGAACCAAAATTCTTTAAGATTTAAATAATTTAGGGCTATTAAGCAGAAGAAGGAATAAACCTATAGGTTTGTAGCTCCAGAGGATAGAGATACAGGGAAACAGGTTTTATTTTTCCTTTTTCCTTCCCATTCAACCAATATTTGGGTGTCCACGCTGTTGAGAGTACTAGTTATACAAAACACGTCTCTTCCTCCCTGCGAGAGTTTATATGCCATTTATTAAAACAAAAGCAATTCTTCCCTTACAGGTGAAACAAGGAACATCCTGTTTCTGTACCAGAAAGTAAAAAATTTAGAAGGTCAGTGGCCTGATTTTTCCTGATCTTATCTTAGAGAAGTGTGACCAAACATTTCAACACAAGAATAGGTAGACTAGGAAGATAGATTTCATCTTACGATAAGAAAGAACTTCTTAAGAATATGGTCCAAGTTCATATTTTATCTTGAATAAGGAATAATTTGGAGATTTAAATTTTTACCTTGTTTTTATTGTTAATTAATAAGACGTTTGCACACACACATTTATTTACTGGTCATTCTTTCATGAGAGAGAATACTGGAAGACCTGAGGTTCAATTGAAATGTGAGGGGGTTTATATTCAGACAGCAGGAAGAAATTGCAAAATAGGTTTGGAAGCACCACAGGAGTTTTTTTCTATTCTCCCATTTCTTCTGTTAACCCACTGGGCTCATATATCCTAGAACCTGTCAGTAGGAACACAATATTTGTTGAATTAAAGTCATACATTTTATCTTACGTTTTATTTTACTTTATTAGTTTTTTTTAACTTTATTTTTGAGAGGAGCGCGTACTCGAGTCAGTGCAGGGTCAGGGGGAGGCAGAGAGGGAGAGGGAGGTGAGGGGTGGGCAGAGAGAGGGAGAGAGAGAATCCCAAGTAGGTTCTATGCTGTCAGCGCAGAGCCCCACGAAGGGCTCGGTCTCATGAACCGTGAGATCATGACCTGAGTCAAAATCACGAGTCAGACGCTTAACTGACTTGAGCCACCCGGGTGCTCCCTAAAGGTATATGTTTTAGATAGAAACCAAGAAAAAGTAGTCTCTGCCGTCTTTCAGTCCTTTCATTCTTAGGATTCCTCAAGCCACGTACAGAACCCTCTCTGCCGTCAGTTTTCATTTTGCTTCTCACCAACTTTGTTACCTTGGACAAGTCATTTATTTTCATTTAAATTCTTGTCTGTAAAAAGAGCCTGGGTACGTACTCTACCTACCACAAAGGCTTTTGTGTTCTAATTCTAGATTTCTTTTGAGAACTGAATGCCAAGATGAATGTGCAAACTCTTTAAGGTTGGAAAGCCTTTCAGTTTTCTCGGGGGAATGAAAGAGAACAATTTGGTTAATTAAACTGTTCAGGTAACCGCCACGTAAGAGGGCTACAAGGGCAGCATGCTGGCATTTTGACTCTGCAGAGCAACGACTGCTACTGATGTGTTATCTTGTAACTTGCCCCCAGGTAGCAGTCAGTTTTCGGGTCTTATCAGTAAGTGTCTCACACATCTAAATGTTATAGGTCATAGGCCAAATAGCAGTGGTTGAGGTCTGTTTGCTTTCACAATGTTAGGACTGCGGCCTCAGGTATTCTCACCGAGACACATAGGCCTCCCTTCAAGTCCCCAGTCCTACCTCTGGCCAGCTCTGCGCCCTCAGACAAGACTCAAACTTTGGTGCCTCAGGCACCTCATCTATAAAAAGGGGAATATAGTAGTGTTTACTCCCCGAGTCACTGTGCAGTTAAAAGGGGTGGTATATTTAAGGAGCTTAAAATAATGCTTGGGTCATGGTGAGTGCTATGTAAATGTCATTATTAGTGTAGTGGTTCCCGGACTTGGCTTTTATAGACCAGTTGAAAATGATAGTGGGAGGGGCGCCTGAGTGCTGACTTGATCTCAGCTTGGGGCCTGATCTCACAGTTTGTGAGTTCGAGCCCCACATCGGGCTCTGTGCTGACAGCATGGAGCGTGCTTGAAATTCTCTCTCCCTCTTTCTGCCTCTACCCCACTCATGTGTACGTGCTCGCTCTCTCCTCTCTCTCTCAAAATAAATAAATAAACTTAAAAGGAAAGTGGTGGAGGGAAGAGACATACAAATTTTGTAATTTGTAGTTTTGCCAAGGAGGGCATTAAAAAAAAAGAATGAAAAACCTTCCTCACTATTATTTTATAAAAAATAGGATCTAGTATCAAAATCAAAGGTAGCCTTTCTCAAGGAAGTTGGCAGCCTTATATGGACATGTGTAGGTATATGTTTCTAAATCTCATTTTTTTATTTTTTTTTTATTTTTTTTTTAAATTTTTTTTTTCAACGTTTTTTTATTTATTTTTGGGACAGAGAGAAACAGAGCATGAACGGGTGAGGGGCAGAGAGAGAGGGAGACACAGAATCGGAAACAGGCTCCAGGCTCCGAGCCATCAGCCCAGAGCCTGACGCGGGGCTCGAACTCACAGACCGCGAGATCGTGACCTGGCTGAAGTCGGACGCTTAACCGACTGCGCCACCCAGGCGCCCCTCTAAATCTCATTTTTACGTAGACTGGGGAAGACTTTGCCCCAGGCCAGCACCAATAATGTGTGGATAGGTATTTAGACAGCCAGACGTAAATTCATATCCCACTTCTCCATTTATTTTGTCACCTTAAACAAGCTGTTTGACTTCCCTGAGCCTTCTTTAAGTTTTCTCATGTGTAAACTAAAGGTACCGGTATCTGCTTCACTGGGTTATTGTGAGAAGCTGAGGTAAAGAATGAAATGTTTGTCATATGGTAAATGCTAAATTGCTAGGGGTTCTCACAGGGAAGTCAAATATTCGTTGGGAGCCAGTCAAGTGAAATCCACAGTGTATGCCGTTGGGAAATCCAAAAAGTAAGGTAATGTGCTTGACGGTAGAAGTCTCTTGCAAGGTATCCTTCTCTACATAATTTCCTCTCTCTCGTTTATTCTCTCTGCAAGTCACTAAACAAAAACCTGACTTGCATTCCCTTGCTTGAAAACCCTTAGTGCTTTTCTATTGCCTTATAAAGTGCCTGACTTGTCACAGGCGCCTAATTAATGCCCGAATGAGGGATAGAGTAGTCTAGCTGGGCAGACCAGAGAGATTTTTGAAAAAAAAAATTTGAACACTGATAATACTAAACCAGCGTATCAGGGGTCCACAGCTAAATCCTAAAGCTAAATCCAAAGTTCTAGCAGTTGTCCCCTCCTTGGCTTTGGGCGTTGTCATAGCCCATAGGACATGGTTGGAAGGTGTCTACAAAGCTTCCTCAACCTGGAATGGATGGGGCTTTTTTTTTTTTTTTTTTTAAGTTTATTTATCTGAGAGAGAGAGAGAGACACCAAGACCGAGAGAGACCCAAGCATCCTACATGCTCAGCGTGGAGCCCCGTACAGGGCTCAGTCTCATAACCACGAGATCATGACCTGAGCTAGTATCAAGTTGGACGCTTGACTGACTGAGCCAGCCAGGTGCCCCTGGATTGGACTTTTCAAACCGCCCCTCCTAATACAGTCAGTACAGCATCCCTCCTCCCTCTGGGCTCACCCCTGGGGAAATCCGTTTCCTTTCCACCAAGTGAAGCTGGGTCATCAGAAGCTTCTGCGATAATAGTAGCCTTTGCTTCCTTAGTCCTTTCCTATGTACCAAACATTGTTCTGTGTGCTTTATATCTTTTAACTCAAAGAATCCTCATAATAGCCCTCAGAAATAGATACTTTCCTTGTATCCATTTTATGTATGAAGAAATTGAGGCAGCACATGCTAGGTAATGTAGGAACATTCAGAGAAAAGAGGATTACCCCTCCCACCTCCCAAAGTACCAAATTGTTATACAGCTGTCTACTGGGCTGGTTTTGTATGTGTGCTCTTCTCTCTCTCTCTCTCTCTCTCTCTCTCTCTCTCTCTCTCTCTCTCTCTGGGGTTAATCACCTTCGATTCACATATTGACCTCGATTATTGGGAAATATTTCTCCCACTGAAAGGTATTTGGATGAGCATAGCGAATTCTTTGGTTTGTCCCCTTGATCCTTAGTTTGGCTTACCTGTTAAAGATTTCCAGAATGATCTGGCAGTTAATTCCAGTTCTGTTTTCCTTCCTCGTTTTTAGTGAGATCCTTATTGGAGTTTATCATCTGGTTTCCTCATTTTAGGTATTTTCATCTAAGTTTATTTCAGCAAAATATAAATCAAAGCCTATCACCCAATTCGTTTTTAGAATGCTTCCTTAAAGTATTTTGCTTTTTGGTTTTTGGGGAATTGCCCTGGAAATTTTGGTGTTGTATGATGCAGGGAAGGTCCATGGCATGTGCTGTCTGCCATCAGTTGGCCTGGAATGCTCACTTTAATACCCATTTCAAATATATGTTTGTCTTTCCGGAAACCTTCTCCATTCCTCCCTATTTCCAAGGTCTGAATTAGCATCAGGGCTTCTTTGCAGATCAGCCTTGTCTAATAGAACTTGCTGTACTGTTAAGTTTCTACTTGAAATGTAGATGGTGGGACCGAGAAACTGAATTTTAAGTTTTATTTAATTTTGAAGAAACTTTCAATGGCCAGGGTATTGGGGAGTGCAGATCTACACTATACGCTCCACAAGAGAGTTTGGTTTTTTGTTTTCTTGTCTCTTCTAACTCTGGCATAGGACCATGCTCCTTGATGTATTTGATGACTGTTTGACAAATAGCCCTCAATAGCAGAAATAATAAAGGAAAGTTTAAAATATTCCTTAAATTCTGCCTTCCAGGGATAACCATTGTTAACAATTGTGTTTTAATTGTAGAAAAAATTGCCAGTTTTCATTGACATTGCAGTGATTTCTGCATAGGATTCATCCTTGATTCTAGAAATCCATTTAAAAAATTTTTTTATTTATTTGTTTATTCTTTTCTTTAAAAAAGTTTTTTTTAAGTTTATTTATTTTGAGAGAGAGAGAGAAAGAACAAGGAGGAGAGGAACAGAGAGAGAAGGAGAGAGGGAGAACCCTGAGCAGGCTCTGCACTGTCAGCATAGAGCCCGATGCGGGGCTCCAACCCACAAACCGTGAGATCATGACCTGAGCTGAAATCAAGAGTCAGTTGCTCAACACACTGAGCTACCAGGTACCCCTATTTATTTAATTTTTTTAGTAATCTCTACACCCAACGTGGGACTCAAAACTCACAATCCCGGGATCAAGAGTTCGCAGGCCCTTCTGACTAAGCCAGCCAGGCGCCCCTCTAGAAATCAACATTTATCAAGGTTGTTGCAGATTTTGGAATTTTAGGAGATGGAGGCTTAGAATGCAGGTCATACATGTAACAGAAGCAAGTTATGACTAATTTTGGTCAAGTGCCTTTATAAAGATTGTTGTGACATAATGGAATTCTGTCCTAACGCTTAGAGTTCTTAGTGAAAATCTAGGAAAGAGGATGAATCATCCTTCTTTCCTCTTCCACAGCCCAGATGATTTTGCCAGCATTTTGTTTTGAGGATGAGTTGGGCGTTCAGGGGATTTTGGCTTGGCTCCTTGGGGTGGTGGGGGTATTTGGAGAAGAGAAATCAAAGGGATTTATTCCTTGCTGGCAAGATGGGAGAAGCAGAAGCGGGTCTGCTTGAACTTCTTTTCTCTTCCATAGTGGAAGCAGCACCTTAAGCCAAGTTGTTTTTGTGAACATTGTGTGTGTGTGTGTGTGTGTGTGTGTGTGTGTGAGAGCGTGCATGCATCTTTCCTGTGTAAAGATGTCGTTGATTTCATTTTTTGTCAAATTTCCTTTAATCCCTAACAGTTTTTCCTATTTCATATTATCTGTGTTGGTAACTTCCATTCTGTTCTGAAATGATGTTTTTACCTTCAGAGTGGGCTATTGATGTTGGGGGATGGATGGGAAGCGGAGAGAGAGACAGAATGCAGATGGGTGGGGCAGAGAAAGAGGTAGACACAGAATCTATCAACACTGAGCCCAAGCCCGATGGAGGGCTCGAACTCAAGAACCGTGAGATGACCTGAGCTGAAGTCAGACGCTTAACCGACTGAGCCACCCAGGTGCCCAAGGAAGGAATTTTTAAAAGTCTTTGAATTAAGTGGAATCGGGGAATCTTGGATTGGGTCCTGGAACAGAAAAGAGAATTAATGGAAAAATGGTAAAATCCAAACGAAATCTCTGGTTTAGTTTTTTTTACCAAAGATAATTTCTTCGTTTGGACACATCTGCAATGGTTATGTTAATCTTAGGGGAAGCTGGGTGAATCGAATATGGCAGCTCTGTCATATCTGCAACTTTTCTGTAACTCTAAAATCATTCCAAAATAAGTTGTTGTGTTTTTTGTTTGTTTGGTTTTTGTGTGTTTGTTTTGTTTTGCGTTTTTTTAAATTTATTTTGAGAGAGAGAGCAAGCTAGCTGGGGAGGGGTAGAGAGAAGGGGAGAGTGAAATCCCAAGCGGGCTCAGCGCCATCGGCGCAAAGCCCGGCGTGGGGCTCTAACTCAAAAACCATGAGATCATGACCTGAGCCGAAGCTGAGAGTTAGGAAGCTTAACCAACTGAGCCACCCAGGCGTCCCCCTCCCCTTTTTTTAAAGCCAAGAAGAGCCAGAGCATTTTAGGGTTGTGACTTCAGCAAGGGAGAAGCATACATAGATTTGGTTTATATAACCCCCCCCCCGCCCCCAGGAGCTGTGCCTGTCTCTGTCCACTTCCCTCCTTACACCCAGTGTTCCAGCCATGTTGAATGACTGTAGCTCTTCCAGAAATCCTAGCTTCTGGGCCTTTTTCATGTACTGTTTCCTTTTATCTGGGGTGTTCTCCTGCTACCCCCATCCCAACCCAACCAAACCAAACCGACAAAAACTTAACTAATTTATTTTAATTCTTTAGATCTGGCTTTTTTTTTTTTTTTTTTTTTTTTTAAGTTTTAGAGCATCTGTGTGAGCAGGGGAGAGGAGCAGCGAGAGAGAGGGAGACAGAATCTTAAGAGAATCCATGCTGAGCATGGAGCCCAACTTGGGGCTTGATCCCATGACCCTGAGATCACGACCTGAACTGAAATCAGGACTCAGACACTTGACTGACTGAGCCACGCAGGCGCTCTAGATCTGGCTCGGATTTTGTTTCTCTCAGAAAGCCTTCCCCGATTGACCATCAGTGGTCAGACCTTGTCTGAGTTTGCCCCTGATGTACTTACTACTGTGTGTTCGAACTGCCTGTTTTCTTTTCCTTTCTCTTTCTCCAACTACATCTTAAGCTCCTTGAAGGACTGTACTTTTCATTATTTTATCTCCCAGGCATAGAACCCAGGAATCTAAGCATGCTTGATAAATTGGGGAATGTTTCTTGAATCAATTGCTCCAGGAAGCAGGAAGCAGCAAGCAGCACACCTCACACTCTCTCAGCCTCCACTGGCAGTTTCACTGAGGCCTGTAAGGAATGGTGGCTGTAGTTTGCTGTGAACCCGCGTATGTGCCATAGATGGCCAAACCCCTGCTTTCAGAGATGAGAAAGCACATTTTTTACAGGCTTATTCTTGCACATCAAGCTCCAGGGGTCCAGTTTAGGAAGGCGTTTTAAAATCTTCCAGTTCTGTAGCATTATCTTTTCCTGTACTATGTGAATTTATCTCATTTTACCGTAAGAGATAATGTGTAGATTGTTGTAAGTCTGTTCTTTAGTAAACCAAATCAACAATTAATTCTCTAGAGTGTGTACAGCCCTGGGTGGAATACGTAATGCTATCTGATATGGTCCCTGCTTTTGAACTTCTTACATTCCGGGGCGCCTGGGTGGCGCAGTCGGTTAAGCGTCCGACTTCAGCCAGGTCACGATCTCGCGGTCCGGGAGTTCGAGCCCCGCGTCGGGCTCTGGGCTGATGGCTCAGAGCCTGGAGCCTGTTTCCGATTCTGTGTCTCCCTCTCTCTCTGCCCCTCCCCCGTTCATGCTCTGTCTCTCTCTGTCCCAAAAATAAATAAACGTTGAACTTCTTACATTCCAGTGGGAGAGAGAGAACATCCTCACCCTATAGTTTGTTATTGTGGCTTAATAACATGAATCAGGTAACAAGAGGAGTAGGGACCCTTGTGGTTTAGCAGGTGCTAAAGCCATCACCTCTGTCTTCAGTTTCCCTTGGTGTTGGTATGACCTCTGAAAAACAGTGGTTGGTGAGTTTGGATTGCCCCTAGTTAGATGTGGCTAGAGATGCAAATTCTAAGCAAAGGCTATAAACTGAGGGTCTTTGGATCCTTAAGGGGTATGGTTGGGGGAGTGTCCATAATGTTCCTAAGAGAGTATGCTGCATTTTGGTTCCATTTATTTTTTGTGGAGAGAGGATCTGTAGCTTTCATTAAATTCTCAAAGGAATCCATGACCCAAAAAAGATTAGAACCACAGGTTTAGAGTAACGCTGCGGCCCATGGCCTCATTTTGTCTTCCTTTTATTTCACCATTTTAGATTGGGCACTGTATTTGGTTTTTCTGTGATACTTGGAGGAGTCCTTGTTGCAAAAATTGTACTGTTGAATATCTGAGGGAGGATTGTGTGAAGTGTTCTCTTTTTTTGGAAGCTTGGTATTACGGCTCTTAAACTTTCATCTATTCTCTCGCTGTTCAGTAAAAACATCTTTATATTTGAAATAATAATCACTGCTTTCCTAGGTCCAAGTAACTGAGTAGTGGTCACATAAAGATGAGGATGACCAGGTCCTGGCCCTAAATCAGCTCTTGGTGATACACAGTGTAAGTACTCCGAAATGGTAGCTAGTAGTCTCATGGGAACAGCTATCATGTTGAATCACAGCTGTAGTCTTGGAGGATGTTCAGGGTAGGATGTACAGGACAGGAACACAGGGGAAAGAGTATTTAAATTGTATGTTTTAGTGAAATTTTACTGTTGACTTATTACCTCATTGATATGTTGCAAACCTTTGCATGTGAGGGTATAACAGATTAGGTGCTTCCGGCCATTGCCAAGCTGGGGAGGTCCAGTTGGAAACATGACAGTGACACATGTATTAACATGGAACTCTTTTGAAGACTGCTGGCACCGTTTCCCCCTGCTCTGGTCAAGAGTGTAAGGTTCTCTTTGCTCTTAGGTCACTTAGCAAGCATCTATTGGACACCGAGAGGGTGTGTAATTCTGGGCTGGACCCTTGGACTTCACTGTTTACTTACTAGGAGATGGCAGTATCTTTTGATTTCTCTCAGTAATCAATATGGTGTCAAGGTCACCTCCCCTGGGAGGCAGTATAGATGGGTTTTGAAAGTCAAGATGCCAGAGTTCCAAACCCAGCTGTGCCATTTTCCAGCTGGATAGCCTTGACTCAGGTCATGGTTGACCCCTCTGAACTTCAGCTTCCTTATGTATAAAATAGGGTTAAACTATTAGCTGCCATATAGGACTTTCATATTATATACAACGTGTCCACTGCTTCGCAAAGGGCTGGTCACAGAGTAGGGCCCAATAAATGGAAGCTGTATTGTTATTAGTAAGCAATGATTACAAATCATGGAGAAATTCCCTCATTTTATTTTTTTCACTAATGATAATTACTGTGTCACTCAGAAGAAAGATAATTCTACTTATGTGAATGGGGGAATTGGGTACTCCTAATTAGTATTGGAAGGAGTAGCTGAATCTCTCTCTCTCTCTCTCTCTCTCTTTTTTTTTTTTTTTTTTTTTTGCCTGTTCCATAACTTTTGCTAGGGCAAAGGCTCTTAATCTGGGGTTCCTGAGTTTTTTTGTGTAAGTGCGTTTTCTGTGGGAGAAGGTCCAAATTTTCATCATATTGTCAAAGTGATCCTTAACTGGTAAAAGATTACTTGGTTAATTGATCCATTGGGTAGGTGTAGAGCCACAGTTGGTACCCTTGATCCTGAAATTGTCCATCATATTAAGATACTACTGAGAAAACTTTTCCAAATAAAAAGAACATAATGAAGATAGAAGTTGAATACTCAAAATCTTTTGTGTGCTTTTTTTCTTCCTTTGGCAAAGAGAAGGTGGGACCAGTAGGGAAGAAAGAGATGTCAGGAAGGAGTGAAATACTGCCTGCAGAATGACATGGCAGTTTCTTGCCTCAGAGGTTGATTCCAGATCATCACTTGGCTTCCTCATCTGCACCACGGCTTCTGGTCACGTGTACCATTTGCTTTCTCCTGAACACCTGTTCAGGTTCTGTCAGCTCAGGTTGGTCTTCTTGCTGAGATTGTCCCTTCTCCCATAGTCTGCAGGTGCAGGTGTCCTTCCTGATCCTGCCTATCTTAATTATGATCAGCTTCGGAGTCCTTCAGAGCACTGACATTCATCTTTACCCTCCACGGGCACTGTCCTTTGTACAGAGTAAGCACTGCCTGTGTGCGTGATATAGGGGCATATTATTACACATAATAAAGCATTGTGGAACTAAAGTGAATACTGATGCATAAGAAGAAACTAAATGTCTGCCTGAGGGAGGAAAAGAATATAGGTTAAATTTATTGAAAACATGAAAAGTGGTCAAATGCCAGTGGGAGTTTTGAGTTCTGAGAGAGTTTGGGAACCCTTTTATAGCCTCAGTGACAGCCTTGTTAGGGGGAAGAACCCACCTTGATTTAGGAACTAGGAGAGTGGGAAACAGCCAGCATTATGGCCCTGGCTGAGTCATGGTACTTGTGGACTGGGGTTATCTTCTCTGCAAAGTGGATTAGACTTTTTTTTTTCTTTTTTTTACGATTTTATTTTTTTATTATTATTTTTTAAATAATATATTTCTTTATATCCAAGTTAGTTAACATATAGTATAGTATTGGTTTCAAGAGTAAAATTTAGTGATTCATCACTTACACATACCCAGTGCTCATCCCAGCAAGTGCCCTCCTTAATGCCCATCACCCATTTAGCCCACCCCCCACCCTCCTCTCCTCCAGCAACCCTCAGTTTGTTCTCTGTTTTTAAGAGTCTCTTATGGTTGGCCTTCCTTTCTGTTTTTTGCTATTGTTTGTTTTGTTTCTTAAATGTTTATTTTTGAGAGAGAGAACATGCACAAGCAGGGGAGGTGCAGAGAGAGGGGGACAGAGGATCTGAAGCAGGCTCCATGCTGATAGCAGAGAACCCGATGTAGGGCTCGAACTCATGAACTGTGAGATCATGACCTGAGCCAAAGTCAGATGTTTAACCACCCAGTCCCCCCCCACCCCCGCCATCTCTGTTTTTATCTTATTTTTCCTTCCCTTCCCCTATGTTCATGTTTTGGTGCTTAAATTCCACGTATAAGTGGAATGATATTACTGGTATTATAAATAAATGGCTTATTTCACTTATGATAATACACTCTAGTTCCATGCATATTGTTGCAAAAGGAAGATTTCTTTTTTTTTTTTTTTAATGTTTATTTTTTTTTTATTTTTGAGAGAAAGCAAGTAGGGAGGGGCAGAGAGAGGGAGAAAATCCCAAGCAGGCTCTGTCTGGGCTGTCAGCATAGAGCCTAATACAGGGTTTGATCCCATGATCTGTGAGGTCATGACTTGAGCTGAAATCGAGAGTTGGACGCTTAACCAACTGGGCCACCCAGGTGCCCTAAGATATCATTCTTTTTTTTTTTTTTTTTAATTTTTTTTGAAAGACAGAGTGTGAGTGGGGGAGGGGCAGAGAGAAGGAGACACAGAATCTGAAGCAGGCTCCAGGCTCTGAGCTGTCAGCCCAGAGCCCGATACGGGGCTTGAACTCACAAACTGTGAGATCATGACCTGAGCCGAAGTCGGACACTTAACTGACTGAGCCACCCAGGCGCCCCTAAGATATCATTCTTTTTGATGGCTGAGTAATATTCCATTATATGTATGTATATATATAATATATATATATATGTATGTATGTATATGTATACACACACACACACACACACACACATACACCACATCATCTTTATGGATTCATCAGCTGATGGACATCTGGGGTTTTTTCATAATTTGACTATTGTTGATGGTGCTGCTATAAACACTGGGGTGCATGTGCCCCTTTGAATCAGCATTTTTGTATCCTTTGGGTAAATACCTAGTAGTGCAGCTGTTGGGTCGTAGGGTAGTTCTATTTAAAGATTTTATTTTTAAGTAATCTCTACACCCAACGTGATGCTCTGAACTCAACCCCGAGATCAAGAGTAATATGCTCCAGGTGAGCCACCCAGGCGCCCTGGATTGGCCTTTCTGAACATGTAATGGTGGTGTTGATGAGTGTCTACCATGTACCAGGTACTAGGCTGGGTCCTGAGAACAACCAGACAAGACCCTCTGCTTTTATTCTAGTGGAATGTATTGAGTGGGATGTTAGTCCCTTCACCAGCATTACAATTCTGGGATCTGGATAGTGGGCACCAGCCTCTGCTCTGGGGGTTGTTGTGAAGATTAAATGAGAAAGCACTTTGAAGATTACGAAGTACTCTTCTCTTATTTATTATGAGTGCTGTCCCCACCCTGCCTTTGACCTATAATTTAAGCAGATTAAAAATGTTTAAAATGTGTGCCAAGGTCACTGCCAGCATTTTTACATTATCTAGTCCCCAGTGAGGTCTTCGTGTCATATCGTAAGTAAATTAGCCTAGGAAGATTGGGTGGAAGCTTTTTGCACCAATAGGAGTATGATCCCAGGGTTTAGGTAGATTTAGGGACTTAATTCCATCCATTATAAGTGAATCCCTTAAACAGGATTGGGATATAGATTTGTAATACTGTCTTCACTAACTGAGAATGTATTTGAGAAGAGCACGTTTACTTACAAGTATTTTTGAAGTGTTTCTGTATCGGGTTTATTTCTGCCTTTCTGCTGAGTTCTTTCCATTTTTAAAAAAGATTTCAGTCTGGGGACACCTGAGTGGCTCAGTCCATAGGGCATTGAACTCTCGATTTCGGCTCAGGTCACGATCTCATGGTTTGAGTTTTGAGCCCCTCATTGGGCTCCATGCTGGTGGTGCAGAGCCTGCTTGTGACTCTCTCCCCCTCTCCCTCTTTCTTTGCCCCTTCAGTGCATGTGCTCGCTCTCTCTCACTCACTCTATCTCTCTCTCTCAAAATAAACTTAAAAGAAGATTTCAGACTGACTCTTAAATTCTTACATACAGTTTCACATTGGCAAAGACTGCATATTGGGAAAAACCAAACTTCTCTCCTGATTTGGGCTTTTTTTTTTTTTTTTTTTTTTTTACCATAAATTCAGGATGCAGTTGTTTTCCAAGTGCTTCCATTTTGTGATTAGGCTTAGTATTTTTATTTTTTATAATCTTTAATCTTATTTTTTAAGTAAGCTCAACATGGGGCTTGAACTTACAACCCCACGATCAAGAGTCGCATATTCTACTGTCTGAGCCAGCCAGGCATCCCAGGGTGAATATTTTTAGATACAACTCCCTTGCCCTTAAGTTTGTCCCCAGCACCCTCAAAACAAAGAGTAAGTGATGTAATTAGGATGCAATCTGTTGCCTGTGGATTTCAAGGGAAATTATTTCCACGCAGCTCAGAAGCTTATGGACAAAGTCAAGCTTCCATTTATTTATTTATTTGTTTGTTTGTTTGTTTGTTTATTAAAAAAATTTTTTTTTAATTTCTTTTGTTTATTTATTTTTGAGACAGTGTGAGCAGGGAAGGGGTAGAGAGAAAGGGAGACACAGAATCCAAAGTAGGCTCTAGGCTCTGAGCTGTCAGCACAGAGCCTGACATGGGGCTCAAACTCACGAACCGTGAGACCATGACCTGAGCTGAAGTTGGCCACTTAACTGACTGAGCCACCCAGGTGCCCCCTATTTATTTAAAATTTTTAAAAATATTTTTATTTATTTTTGAGAGAAAGAGAGAGAGAGAGAGAATGAGATGGGGAGGGACAGAGAGAGGGAGACACAGAATCAGAAGCAGGTTCCAGGCTCTGAGCTATTATTAGCACAGAGCCTGACGCAGGGCTCGAACTCATGAACTGCAAATTCATGACCTGAGCTGAAGTCAGACACTGAACCGACTGAGCCACCCAGGCACCCCTCAAGATTCCTTGTAGATTGGGCGAATTTATCAAAAATGACCTGATGAAGTGAGATTCTTACCTTGAGGTTAGAGATTTTGAGTGTGAAACAGTGATGTGAAATTTCTAAAGCAGCTTTGATCTATGAATAAAATGTTACTTCTAATTGTCTTTGAGCCGTTTTAATTTTTTCTTTGAAACTTTAAATGGAATTGACGTTGTGTACACTGTGTCTGGGTGGTTTTCACCTTTAGGGAAAGGAAAGACACGGGTCTTTTCCCATTGTCTGCTGTGTCACGTTTTACTCTGCTGTTTTGTGAGTTCTTGAGACGGAGATAAAAGAGATGGGTTCTCCTACCCACGGAATTTTAGTATAGGTGTTTTCATTTTTTACATTTGAGGTTGGTTTTCTTCCCAGAGTGTTTAATTTTATGATTGTCCTTAGGAGGAGCTGCCCCTCACAGGATGTATACCAACATTGCTGTCTGATCAGTATGAAAGAAGTCCTTTTTTTGGAGCGTTTAAAGAGGATCTCCAGAATCACGAGGTCACATAATGACTTCCTTGGTGATTTTTCAGGTGTACTTTCTTTTTTTTTTTTTTTTAATTTTTTTTTTTTTTCAACGTTTATTTATTTTTGGGACAGAGAGAGACAGAGCATGAATGGGGGAGGGGCAGAGAGAGAGGGAGACACAGAATCGGAAACAGGCTCCAGGCTCTGAGCCATCAGCCCAGAGCCTGATGCGGGGCTCGAACTCACGCACCGCAAGATCGTGACCTGGCTGAAGTCGGACGCTTAACCGACTGCGCCACCCAGGCGCCCCTCAGGTGTACTTTCTATGTGAGTAGAAACGCGTTTTTGCAGTGGGATGAGAGAAAAAAAAATGAAATTAAATTTAAGGGCAGAAACTTAGAACATCTCCCTTCCATGGTTTGAGAAATGAAGAAAGGCTCAAGCTAGTGTTTTCTCACAATTTAAAAATACTGAGCTCAGACAACTGAAATGATACTGATTCTCAGTGGCAAATTATACTGAAGTTTAAAGACAGCCATGTTCCATTAAGTGGCGTTTTGGAGATGGTCTTTGTGTTTAAAACTATGGCAGATGTTATGGGGCGCTGGGGTGGCTCAGTCTGTTGAGCATCCAACTCTGGCTCAGGTCATGATCTCACAGTTTGTGAGTTTGAGCCCCGCGTCGGGCTCTGTGCTGTCAGCTTGGAGCCTGGAGCCCGCTTCGGATTCTGTGTCTCTCTCTCTGCCTTTCCCTGCTCGTTCTCTGTCTCTCTCTCTAAGATAAATTAAAAAACAGTGAAAACAAACAAACTATGGCAGGCATTCTGTTTCTCTTGTGAGTCTTGGGTGACGTCATCATTTCCATTGAGGAGACAGCATATTGAATCCTTCTCTACTTGGGTGAGGGGTGTAGTCTCCAGGTCTCGGTGTTCTTATCTAAGGAAGGGAGGAAATACCTGTCATTCCCAGGTGCGTTTAAGAAATTGTAAGGCAAGGTATGTAATAGTACTTTGAGCAGCATGAGGCACTCACACACATTACTGTGGGGAGTATATTATTCCGGTTTTGCTTCTAGGTAGAGAGGAGCCTGCCCCCCTCACAGTGGAGAGCTCTGCTAACTGAGCAAATGGAGTCTAGCAATAGGTAGCTTTGATTTTTCTTCAGGAGGCTCAACCTGCACACCTGTTCTTGTCCATTGGGGTTAGCAGCCGTGCAGTGTTGGGGTTCAGCCGGGTGTGCCAGCTTCAGAAGCAGGCGGTAAGCGTCACATGAAGCTGGGTGGTCTAGAATGAGTTACTTTCCCTCTCTGAGCCTGTTTTCTCATCGGGAAAATGGGAGTTTAACACTACCTGCCTCATTGGATTATTGTGAAAAATGAAATGAAAACACATGTATATAGTTTATTTGATGCTGTGCCTGGCTTGAGAGTATTTGATGGTATTTTTTTAATAGTTTTTTTTTTAAGTTATTTATTTATTTAAAAAAATTTTTTTTAGTGTTTATTTATTTTTGAGACAGAGAGAGAGCATGAATGGGGGAGGGTCAGAGAGAGAGGGAGACACAGAATCAGAAGCAGGCTCCAGGCTCTGAGCTGTCGGCACAGAGCCTGACGCGGGGCTCGAACTCGCGGACCATGAGATCATGACCTGAGCCGAAGTCGGACGCTTAACCGACTGAGCCACCCAGGCGCCCCAGTTTTTTATTTATTTTGAGAGACACAGAGAAAGAGTGTGAATGAGGGAGGGGAGAGAGAGAAGGAGAAAGATCATTCCCAAGCAGACTCCACGCTGTCAGCATGGAGTCCATCTCAGGGCTCTGTCTCACGAACCGCAAGACCATGACCTGAGCCAAAAATCAAGTCAGACTCCTAATTGACTGAGCTCTCCAGGCATCCCAGTATTTGCTGGTATTACTTGTACAAAAGAGAGACAGATGACAAGGCAGGCACCTGGGTGGCTCAGTCAGTTAAGTGTCTGACTTCGGCTCGGGTCATGATCTCACGGTTCATGAGTTCAAGCCCCATGTAGGGCTCTGTGCTGACAGTTCAGAGCCTGGAGCCTGCTTTGGATTCTGTGTCTCCCTCTCTGTCTGCCCCTCCCTGCTCACGCTCTGTCTCTCTGTCTCTCAGAGCGTGAGCTGGGGAGGGGCAGAGAGAGAGGGAAACACAGAGTCTGAAGCAGGCTCCAGGCTCCCAGTCGTCAGCACAGAGCCCGACGTGGGGCTCAAACTCACAAACTTTGAGATCATGACCTGAGCCTAAGTTGGACCCTTAACTGAGCTAACTGACTGAGTCACCCAGGTGCCCGGAGATTTGTTTTCAAGTTGCTTTTAGAACTGGACTATTTGCTTGGCCTTCATCCCCCAATCTCCGTGAATTCCAAAGCTTTGTAACAGTCATCAGTCAGACACCACTTACCTAAGAAGTGCTTCCTGTGTGTGAGGTTCTGGAGAAACCGAAAGAAACACTTGGAAGGATTCTCTGTATTCCACAGAAACTCGGTTAGTCAAAGAGAGATGCAATATTGACTTCTTTTAAAAAACATACAACTAGGGGCGCCCGGGTGGCTCAGTCGATTAAGCATCTGATTTCGGCTCAGGTCATGATCTCGCGGTTCGTGAGTTTGAGCGCCACGTGGGGCTCTGTGCTGACAGCTCAAGCCTGGAGCCTGCTTTGGATTCTGTGTCTCCCCCTCTCTCTGCCCCTCCCGTGCTCATGCTCTGTCTCTCTCTGTCTCAATAATAAATAAACGTTTAAAAAAAAAGAATTAAAAAACATACAGTGAAACTATACTATAAATGTTTGGCTAAATATACAGCTAAGCCAGCATCTTAATCTTTAGAACTCAAAAAGTACATTGTAATATACCTAAGGAGACATTTTCTAGGATTTCATTCTATGGGATTTTTAATTTTTTTTTTCAACGTTTATTTATTTTTGGGACAGAGAGAGACAGAGCATGAACGGGGGAGGGGCAGAGAGAGAGGGAGACACAGAATCGGAAACAGGCTCCAGGCTCTGAGCCATCAGCCCAGAGCCTGACGCAGGGCTCGAACTCACGGACCGCGATATCGTGACCTGGCTGAAGTC
Source organism: Lynx canadensis (assembly GCF_007474595.2). Classification (NCBI taxonomy): domain Eukaryota; kingdom Metazoa; phylum Chordata; class Mammalia; order Carnivora; family Felidae; genus Lynx; species Lynx canadensis. Next base: position 51,515,104 of record NC_044317.1, read on the forward strand.
GGACGCTTAACCGACTGCGCCACCCAGGCGCCCCTTTCTATGGGATTTTTAAAAATTGGTAGTCATCTTTGGCCAGTTTATATTTCATTTTCCATCTTTGTTGATGCTGCTATTTTTATTTCCTCGTCATCTGCTGTTCTATCAGTTATTGTCCAGTCAGGAAAGTGGAAACTCCACTCTAGCTGTGTCAAGCAGAGAGGGATTTAAATGCGAGAGATCCGTTCCGGAGGTGTTGGAAGGCCTGGAGGAGCAAAATGAGGAAAAGATGGTGTGTGGAGAGAAGCAAAAGGGAGACAGGGGGTCGTTACCCAAAGATGAGGAAGCTAGCTGCCTTTGGGCTGGAACCTCCGACTGGAGAGCTGCTGCCAGAGCTCTTTTGCCGCAGCTCAGCAGGAAGCCAAGAGCCAGCACCCGGCTGAGGATGCGGAGCCTGTGCTGTGTGCCGTTGTCTGCAGCCCTCCACGGTTGCTTGCTGCTGCAGACAGACCAGAAGCAGGAAGAGTGTTGGCTCCCTCTTCCTGACATCCAGTCTCTCGCTTTTGGCAGAACCTACCTGGAAGCCAGCTGGGAAAGGGGTCTGGGAAATGTGGTTTGCGGGCTTTCAGTTCTGGTGATGCAGAGAAAAGCACAGAAAGCGCAAGTGTGGCCGAATGAATGCTATGACTGCTTGGGGATGATGAATATGTCATAGTGGAGACGGGAAGAGGAGGCAGTATTTTAAACTGATAGCATTCAGAAAGGGGAGAGGTGTAATGGGATTCCAGATAAGGGGTCCAGCCTGTGTGGAGGTTTGGAAGCAGGAATGTACAAGGCATTTTCAGGGAACAGTTTATCTGGAGTGTGGAGTTCTTGTTGAAGGATAGTTGCAAGAGGTTGGAAAGGTAGATTGGAGTCAAATTGGGGTGGAGATGTGACAAAGGCTATTAAAATTATTTTTTTTTAATTTTTTTTAATGTTTACTTATTTTTGAGACAGAGAGAGACAGAGGATGAACGGGGGAGGGTCAGAGAGAGGGAGACACAGAATCTGAAACAGGCTCCAGGCTGTCAGCACAGAGCCCGACGCGGGGCTCGAACTCACAGACTGCGAGATCATGACCTGAGCCGAAGTCGGCCGCTTAACTGACTGAGCCACCCAGGCGCCCCAAGACTATTAAAATTAACATGGAGCACAGGACACAGTGCTTTGGCCTGGGAGAGACCAGTGAGGAAACTGCCCTTAGTCCAGGCTTTGTGATGCGAAGGGCACGGTGAAGGCCGCGATAGTGGAGTTCGGGGGGAACAGTCCATCCGATCAGCTTTTTGACTGGCATAGCTGGCGGTGGGCTGGGGCAGGCCATTGGCGTCAATAACGAATTCTGGTTTTCTGCATCATTTGAATGTCTTGATTACTTTATATCTTTGAAGGTTCTTGCTCTTTCTTTTTATGCTTTTACCTCTTCCTGGGATGATTCCTTGGTAAGACTCGTTGTTGTTATTAGGATATCTCTTTAAGTGGCACTAAATTCACTCTAATCATAAACCGTGTATTTGAAGTCTTTGTAACTTCTGCAGGCACCTTTGATAACTTGAGGTAACACTTTTATTTCTTGGGTACACCTTTTTGGCTTTTTTTCTGGTTCGTTTGTTGTTTTGGTTTGGTTTGTGAGTTTTGTGGGGTTTTCTTCTTTTTTCTTTAGAAACTGATTCACTTGGGGCACCTGAGTGGCTCAGTTGGTTGAGTGTCCGACTTTGGCTCAGGTCATGATCTTGCAGTTTGTGACTTTGAGCCCCACATTAGGCTCGCTGCTGTCAGCCTGTGGGCGCAAAGCCCGCTTCAGATTCTCTGTCCCCCGCTCTCCCTGACCCTCCCCTGCTTGCATTCTCTCAAAGATAAATATTAAAAATAAAAAAAAATAGAAACTGATTCACTTATCCCATTTATTTAGCAGGTAATTATTGAGCCAGGCATTATGTTCAGTGCTGAGGTTGGATGGAGAGCAGAATAGATAAGACAATAGAGGGGCACCTGGGTGGCTCAGTTGGTTATGCATCCAGTTTCAGCTCAGGTCATGATCTCACGGTTGGTGAGTTCGAGCCCTGCACCGGGTTCTGCATTGACAGTGCAGAGCCTGCTTCAGATCCTCTCTCTTCCTCTCTTTCTGCCCCTCCTCAGCTGGTGTACTCTCTCTCTCAAAAATAAATAAACATTAAGAAAAAGAAAGATAAGACATTAAATCCCCATCTTGGAGTTAACAATTTAACAAGAAACATGTGAAAAGAAAACTATTACCCGTCCCTAGAGCCTTTGCAGTTAGGTTTACTCTGCCTGGAACGGTCCTTCCAGAGCCCACATTATTTAACTCCCTCACTTTTTTGTTTTCTGATTCTGTTTCCCCTTGGTGGAGTGTGAGCAAGGATCTTTGTCTCTTTTGTTCATTGCTGTAGCCCCAGTGTGTAGGACAGTGCCTGGCACAATTGTAGGTAATCTGTAAAAATACTTCAGTAATTTTTTGTTGAATGGTTGAATGAGAATAAATAAGTGGGGCATCCAGGGAACTGGAGGAAGGCCACAGTAGCTAGAGTCTAGTGAGAAAAAGGTACAGTGGTGGAGAGGAGATCACATTTGGGGATGTGTAAGAATTTGAGGTTTTAGTAGAAGGGCAGAGAGGCTCGGAGGGGTTGTAAGCAGAGGATTGACAAGATCAGAGACGTACTTCAAAAAGATCATTTGCTGTTCTACAGAGTGTGGTCTGCAGAGGGCAAGAGCAGACGTGGGAAGGAACACTTGAGGCTGTGGGGATCCAGGTGACCTAGCTTCCCTGGCAGCAGATAGATTCTCTCTCTCAGCTGTTGAGTTTGAGTGTACATTCCAGCGGTAGGGATTGGTCGTTATCAGTCTGATTATAATTGTGTGCACTTAGGTTGTCATTAGCCCCAAGAGACCTACCTGTCTCCTTGAAGAACATTATTGTCCAGTGATCCTGCTGACGGATGAAAGCTGTCAAGATAGCTTGGCTCTGAGATGCCATTTAACTAGTTTCTATCTGTGTGTGCCTCCCCCGCCCTCCCTACCTGCAAGATTTAATGACCTAGTTAGAGAGAAAGTCCAGGTCTCTTGGCTACTCTCCAAATGTTCTACCACTAAAATGCTAATGTTACCTTTCTCAGAATTCTTCTGAATCATTTGCTGGCACCGTAAGTGCCAGGGTTTTTAAACTCTGATTTTGCCACTTTTCAGACTGTTTGCGCTAGTACTTTTCACTGTAGGCACTTGAGTTGCTTTGGTAACTTGAAGAAGGCCTTTTCACTTGCCTTTGCTTTTCAAAATGGGAGTAGCCTGTGACAGGAATGTTTCTGCCTCTTGACATGTTAGTTGGCACAGTTGGAGAGGCAGCCCTTAATAAAGGTCACTTTGGAAGAATATTAGTTGGTTACTTACCATTCTTGGCATTCTTGTAGAATGATACAGGTTTATGGCCTTTTTATTAAGTTCTTAAAATTGAGTGGTCTTTAATTAGCAGCAAGCATATATAAAACTTAGTGACTCCAGACAACACTGGCCTTACTGTATTGGATTATAGAGTGAGGCTTGCGCTCGTAGGAATATGGGTTTTGGAGGGGGGATGGAGAAGGGGCGTGAGAAGGCTATATTGAACACATTCCAGCTCTGTCCGTGCCATCTGCTCATTGCAACCTTAACAGTGTGGAATGTGGACGTACAGCTTTCAAGCTCAGTTGCCTTTTGATTGCTCCTGACTAGGCTTTTAGTGCTCATGATTTAACTGGTTGAGTTGGGCTTTCTGTTACATAGTCAATATGGAAAATGGAGTCAGTAGCCCAGTTTTGAACTCAGTTTTTGAACTTGTGTAACACTTGACAAGCCACGATACGTAGATTGTAATTGCTGTCTTTGCAACGGCCCACTCCAATAAGACAGTGGAGGAATATATAAATTCAAGGACTGACAAGTTAACATGAAACAAGCCCACCCTTTCCAAAAAGAAGAAGGAGAAAAAGAAGAAGAAGAAGAAGAAGAAGAAGAAGAAGAAGAAGAAGAAGAAGAAGAAGAAGAAAAGAAACAACAGTGAGAGAATCCCCACCTTACTGTGTATGATTCTTCACTGGGCAAAAGGGCTCAGGCAGGTGGGGATCATCTCTTCATCCAAGTATACCCTGGAATGTCCTTGCTGGAGAAGACTGAAAGAGGGGTTGGTGTTTTGGATAGGGCACTTTGGTGCAGATAAGTTATAGAAGTTTATTTACATGCTGACACCTGCACTCTTGAGGGGGTTTGATTGCCAGAGGGATTGTCCTTTTAGGGACAGCAAAATTAAACCCCTTTATGGGCTCTCTTACACAGCAGCTCCTCTGAGCAGAAAGTCAAAATAGCGGATGCAGGAGCAGGGGAGCGGTCCAAGGAGTTGGGGAGATGTGTGCAGAAGTGAAGGAGCTGAGTTGAATCATGTTTGTTCATCACCGAATCTCCTCTTCCTCCTGCAGACCGTAGTAGTCACATTAGCCATGAGATAACAGTTTTCATTTAAGATTTTAACATAGTCGATGCTGTGGGTAGTCAAATCAGTCTGTTGATAAGGTTTTATAATGGTGGTGTACTTTCCTATTCCATTCTTTCTAATGTGAGTTAGAAATCAGCAGTAGCTATTTGTTGTACTTTGATTTTAAGACTTTACAAAGAATGTACCTGCAATATGTTCTTAGGATCATGTGTAACTTGGAGACTGGAAATTGAGGTCACTAGACCCTCAGTGGGTTTATGTCGGGAAGAAATAGGGCAGGCATTCTATGCATATATAACTGAGAAGGTTATGCTGTTACCCAAAGTGAGTGTATTTTTGAGAATTTTAACTCAGACCTGGTTTCCTGAACAGCAGCCAAACACATGAGGTCAAGGTGATTTCCTCTAGTAGGACAGCTGTCATGGAAGGGTAGGCTGGACCTGTTTTCCTTCTTAAGTCTGAGGGCTGAAGTAGTGATAAGAGGTGACTCATTGATCTTCATGAAAATTACTGGCTGAGGACTTTCAAGGAATGGTGGTTGATAAGGAGGAACTAGTTACTATTCTGGTCTGTTATCTAAGGGAAAATCATGTAGCTAGCATTTTTTAGAAAATGCCATTTAGTAAGTTGCTTACATGATCACAAGTGTTTTCTTAGTTATTTTTGGACTCCCCAACAGGACGTGTTTTATAGTTTGAAATTTATCTTGAAGTAATGGGTGGTAGTTAGGTACTGTACAGAACACGTAGCAGAACCTGGTGAAAATACACACATGGTGAAGGGCAGAGATAGTAGCTGTAATACGTGGTAACTGGCCAAATGTCACTCCTTTTTGCCCCCTTTCCCTTTTGATTTTATGATCTTCATTAATCTTACCATCTCATGGCAGAGAGGGGTGTGTGGAAACCACTCTGGGGTGGGAGCTGGAGGTGGGAGAGAGGCCCTGCTTTGTTAGAGCACAGGTCTGACAGCGGCTTGTGTGACTTACTTCCTTTCTCCTCCTCAGCTTCCGCATCTGTTACCTGAAGGAGTTGGCTGTCATTTCCCCAGCTCTGCCTTCCAGGGGCTTTTCATTTGGAGAAACAGATCCGTTCATCTAGAAGTCCTTTTAAATTTGTTAATCCCAAGAAGAATCCTAGGAATTTTTTGCAAAGTGGCCAGTTTTCTTCAGATTTTGCTTCTTATTTATCTGCCCTCTCCCTTTGGCAGACTCCCTTGACAGTGAGACACAGGGTCATTGGTTTAAGTATGGGAAGGAAATTATGGCCTTGAGCACAGTCAGAAAGAATCTGGCTCTCAGGCGCTTCCTGTGAGCCACCACTAAATTACAAAGACTGGGCCCTGACAAGGCTTTTCAAAGGGGCATCTTACACCGCCACTGTGTCAGCGTTTCCATCGTGAGCAGTTGTTTTTCACAGTGCTTATTATGACCAGGTTCGAGTGGCCTTTACACGGGAAGCATTTACCCACTGGGTGAGGGTAAAATAGACAGATTTGGAGGGAGGATGAGAGTGTACGGATTGCTCTCAGAATTCCCCTTTTCGACCCAGACCTGACCACGCCGTTCTAGTCCAGCATCCTGGGGCTTCCTTGGAATGAAGTCCAGACTCTCCTTAGTGTAACTGTGTCCTCCACGGATTTGCCCCTGACCTCTCCTGCTGTCCATGTCTTAGGCCCTCCACTCAGTTCTCTGGCCGGGACAGCACGATACAGTAGGAAGACAGGACCTGGGGGGCAAAGGAGTGGGGCATTGTCAGAGGAGGCCTGGATTCTGGACGAGTTCCATTTCTAACTGAGTTGTTTCTTTTTCCTTGATCTCAGTAGTCACTAATTGGGATGAGTTTCCTGAATGAGAGGAAGAAAAGAAGGGGTTGGGGGATGGATCAGGAGGCTCTTTTTGACTCTCTTGTCTCTTGGCAAAATCTTGGGAATCAGACCACCAAATGTTTGACCATTAAATGGCTTTTCAAACCATGAAGTTTTTTGAGCTTTTAAAAAAAACCCATAGAGAGGGGCGTCGGGGTGGCCCAGTTGGTTAAGCATCCATCTTTGGCTCAGGTCACGATCTCACGGTTTGTGAGTTTGAGCTCTGCATCGGGGCTCCATGCTGACAGTGCAGAGCCTGCTTGGGACTCTTTTTCTCCCCCTCTCTCTCTCTGCCCATCCCCCACTAGTGCTTTCTCTGTCAAATAAATAAAAAAAAATTTTTAATTATTCTTAAAAAAAAAACCATAGAACTTTTAAAAAGTTTGTTTTATGGGGGCGTCTGGGTGGCTCAGTCAGTTGAGTGTCTGACTTCAGCTCAGGTCATGATCGCATGGTCCGTGGGTTCGAGCCCCGCATCGGGCTCTGTGCTGAACAGCTCCGAGCCTGGAGCCTGCTTCAGATTCTGTGTCTCCCTCTCTCTCTGCTCATCCCCCCACTTGCACCTCTGTCTCTCTCTCTGTCTCTCAAAAGTAAATAAACATTAAAACAAAATCAAAAAGAATTGTTTTACGTGGGATCCCAACATATAAAACAGATCAAATTGAGTTGTTCTGTTTTTTAAAAATTTTTTTTTTTTTTTCAACGTTTATCTATTCTTGGGACAGAGAGAGACAGAGCATGAACGGGGGAGGGGCAGAGAGAGAGGGAGACACAGAATCGGAAACAGGCTCCAGGCTCCGAGCCATCAGCCCAGAGCCCGACGCGGGGCTCGAACTCACGGACCGCGAGATCGTGACCTGGCTGAAGTCGGACGCCCAACCGACTGCGCCACCCAGGCGCCCCAGAGTTGTTCTGTTTTAAGGCTGGAAGGTCTGTTGTGCCACCCGTTCAGCCTTCTGCACAGCCCTGAAGAACTGCCGGTTACATCCAGGGCTCTCCAGGGCACTGCTTCTCAGCACTTTCGCTGGCTCCCGTGAGGATTAGAGTCACCTGTTTGACATGATCCCGGGCGGAGGCCTCGTGTAGAAGGGGGCGAGTATTGCAGTGCTTGCTCGTGTTGGTTGAGCACAGGGTTGTTTCAGTACAGGGCCGGCTCGACCTGCTAGCCGTGTGAGGTGCCCGTGCCACTTCACTTCTCTGATTGCGTGCTTTTACAGAAGTGGACAGAGAAGCGTGTAAAGCCTGCACAGTGTGAACAATTGTGAAATGACTTCCCGTGTAAGCAACCCAAGTCAAGGAATAAAACAGAAGCTTCACTTGTACCCTTTTCCCACCATATCCCCTTTCCTAGCCTCAAAGTAGGGACCTGAAGTACGCTTTTCAGATATTGAGGTGATAAATACTTGAACAGGAAATAATGTTTTCCGTAATAACTTTTTGTTAATAGTGCCAACGTGTAACATCGTTTCATTTAGAAAATCCAGTTTGCTTTACATGTATTAACTCAAATATTCATCTCTTCTAGAAGACAGGGATACACACCTCAATGTAGCAGATCTTCAAATATGATTAATTGAGCTTAGGACACAATTTTGGGCTGATTCCAGGCCCTTTTGCATGTTTTTTCTTGCACGTGTTAATTTTTTTCATCTCTCTCAGACATCTGTTTTTAGCTTCATTTGAAATAAGGCAAATGTGTAAGTAAATGTGGAGACCGGCAAGTAGAAAAGATGGCCACGAGTATGGATTTTGCTGGTGTGATCCTAAGTTGGTTCTTTAATCTGTGGATCCAAATTGTTCCAAAGGAACGATTCAGATATAGAAGTTGATTCTGTTTCTTCTGTCTCTTTGTGACCCTTGTCCTTATCTTCAGTACAGGTGCTTTAGGTAAAATAAAACCATTCTTTTTTTAAAAGTTTATGCATGTGGCCTGGCTTGTATTACTTACAGTAGCCTGTTTTACGACTGACAATTTATAGAATAATTCAAACAAGGAGTGAAGAATAATTAGAAATAATGGGCTGAAATCCTCATGTCCTCTTAGAATGCCATCAGGGGAATAGAATAACAAGGCTTACTGTTGGACTTGAAAATAAGCTGACCTGTTTTCCCCAATTTGACAGAAATGCCTGTTTCTTTAGCACTGTCCTCTGTTGGCAAGGCACATTTGGCTGGATGGTGCCTCCATTCTCACACATTCAGAGAAATGTTTATGGAGAGGATCATTTACAAAATTTTTCTAGTTTAAAGCAAAAACAAAAACACTGGAATAGATTAGATCGTAAGTGCTCAGAAGCAACTGCTGAAATAATAATACAGGTTTGCTTTACCATTTCAAAAAGTGTAGAATTGATCTGAATACCAGGAAATTCAAAGGTAAGACTTGGCTGTGTTTTTGTTTCTTGGTTTCCTAAGAATCTCAGCTCACTGCATTTAATGGTAAGTAGGCTGTGATCCTAAGACTTATTGGACTGCATTGGCCTTGGTTTTGAGTTTCCTTTGGCTTGGAATATTTTTACAGCTTATCGAGAAATCCTGTTTTGTTGTTGTTGTTGTTCTTGGTATAGGTAACCCAGGGAAATCCTGCTGCATCAGTGAAAAAGATTTCTCAGCCTTTGGTTTTGTCTTTGTTTATAGTTGCTTTGATCAGATAGCTTGATTAGAACTCTAGAGCTACCTGGTAGAAACCTGCTGAGGATAAAGTTTAAGGAAGTGCTTCTGCTGAAAGCAGCCCCTTTCATTCATCAGGGGAAGTTGATTTCATCCTGTGAATAGCTTGCCTTAGAAATTTTATTTCTTTGGGACCTGCGCATAGAGTTCTGCACACCTCAGAGCATGAGAACTGTGTCAGGGTGAAAAATGGGCTGGTTGGTTTCTTCAGTGCGGGCTGGCGAGGATGGTAAGATAGTGGCATAGTTTTTTTACCCTGGAATTCAGATTTGATTTGATGTGATTTTTTTTTTCAACGTTTTTTTTTTTTTATTTATTTTTTGGGACAGAGAGAGACAGAGCATGAACGGGGGAGGGGCAGAGAGAGAGAGGGAGACACAGAATCGGAAGCAGGCTCCAGGCTCTGAGCCATCAGCCCAGAGCCTGACGCGGGGCTCGAACTCACGGAGCGTGAGATCGTGACCTGGCTGAAGTCGGACGCTTAACCGACTGCGCCACCCAGGCGCCCCGATGTGATTTTTTTTAAAGTAATTTCTACACCCAACGCGGGGCTCAAACTCAACAACCTCAACGTGATCGAGGGTCACGTGCTCTGCCGACTGAGTTAGTCAGGTGCCCCTACCCTGGAATTTAGAGGTAACTTTCTTTACTAGGGCTTGGGGAGAAAATGAATCGAGAGGAGCAGGAAGAGACATTTGCCAAAATTACAAATGGAATGGAAGAGAATCTTTCATAGCTGCTCTTTTAAAAATTAACTTTAGGCCACATTGTTTTACAAACAGACATCTAAGATACCAGTGCTTTAAAACTGCTTTTGGTTTTTCTCACTGGGCCCTCTGGAGAGTGCTGTCCATTGAGTTTGCATAGGGCATAGTGAGAGCTGAATGCCGGTACATATCCAGTGTCCAAGAATAGCCCTTCTGTTGCATGAGATTACATGTTTCAAGACCAGATGGTTAAACACTTAAATCAGTCTTTCCAAAGATCCAGATGACCCATTTCAGAGATTTCCTGTAGCCAGAGCCCTGGGGATGTAGTGAGATTCCGTGGTTACGAGGAAATCCTCCCTCCTACATTAAACAGAAGTAGGTGTGTGTAGCCTGTAGTAGTGTGGCAACCTCCAGTACTCTTCTGGGCAAATATTTCCTCTTTGCTGCCTTTGTAAATCTATATTTTCTGCCCCCTTCCCCATTTTATTATTTTAATTTGCGTTAAACTGAATAGAAATAGAATTTGCCATATTCAAATGGAGCTTTCTTTCAAGTTAGATCAGCTCCTTAGACTGATCGACTCCTTAGACGGTGTTAGTTTGTCAGACGAGGAGTTTAAAGTAGTAGTGTTCCCACTAATAAATAACGTTGGTGGGATCAAAGATTGTCATATTGGATTCTCACAAGTTAAAATAGTCTGTTCATAGTCTGAGTCCTTGCTGCCCTTCTCGCTTTCTACCGCCCATGAACACTGTTCCAGTCAGTCTGTCCCAAAACGTGTCCGGTGTTTTTCCGTTTTGGTCACCATTATTCTTGCCCTTTCACGTCTTTAGAACGCCTGGGTCATCCCTCCATGCCCTGCCAGTCTTTTGTGTACCAATTCAAATTTCACTTCTGCTCTGACCCCTTGAGATCTGAATGATCTCCTCTTCCTCTGGATCCCAGGAAATGGTCTGTGCCCTTTTTTGTCTTGTGGTTAAGTTTTTTTTTTGTTTTTCTAAGTAAAATATTATATGTGAAGTAAATTAGAAGATTCTCATCAGCAAGGACAGTGCCCCATTTCTTCTTTGTTTCTTCACATTGTCTTAGCTTTCTAAACAAACAATTTGATTCAGTTCTCAGGTCTAAAGATTAGAGACTATAGAGCAATAGAAAAATGGCTAACCCATCTGAAATATTGTGAAGGAAGGAAGAGAGACTTTAGCTGCTGTCACTGGGGCCATCAAGTGGCTACCTTTCTCTTTTATTCAGTATCGGAGGCTGTTTTGTGCTTGTTGAGTTTGATGTAGTCATTTCCTACGACACTTTTCACGTGGTAAAGAGATGAGCAGAATTAAGGGTATTGCTTCACATTCCAACAAAACTCAACAGAGGAAACGAAGGCTCCCTCTGTCAGTCAGGTTCATAAAGGTTATAATTCCTATGTATAGCTGAATAACCCTGTCGCATCATTTGTGCACATCTCTAACTTTAAGGTTCTGTAAGTTTATCTGGATTTCACAGATAATTGAATTGGTTGAATGAGGACCTTGGACTTCACTTCTCACTTTTCTTCTGTGAGTTATGTAAAGTTTTTAAAGGAAAAACAAAAACCTTCAGAAAAGTCACTCTACATTTATTAATATAAAAATGGAAACCTTTGGGTTTTTAAAGACTATCTTGTTTCTAAATCATTTTATCTTATTTTATCATGATACATATGTACTCTTTTTTTAAGTAAACTTTGTTTTATTTATTTTTTTATTAAAAATTTTTTAATGTTTATTTTTGAGAGAGAGAGAGAGAGAGAGAGCGCGCGCACAAGCGTGAGTGGGGGAGGGGCAGAGAGAAAGGGAGACAGAATCCAAAGCAGGCTCCGGGCTCTGAGCTGTCAGCACAGAGCCCGACGTGGGGCTCCAACTCCCCAACCGCGAGATCATGACCCAAGCCAAAGCCTGACGCTTAACCCACTGAGCCGCCCAGGCGCCCCTGTGTGTATTCCTTAATCCCTATCCCCTATTTCCCCTGTCCCCCACCCCCCACTTCCTTTCTGGTAATTTTCAGTTTGTTCTCTAGTTAGAGTCTGTTTCTTGGTTTCTCTCTCTCTTTTTTTTCCTTTGCCCTTTTGTTTCTTAAATTCCACATGAGTGAGATCATGTGGTGTTTGTCTTTCTCTGACTTATTTCGCTTAGCATTATAGCTCTATCCATGTTGCTGCAAATGGAAAATTTCATTCTTTTTTATGACTAAATAATATTCCATTATATGTTTATACCACATCTTCTTTATTCATTCATCTATTGATGGACACTTGGGCTGTTTCCTAATTTGGCTATTGTTAATAATGCTGTGATAAACATGGGGTGCATGTATCCCTTGAATTAGTGTTTTTGTGTTTTTCAGTAAGTGTCCAGTAGTGTGATTCCTAGATTATAGAGTAGTTCCATTTTTAATTTTTTGAAGAACCTCCATACTGTTTTCCACAGTAGCTATACCAGTTTGCATTCCCACTAACCATATAAGAGGGCTTCTTTTTCTCCACATCCTTGCTAACACTGGTTTCTTGTGTTTTTGATTTTAGCCATTCTGACAGGTGTGAATTGATTCTCTCATTGAAAGACCATCTTGTGGGGCACCTGGGTGGCTCATTCGGTTGAATGTCTGACTTTGGCTCAGGTCATGATCTCACGGTTCATGGGTTTGAGCCCCACGTTAGGCTCTGTGCTGACAGCTCAGAGCCTGGAGTCTGCTTCAGATTCTCTGTCTCCCTCTCTCTCTCTGCCCCTCCCCTGTTCATGTTCTCTCTCTCTCTCTCTCTCTCTCTCTCTCTCTCTCTCTCTCTCAAAAATAAATAATTAAAAATTTTTTCTTTTAAAAAAAGACCATCTTGTTTAAGTTTGGTGGTTCAGTAGACCATAGAGTTGTGTTTTCTTCTTACTGGAGCTTTTATATTCCATCCTTCCTGGTTCATTTGGAAAATCTGTTCCTCTAGAAAATTCTCCTTTTGGAGTCTCTCTCACAAGAAACATGTTTTCCAGTTAGATCCCCCCTTTTGCATTTCCTCTCTCCCATAGATAAGAGTCTTGTATCTACTTAATGCAGATCTTTTAACCAGCTGCTGATGGTATTCATAGCTTTGAAAACTTATTCAGAAATTTAAGGTGGTGAGAAGTATGAGGTATTAAGGAGGTTTAGAAAATGCTCTTTGCTTTGTTAGTTACAATGCATATTCCATTCCCTTCCTTTATTGGGATTAAGAAAAATTATAGTACCAAGTATTTTACTTCCTTTTTGCTAGCAACTCCCTATGAAATTATTTCTTTACTTTATTATTGTGTAATATTATGTAATTACCGTATAATATTATAGTATCGTTAGTTTGGTGTGGTATTCTATACGTGGTTGTTTGAAACCAAATGCATCTTCAGAAGTTGACTATTCTCAGAGATAGAGACAGTAGTTTTGGTTATGGGTAATAGTGGTGGATCTGTGTCTTAGGGGACATTCCAGATCACAGAGCCCAGAAACATTTCCTCTTGGGGGTTAAGACGGGAGGTGGGGGGGACGCGTGCTGATGGAGCTGTTGACAGTATGAACTTTAGCAGTCATAGTAATGCTGGATCACAGTGGCATTTCTGTGTCCTTTGAAATGTGTACTATCTTGGGAATGTTGCCACTTCTTGCCCTAAGTTTTGTAGAGGTGTTAAAAAAGAAAACACCCCCCTACCTTCCAGTTGAGACACTGTTTGGGGAGCTGGTACAGTGGTTAAACAAGTCAAGTAAATAACTCCGGAAGTCTGGTGGCTGGTTCTGAAAGAGCTCTCAGTTGTTTGCGTTATGTTGTAGTGCTGCATATATTTGTAACAAAAACTGAAGATGTTCCTGAAGTATTTTACTTTTTGAAAAAAATATTTTCTTTAACATTTATTCATTTTGAGATTGAGAGAGGCAGAGCATGAGCAGGAGAGGGTTAGAGAGAGACACACAGAATCTGAAGCAGGCTCCAGGCTCTGAGCTGTCAGCACAGAGCCTGATGCGGGGCTCGAACTCACAGACCGTGAGATCACGACCTGCGCTGAAGTCGGACGCCCGACCGACTGAGCCACCCAGGTGCCCCTGAAGTATTTTCCTTTTTGAAGGAGTTGACTTGTGGTGTAAAACTACTAAATATTAGGGTTTAGTTTTTCTAATACAACTAGCGTCTAAAACTTTGAAGATAGAAGTCGTTTCAGTTTAAAGAATACTTTCTCCCCCTCTGCTGTAACTCTTCAGTTTTCAAAGGACTAATATTGGCAAATTATTAGAATGGACATTTGGATTTTGCCGTTTGAGGAGTTTGGTGGCCCACTAAGAACACCGGTTCCTATCAGATGTAAACTAATGATATTGCAAAGTCTCGGACATGCCCCATCTTCTACTTTCTCTTTCTTTGTGGCCTTAAGATCATTAAATTTAGTGACTCAGCTAATTTTTTTTAAATCCACCTCTTAGAAAAGTTGAACGTGTTTGTGACCAAGCACTTCGAGTTATTTCCTTTAAACCAAGTGTTTGCAGCGTTCTTAGATTTATAACAGTCTTTGTTTACCGTGTAATTCAGTCCAATTGAGGAACTAGTAAAACTGCATTATCCAGACATCAAAGACAGGCATGTAAGAAGAGTGTGCTTCTACCGGGGAACCTATTCGATTTCTACCAAGTGGAAAGTTACCAGGTGTCCCCAAATTAACCATTCCTTTGCCAGCTGATTCTCATTGTTGGGTAGCTTTTTTAGTGTAGTCAGCAGCATTCTGGGTTTAAAATATGAGTTGCTACGTTCTTGAGAGTCGAGAGTTGTTGCTTTGTGTCTTTAGCGTCCTTCAGATAGTGGAGACGTTGACTTGCATGGGCGGCACAGAATATCATGCGCTGAAGAAACTGACGAAACAAGGTTTGGAGAATACATTTTAGCTTAGTTCAAAGTTGAGCTGCCGTCTCTATTTCTTGAGGTTCAAGAGCAGGTTTGGTGTTTTGTTTTCCTGGGATTTTTGTGAAGAGAGAGCTTATTCGACCCACTTTACAGAGAATAAGGGGGATGATTTGCCAGCTGCGTGCAGCAGTCACTTGAAGTGGGACCCCGTCACCAAGTTGCATTTCAGGATTGATCAAGTAGGTGGCCTTGAGTCCTGCCAGACTCTGGGATGGGGAATTGACGGAGAAGGGCTCTGTGACAGGAGCACCCCTGACTTACACTTTCATCAGCATTCCTATCTGAGGCTCTGTCAAACCTGAGTCTCCCGAGAGGTGGAAACAAAATTGTGTATATGTGTACTACAAGTAATAAGCAAAAGCACTGTGATTTCGTATGAATCTTTGCTATTTGGGTATTTCAGAGGATGTGTGTAAACATCTTACAATTTTACCTAAGGAAGCAGTCGCCTGGGGAAGTGGAGGATGGGGATCCATCTTTCACATGGATGTCTGCTTGTTTCTGCTGAAATCTGGACCTTGGCTTCTTTAGGAGCATGCCATTAGGTTATCTGGAGGTGATTGCTTATAATCATCGAGATTTCCGTCTTGACAATGGTCAAATCATTTTTACATACCACATGTAGGCACGTTTTGTTTCCATGGAGGGTTTGGCTTTCTCGGTTATCGAGGGAAGATAAGGGATGTTTGGGAAAGGTCTGTGACCTTTTGAGGTTATCATCATAGGGGACAACTTTCCTCTCTCATTCATCACCCCCTCTTCTTAGAATAAAGTATGGTGATGTGACTTCCTGTGGCATCTCTTAGGAGAAGGGCTCACAAAAATATATTCAGGTTGTGGAGATGCTGGGTTCCTACCAGCCATGACCGAGATTCAAAAGAAAATTGTTCTCTTTATTTTATTTTATTTTATTTTATTTATTTTTTTTAACGTTTATTTATTTTTGAGACAGAGAGAGACAGAGCATGAACGGAGGAGGGTCAGAGAGAGAGGGAGACACAGAATCTGAAACAGACTCTGGGCTCTGAGCTGTCAGCACAGAGCCCGACGCGGGGCTCGAACTCATGGACCTCGAGATCGTGACCTGAGCTGAAGTCGGCCGCTTAACCGACTGAGCCACCCAGGCGCCCCTGTTCTCTTTATTTTAAACTGAGTTATCTCAGGAGACTGTTCATTTGGCTACATGTTCGGCCGTCGCGTGGTCATATTTGCGCGTGTGAGTAGATGGCAGTGCAGTATAAGCAGTAGTAGCCAGAAGACCATTTATGTGGAGACAGCCGAGGCCTATGTATTTGATTTCTGTTAACCAGGAGGTTGCTAAAGACATCGTAAGATACTATCATAACGTTTCATTACTTCACCTCTTCATACTTTAGGTCCTTTAAGGTGCCACTTTTCAGCCACGTTCTGTGGTTCCCCATAGCCTTCGGGAAAGACTGCAGACTCTTTGAAAGAGGTTTAATCTGATTTCTGCTTCTAATGCATCTCACCCATCCGCTCCCCACACACACTCGAGGGGCTGTGCCTTTTTCTGCAGAGACGAGTCTCCGTGTTTCTTTCACCTACTTCAGGTTTCTCCTGAGGTGGAACTTCCTCCAGAAAGGCCTTCCTCAATCAAAACACTGGGTGTAATATGCCCTCATAGTCATTCCCTGACTCATTCCTTCAGTAAATCTTCGTGTCAAGCACCGTGTCATAGGCTGAGGATACAGAAGTAAACGAGAAGGGGTGGACCTTGTCCTCACAAAGCTTATTCTGTTCTCGTCAAGGAAACCACCCAATATTCACACCTTTTTAAAAATGCTTTTTATTTGGAAACAATCACAAATTTATAGAAAGCTGCAAAAAAATTAAAATGGCACAAAGGAATATCTTATCCAGATTTACCTGTTGTTAACATTTTACCGCATGCGCATTCTTTCTTTCAACGTATATACATATTTTTTTCTGGACCAGTCACACACATTATGGTCTTCCCCCCCCAAATACTTCAGTGTGTATTTTATAAGAGTAGGCCTATTCGCTTACATGGTAGTTACTTTCCTAAATTTACATCGATCAAATACTTCTATATAATAGTCCGTTCAGAGTCCAGTGTTGTTAAATGACTTAATAATGTCCTGTATTTCCCATTCTGATGCAGAATCCATTCTAGGTTCAAACAATTGCATTTAGTTATGATGTCTCTTTAGCTTCTCTTGATCTAGAATGTTTACATAGCCATTCTTTGTCTTTTATGACATGGATACTTTTTGAGAAGTATAGAGTGTGCACTACATCCCCCCGCCCAACCCCCATAATAGAATCTCGTTCGTTTTTTGTTTATCTGATGTTTCCTTGTGATTCGGTCGAGGGAATACATTCTAGGTCATCACACCGCTTAGTAATGTGTCCTCTTGGGGGTACCACATCTGGAGGCCCATGATGTCCTTCTGTCCCTCTTTGGTGGTGATAATTTTCATTACCCAAAGTGTTAACCCAGGGTACCTGGGTGGCTCAGTTGGTTAAGCGTCCGACTCGCAGTTCATTAGTTCAAGCCCCGCGTCGGATTCTGTGCTGACAGCCCGGAGCCTGGGACCTGCTTCGGATTCTGTGTCTCCCTCTCTCTCTCTGTTCCTCCCCCACTTGCACTCTGTCTCTCTTTCAAAAATAAATAAAGATTAAAAAAAACATTTTAAAACAAAGTGTTAAGGCAGTTTCTTTACTGTATAATTAGTGGTTTTTGGTACCTCTTCCCTCTGCAGCTGATAAGTAGCATATCAGGAGGTACCTCAGGTCTGTGCAGATATCCTGATTCTCATCAAAATCTTCCCCCTAGATGGGGTATCAAGTGATGATTCTTGTCTGATCCAGTAGTATGAACTCAGGTTTCTGTTTTTGGCAGTGGGTTATAATCCATTACTGTCTTTAATTATTTTGGTGCTCAAATTGTTTCAGATTTGACCAGTGGGATCCCCTTCAAGTGGGCTCCTGTGTCTGTGAGGTGCCCTGTCATTTTTTCAAGCACTTCCTTTCCTGCACAATAGGATGTTCCAGGCTCTTCTTGTACTAACTCTGCTCTAACCCTGGTATCAGCCATGTTTCCAAGAAGCCCTCAAACTCTTGTTTTAACACTCAGCACAACTGCTTACTTGTATGTCTTCCTCTGTTAGAGGTATTGAGAGCACATAGATGTCAGTCTTACTCTTACATCTTCACTCAGCGTGAGGCCTGGCACATTTAGTGTTTAAGTATTTGTTGAACGAGAAAATTGATTTTTGCTATAGTTCAGCGACTAAAATCAGGTTCCAAAATTATGATGCTGATGGGTTTTCTTTCTCCTCCCGCCCCCGTCTAGGAAGAAATGTTTACTATCTGGCAATGAGAAGTGGTGAAAACTGACCTCGTGCTGGTGTACAAACACTATGGGACCTGACACTTTCACCTCGTGGGCAGCCGGCCCCCACTGATAATGTGGGGAAACCATCAGGTCCACTGGAAAACACTAATCTGATCTTGGAAGTGGCCGATTGTGGCAGGATGTGTCGACGATGATGATGGCAAGAAAGCAAGATGTCCGCATTCCCACCTACAACATCAGTGTGGTGGGATTGTCTGGGACCGAGAAGGAGAAGGGCCAGTGCGGCATTGGGAAGTCTTGCCTGTGCAACCGCTTCGTGCGCCCGAGTGCTGATGAGTTTCACTTGGACCATACCTCTGTCCTCAGCACCAGTGACTTTGGCGGGCGAGTGGTCAATAATGACCACTTTCTCTACTGGGGAGAAGTTAGCCGTTCCCTGGAGGATTGTGTGGAATGTAAGATGCACATTGTGGAGCAGACTGAGTTCATCGATGATCAGACTTTTCAACCTCATCGAAGCACGGCCCTGCAGCCCTATATCAAGAGAGCTGCTGCAACCAAGCTCGCATCAGCTGAAAAACTCATGTACTTTTGCACTGACCAGCTGGGGCTGGAGCAGGACTTTGAGCAGAAACAAATGCCAGATGGAAAGCTGCTGATTGATGGTTTTCTTCTTGGTATTGACGTTAGCAGGGGCATGAATAGGAACTTTGATGACCAGCTCAAGTTTGTGTCCAATCTCTACAATCAGCTTGCAAAAACAAAAAAGCCCATAGTGGTGGTCCTGACTAAGTGTGATGAGGGCGTTGAGCGGTACATTAGAGATGCACATACTTTTGCCTTAAGCAAAAAGAACCTCCAGGTTGTGGAGACCTCAGCAAGATCCAACGTAAACGTGGACTTGGCTTTCAGCACCTTAGTGCAACTCATTGATAAAAGTCGGGGAAAGACGAAAATCATTCCTTATTTTGAAGCTCTCAAGCAGCAGAGTCAGCAGATAGCTACAGCAAAAGACAAGTATGAGTGGCTGGTGAGTCGCATTGTGAAAAACCACAACGAGAATTGGCCGAGTGTCAGCCGAAAGATGCAGGCCTCTCCTGAGTACCAGGACTATGTCTACCTGGAAGGTACTCAGAAAGCCAAGAAGCTGTTTCTCCAGCACATCCACCGCCTCAAGCACGAGCACATTGAGCGCAGGAGAAAGCTGTACCTCGCAGCCCTGCCGTTAGCCTTTGAAGCTCTTATACCCAATTTAGATGAAATAGACCACCTAAGCTGCATAAAAACCAAAAAGCTCTTGGAGACCAAGCCAGAATTCCTGAAGTGGTTTGTTGTGCTCGAAGAGACACCGTGGGATGCCACCAGCCACATTGACAACATGGAGAATGAGCGGATTCCCTTTGACTTGATGGATACCGTCCCTGCCGAGCAGCTGTACGAGGCCCACTTAGAGAAGCTGCGGAACGAGAGGAAAAGAGCTGAGATGAGAAGGGCATTTAAAGAAAACCTGGAGACCTCTCCCTTCATAACTCCCGGAAAGCCTTGGGAAGAGGCCCGTAGTTTTATTATGAACGAAGATTTCTACCAGTGGCTGGAAGAATCCGTATACATGGATATTTATGGCAAACACCAAAAGCAAATTATAGACAGAGCAAAGGAAGAGTTTCAGGAGCTGCTTTTGGAATATTCAGAGTTGTTTTATGAGCTGGAGCTGGATGCTAAGCCCAGCAAGGAGAAGATGGGTGTCATTCAGGATGTTCTGGGGGAGGAACAGCGATTTAAAGCATTACAGAAGCTCCAAGCGGAGCGTGATGCCCTTATCCTGAAGCACATTCATTTTGTGTATCACCCAACCAAGGAAACGTGCCCTAGCTGCCCAGCTTGTGTGGATGCTAAGATCGAGCACTTGATTAGTTCTCGGTTTATCCGACCATCTGACCGGAATCAGAAAAATTCACTGTCTGACCCCAACATTGATAGGATCAACTTGGTTATCTTAGGCAAAGATGGCCTCGCACGTGAGTTGGCCAATGAGATTCGAGCTCTCTGTACAAATGATGATAAGTATGTGATAGATGGTAAAATGTATGAGCTTTCCCTGAGGCCGATAGAAGGGAATGTCAGGCTTCCTGTGAACTCTTTCCAAACGCCAACATTTCAGCCCCACGGCTGCCTCTGCCTTTACAATTCAAAGGAATCTCTATCCTATGTGGTGGAGAGTATAGAGAAGAGTAGAGAGTCCACACTTGGCAGGCGAGATAACCATTTAGCCCATCTTCCCCTGACGTTGATCTTAGTTAACAAGAGAGGAGACACCAGTGGAGAGACCCTGCATAGCCTGATACAACAAGGTCAGCAGATTGCTAGCAAACTTCAGTGTGTCTTTCTCGACCCTGCTTCTGCTGGCATCGGTTATGGACGCAACATTAATGAAAAGCAAATCAGTCAAGTTTTGAAGGGACTCCTGGACTCCAAGCGTAACTTAAACCTGGTCAGTTCTACTGCTAGCATCAAAGATCTGGCTGACGTTGACCTGCGAATTGTCATGTGTCTGATGTGTGGAGATCCTTTCAGTGCAGATGACATACTCTATCCTGTCCTTCAGTCCCAGACCTGTAAGTCTTCCCATTGTGGAAGCAACAACTCTGTTTTACTTGAACTACCGATCGGACTCCACAAGAAGCGCATTGAGCTGTCTATTCTTTCGTACCATTCCTCATTTAGCATCAGAAAAAGCCGGTTGGTCCATGGGTACATTGTTTTTTATTCAGCCAAACGTAAGGCCTCCTTGGCTATGTTACGTGCCTTTCTTTGTGAAGTGCAGGATATTATCCCCATTCAGTTGGTTGCACTCACTGACGGCGCTGTAGATGTCCTGGACAATGACTTAAGTCGGGAACAGCTGACCGAAGGGGAGGAGATTGCTCAAGAGATTGACGGGAGGTTCACAAGCATCCCTTGTAGCCAACCCCAGCACAAACTTGAGATCTTCCACCCATTTTTTAAGGATGTGGTGGATAAAAAGAACATAATCGAGGCTACTCATATGTACGATAACGCTGCCGAGGCCTGTAGCACCACGGAAGAGGTGTTTAACTCCCCCCGAGCGGGCTCTCCACTCTGCAACTCCAACCTGCAGGATTCAGAAGAGGATATCGAGCCCCCTTCTTATAGCTTGTTTCGAGAAGACACGTCACTGCCCTCTCTGTCCAAAGACCATTCTAAGCTCTCTATGGAACTGGAGGGAAATGATGGGCTGTCTTTCATCATGAGCAATTTTGAGAGTAAACTGAACAACAAAGTACCTCCACCAGTCAAACCAAAGCCTCCTGTCCATTTTGAAATCACAAAGGGGGATCTGTCTTATTTAGACCAAGGCCATAGAGATGGGCAGAGGAAGTCTGTGTCTTCTAGCACCTGGCTACCTCCGGATGGGTTTGATCCTTCTGATTATGCTGAACCCATGGATGCTGTGGTCAAGCCAAGGAACGAAGAAGAAAACATATATTCAGTGCCCCATGACAGCACCCAAGGCAAAATCATCACCATTCGGAATATCAACAAAGCCCAGTCCAACGGCAGTGGCAACGGTTCCGACAGTGAAATGGACACCAGCTCTCTAGAGCGAGGCCGCAAGGTGTCCATCGTGAGCAAGCCCGTGCTGTACAGGACGAGATGCAGCCGGCTAGGAAGGTTTGCTAGTTATCGAACCAGCTTCAGTGTGGGGAGCGATGATGAGCTAGGGCCCATTCGGAAAAAAGAGGAGGATCAGGCATCTCAAGGTTATAAAGGGGACAATGCCGTCATTCCATATGAAACAGACGAAGACCCAAGGAGGAGGAATATTCTTCGCAGTCTACGGAGGAACACTAAGGTAAGACACCAGTTTAGGAATGAATCATAGGAGTGGCTTGCACAGTGTCTGGGTGAGAGCTGACTGATGATGACGATGATGATGATTTTTCAAGGACAACTTATTCTGGTTAAAAAAAAATTGGTCGGTGTGTGCATTTACTCTCTGACTTGGTGTAAAAAAGTAGGCAGTGTCTCAGATTGCTACCACTGGCAGCTCTGGAGTAGTAAGGACCTTGGATAGACAGCCTGAGTATGAGTTGTCTTTGTCCAGAACAAGAGTTAGGTAATTCCAAAATGAGCAGATCGTGTAGAACTTGTCGGTGTCCTGACAGGTAGCCAAGCCAGTGACGATATGCTTGCTCTTCCTTTATGTGAACACCAGAATCTAAAATTGCATGCTCAGTCTCTGACTGCTAGACAGACATTTCATCCGTATGCCTCTTAAAAGCTCCTTTTTCCCCCTCACTGACCCGTAAGGTTGCTGCATCTTAGATTAGGAAAAATTGGATGATTATTTTGTTTGCATATGCGAATGAGTGAAGGGTCTTTACGTAAGTGAAAAGTAAGAAGTAACTTGCCACTGTGAGTTATAAACCTGTCCCATATTTGTGAGATTGGAGTGCCCTCCAGCTGCATTATTTTAAGTGAGTTGCTGTGACGGCTTCAGGTTTTATTTAGGGACCAAAGCAGGATGGGGAGAAGAGAAAGAAATTAAACCGCGTGTGTTATGAGTGTCAGGCCTGCCATCAGATGGAGAGGAAACAGCAGCAGGTGAATCCTCTTTATCTTGTTTCGAATTGTGGTTTACAAAGTAGAGTGCCCTGTCCCCTTGGGCTTAAGATTTGAGATAAAAAAGGTATTTCCCAGATTTTTCTTTTTTTTCCCCCCATTTAGAGCAGAGGGAAACACTTTGTTTTTTCAAAGAAAGACATCTTGGTGAGACAGGACAATAAAAGTGTGTTATATGCTAGCCCACGACCAGCCTTGCGACATACAGAATGAGGATTTCTCTGCATTGAAAGCTTTTCCTCCTCTCCCTACCGTGAAGCAGCAGAGAACAAAGTCGCTTGTCTGAAAACATTTCAGGGAACTTTGGAAGAAAGGATGCCAAAAACTTATGTTATTACAAGACGTACCAAATCAGAAGGATCTAGAGTTGACAATTCTGTTGTAAAGTAAGTACCACCCGGAGGCTAGTTCTGCAGCTCTTACTGGTTAGGAGGGCCCTTGCAGGTGGAGGAACATGGTTCCATGGCCCTCACAGGGAGCGCACCTTCACTTTGTGTTCCCTCATAGCATACACAGTGGTTCCCAGTCACCATTGGCTGGAGTTTCCAGAATTTCCTCACCTGTGTAATTTTAGAAAGGGCAGGGCAGCATTGTTGTGTGTTCTGTCCTCCCCCTCCCGCCCCCCCGCCCGCCCCGAACTGAACATTAATAAATATCATAGGCATTCTCCTATTTGATTTCCCCTTGTTTTTTCTCTTGGATTCCTTCATCTGCCTTCAGTATTTTGTCCTCCAAGGGTTAGTAATGGGCAGACCCATTGAAAACCTTTCGTATTTATGAAGTCTGAAGTTAGCCTCACCTGCCTCCCAGTATTTCCTCAAAGCTCTCCTGTTTAATGATCCTGGAATCCAAACATTTTAACGTTTTGACTTTCTTCTCTTCCTCCTCCACTCCTGATGAAGACTGTTACCAGAATAGCTTATCTGAATGCTGGCAGTCTTAATTTGTGGGGGTGTTTGCACACCTGGGAATTAGGATTAGGAAGGTGGCATAATAGCACACTGAGTTGTAACTGATCTTCTGACTTCTAACTACATTTTTAACACTTGTTGAAGATAATGTTTTTGTTTTTGTTTTTTTTTTTCAACGTTTATTTATTTTTGGGACAGAGAGAGACAGAGCATGAACGGGGGAGGGGCAGAGAGAGAGGGAGACACAGAATCGGAAACAGGCTCCAGGCTCTGAGCCATCAGCCCAGAGCCTGACGCGGGGCTCGAACTCCCGGACCGCGAGATCGTGACCTGGCTGAAGTCGGACGCTTAACCGACTGCGCCACCCAGGCGCCCCGAAGATAATGTTTTTAAGACGCATTCCCAAACAGACAGTGCTTTAAAGAGCGCACACGTTAGGCTCAGCCAAAGACGGCCGGGGACCCTGTTTTTAAAGAGCTCTTCCTAACCTAGAACTTCCTTACCCTGGGTTGCTGGGTCAGCATGCAAGAAGTGATTAACTTCCCGTCTTAGTTATGCGGGCCACACCTCTTCAAGTCAAATAAAAATGACACCTCTGGCCCAAGAGCCATAGCGTGCCAGAAGCTAGTTCAGGAGTATCCTTTGGAAAGTGTGAGTAAAAGGTGAAACTGTCTTTTCCTGCCTCGGAAAATGGTGCTTTGAGATGAGTGTAGTTGCTTTGTCACCCTAATCCAGAGATCAGCCTTCATTCTCTTCCCCGTTCGTTCGGGCAAACCTCCTGTTAAAATTGCTGCCTTAAGAAAGCAGACTGACACTTGTCTTACTGGAAAAGCAAGATACCATAGGACAGAGAATGCCAAGCCAACCCCTACGTGGGGGATTTGGCTTCTGATTTTTATTGGCGTGACACGGCAATACAGTATTTATTTGACGTGCGGGGAGAGCCAGTCGGTCATGGAAGATACAGATAGTACCTCCCGGGTGCCAGAATGCTAGACACCACTGGGGAAGTGGCACGGATCCTTCTTGCCCAGACCGTGGCTCCCAGTGGAGGCAGCGAGACCTCCACAACTACTGGAAATAGGTGGTGTGCCCAGGGGGCGCTGTGTGGAGGCAGAGTGGAAATCCCACCGCTGGGGGCGGTGAAGGTAGTGTAGCGTGTGTAGTGATTAGGAGCTTGGGATCGAGGGCCTAAAGCCAAATCCCGACTCCTCCGCTTCCTCACTGGGACTTGGGGCGCGTGATTCACCTGCCATATCCCTTCGGCAGAAAGGGAGAACATAGTGGCACCTTCCTCATGTGGTGGTGAGAAACGGAATGAGGTTTTGCACGTGAAACACTCAGCATACTGCATCTCGGACAGGTGTTAGGTATGGCAGTGTTATTTAACTAGACCTTGAAGAGTGGGTAGAACCGAAGAAGTGACAGAGGTGAGGAACAGCTTGAGGGTGAAAATGTGCATGTCGTATTCAAGGAGAGGAGAGTGCTGGTCTGGTCTAGCTGAGGGCTTGAGGGACCAACATCGTCCCTCCCTTTTGTGTAAGTTTTAACCCTGTGTGTTACTCAGCTGCTTTCTCAGCACTTGCCCTAGCAACAGCCCTAACAACAACAACAAAAAGCTGTGCTCTGGGTACCGATGTGATGTGGAGAAAGAGAAATTGCTCAGCTTCCCTTGGCCGATTTGGTAGATTAGCTCTTTACTGTAAAATTGGAATTGGAGTGAGGGAATCGCTTTCATTTCTGTTAATGAAAGTGAAGACTGTAGGGCTGACTGTCATTCTGGGTCCTTTTCCCAGCTGAACCATTTAGCAACCCACCCTCATAGTGGGAGCCTTCCGCACTCAGCTGAATGAAATTGAAAATCTACGATTGCACTTCAGTGGGGCCCATGAATAGACGCTTTGTCTGTAAAGAGTTGGTGTTGCACATGGTCTCTGTCTCACAGTATCATGCGTTTGCAAAGATGAGATCAGGACCGGCAGGGTCTTATTTTAAACCAAAAAAAAAAAAAAAAAAAACCAAAAAAAAGAAACCACAGGCTGGGAGTCTTGGTCCACAAAATGTGCCTTTTGGGCAAGCTCAAGTTGCTGAATTTAGTGTGTTTGACCATGGATTTAAAGACAAGACATTATTGGCTATTCACCCTTCTATCTGATGTGCTCTTATCTTTGTGTTTAAAAAAAAAAAGACAACAGAATGATAAAGAAAATCTTTCACTCACTGTAGCTACCACATGACAAGACAACCTATTGAAAAAGCAAACCAATTCAATCACGCATTGTTTGGTCTATAAGGCACCAAGTAACCAGTTTGACAGTTTGTGTCCCCCCCCAGTGAATTGGCTTATTTCATTGGATTCAGTGAATCGGCTGGTTGTTGGGGCTTTGTGTGGACACAGCTCTCATTTTGTGAGGCCTAGAACGGAGTTAAAGTTTCTAGTGTGAATAAAAACCAGCTGGGGAATTGGACAGCTAGCTCCCCAGGGAGGGATGTTGCATTTTGACAGACAAGCTGAATGGTATGAAATATGAGCTCTTTGTAACCTGCTCGGGAAAGACTCTCAGTGTGTGCTTCAGAAAAGGCTAGGCCTACTCAATGTGCTGTGAGGCCAAATAAATACCATAGCCTTAAAGATGGGGTGGGGGGGGCCTACTTGACCTTGGGTTTTCTGATTCCTGAAAGAATTGCATCTTTTAAGAGAAGGATTTTTGCTCCAAAGCGTGTGCTTATTCATTCATTTTGGGAAGGAAACCTCCAGTTCAGCGCACGGACGCTTAGTGAGCAGTGGTACCCCTGGCTTTGTGCTGAGGGCGCTGCGCGTGGTGGTGTGTTTATCTAGCTTACCGTCAAGGGATGGTGGATTTTAAATACACGCTGACATGTATTTTGAATACTGTCACAGAGGAGCTACAGGGTGCTAAGGGATTGTAGAGCAAGGAGTTTTAACCTCAGCGAGGGTCCGGTAAAGCTCCCCAAGGCAACAGTGTGTAAATGGAGACTTACAGAGTGAGGCGGACAAAGGCAGTGAGGGTGGAGGTTTTCTGGGGAGAGCTCTTGAGAAAACAGCGTGGAACTTGGAGCTGGGGGGAAAGAAAGACAAAATAAAAAACAACACGTGGAAGAAACCTAGAGTGGTTGCTGTGGAGAGTGAAGGGGAAGCAGGCCGGGGATAGCAGGGTTGCGAATACCGTGGGGTTTCATCCTTCCCCGGAGGTACCGAACGCTTGCTGTGCGCCAGGTGCGGCACCAGCCCTTTTCCCGTTGCCGCCGCCCATGTTGGTGTAGTTTTCTAAATGGAGGAGCTGAGATTTTTGAACCCGCTCTTCTGACTTCCGCTTCCAACGGGTCGGTAGAGTCCAGCCCGCGAGAAAGATGGTAATCTTCAATAGCCAGGCACACATTTGGACCACTCAATCAGTCTAGTAATTTGTTCATTTCAGACAAAGGACTGTGATTATTATCTAAAAAAATCCATTTCCCTACACTACCCCCTAAGAATGGCCTGGTGCTATTTGTTTCTGGCTTCAGAGTCTAGTTGAGTAGAGGACAAAAAAGGCATGGGGACACTGAAATAGCGACTGGAACTTTGAGAAATTGTTTTGAGCTGGTGTCATGCGTTTTCTCAGTTTATTTTAAGCCCAAAGAACTGCTGTAGTGTGTTTTTGGTGACAAAAATAGACTATCTTTAACTATGGGCCTTAGCTTATAGCACACCTGTTCTTAAAAAAAAAAAAAAAATGACAATGGGCAACCCATATCTAGTTTTCAAAGAGCAGAGAATTGCTCTGATCATCACTGAACCAGCTTGTTCTCATCCACCACCTAGTGATACTGAAATATCTTTTTAGGACCCAAATTATTTCAGCAGGAGTCAAGAATCACCTCTGCTTCCATAGAGAAAGGTCTTCTGAATGCATTTTATCCAGTATTTGAGAAGAGGCAAGCAGATAAAAACTGACCTGTAACTCTGGGAAGTCCGAATTCAGTGAGTGTTGGATCAGGCAGGATGTTTGTAAAAAAAACTTTCCTGGGACTAGTGGACCCTCCTTCCTAGTTAGCCCGCTGTTGCACTGGCCGTTCAGTCTGAGACAGCAGCAGGGGCTGACCCAGATTTGCTAGACTTCATGCCTTTCTAGAGCAGCAGGCTGTGGTCTCGCTTGATTTGGGGCCTGTGAAGGGATGGCACATGTCTTTTCCCATCCTGGGAGAGGATTAGGGATGCTAGGAAGGCAGAGACTTTATGCTGCTTCCTTTCCCAACCCTAAAAAAAGATGCCCCGAGACAGTGGGTGACCTGGCTGTAATACTAACTGGCAGCGTGAAGGAGACCAAGTCTAATAAGCGTTTGTGCTTTCATAACAGACTTTGCCAATGAGAACAGATCCACCCTCAGGTTTTCTCTTAAACTTGGGCTTAGATTTTTTTCAGAGCCAGAAGAGGGAGCACCAGTTAACCAAGAATACATTTGGGGCACGAGTGAGTAACGTAATTGAAAAGGTTCTTTTGAAGCTCTGTTGGAAATAAGAACGAATCATTACTCATCAGAAAGCTGTAATGTTGAATATAGAATGCAAGAGGTGCTTTGGGGGAAACCTGTAGTCACGTTGTGTATGGAATCTTTTGGTTTTTGTTAAGACTCCTCCCAGTTTCCTTTAATCCAGAGTCAGCCAGTACACTGCTTGGCAAACCGTGGCAAGAGGGGAGGGCCTCTCGAGGGCTTTGCTAATATCACTCTTGGGAGGGAGAACTGTTCTCATTCAGAGGGCACTATCCCTGTCCCAGACTACATTCTGTCTATGGCATTCCTCCTTTAAAAAAAAAAAGAGAGAATCCAGCAACCTGCATTCTGTTTTTTATTTCCTTCATTAGATAGGTTACCAAGCATTTAAAAGACTGCTAGGTGGTACAACTGTGGTGATCATATGTTCTGACTTTAAAATCTGGTTAAATAATTTGACATGTATTAAAGGTATTTTATAGAGACCAGGAGAGAATATTTGAAGTTGTCAGCTCAAAATCGCTAAATAGCTGTACCTGCTATTCCCACAGAAGATAGAATGTTCCTTATCCAGAAGGAATGGCTGAGCTCTCCATTGGAGCCGTGGGAGACTCTTTTCCTTTGTGGCTCAGTTGTTACTGAGCCTGATGTCTAGATCAGCTTTGCTTGCCAGGGATATATCTTTCTTTTACCAGTTAGATTGTAAGTTCGTTGAGGGGGATAGAGGACTTTGGTCCTGGGATTAGCCCTGCTGCTAGTTTGCTCTGTGACCTTGGGCATAATTCGTTAAAAAACAAAAATGCTAAGATCCTTACTGAGTTAAGTAGGGTAACAGTCACATGTGTACATAAATGACTGTCCTTTATCCAGTGGCCACACAGTGACATAGGGAATTCATTACCTCATCTGGTTTTTAAAAGGGAGTCTGGGACGGTAGTGCCAGTATAAGACCTTCTGAGCCTCGCCTCCTCCATCCGCGGAAAAGGAGCACAATTTAGGAGAAGAAAAACTTCTGTACATACAGAGATAGTCCTCATCTCAGCTAAACTTGAAAAAATATAAAGAAATATTGGCCCTGTGCACTATTGGAAACTGTTTTTGTTCAGGAAATTTATGGAGTGCCTACTGCATATCAGGCCCTGGAACCCACTCATCTTGCAGCCTGATAGAAAGGGCCCTTCTGTCAGTCGCTTCTCATTCTTCGCATGGCATTCGAACCTTTTTCTTGTCCCCTAGGACTCCAGAGGGACCCCCGTGGGCTTACAGATGTCTTCCTACTCCACCAGAGTTGGGAGTTTCCCTTTATGCTCTTTTCTTGTTTCGAAAGCCAAGGGGCCAGTGGGAAATTCCAACCACCGTCTCTTCGCAGTGCCGTCCTGGCAGAAACTATTGGTTCGTTTCTTTGTTTCCTTTGCCACCTGGGTATTATCAAGACTAAGAATCGGGCCTGTTTTTAAGGAAACTGAAGTAAAGAACAATGCACTGTGTTGCTCGTTCAAAAAATAGATCCGTGCAAAAGAACAAGATGAAGGTGGTTCAAACTGACCCGGTCCTTGGTTTTTGTCATTTCATCATAGAGTTCACGTAGGGGAAAAAGGGGCTTTGGTGTTTATAGATCACTAGCCTCTGGAGCCTGGCTCTCTCAGTGCTGGGTGTGACTCTCTCAGAGCTTGATTTCTCACCTGTAAAATGGTGCTAATAACCCTTACCCTGAAGATGGTTGTAAGGTTTCAGGTAATTGTGCAAAGTACCTAGCAGTGGCCTGCACATGGCCACTCCAGATTAATCACTGGTTTCCATTTTTGACCCAATAAGACTCTAAACTTAGAGGCACAGATGTGTAGATTATTCTCAGGGCTTGGTCTCCTCTGGCTAGATGCTTTTTTTCAGTTCAGCCTGCTCTGTGAGTGCCCTCGAAGGAAGATTGATGTTGGGATGGTGTTACTTTCTCCTCTCCAAGAGCCTGCTGCTTGGAGGGCCCCAGGGACTCCATAATGAGCGACCCACGTCTGACCGGGGACTGAGACAGCTGGCAGGCCACTCACAAGAGTGGCGTTTCCATCTGACATGTGCCCAGTAACCCTTCAGGTGCCTGATGTGTTGTTTGTCATACCGACAATCTGGCCCACCTCTTAGTGCGTACCACAGAGTCTGATTTCCTTACTAGAAAGGTTTAGAATTCGTTGTGCAAGAATCCCCGTCCTAATTTTGTGACACCCTGCAGAGCCTTCGCTTACTTCTAGGAGGTGTTTTGACATTCGATAAACCAGGGTTTGTTTAAATCTGAGAGGGAGAATCCATGTCATTTAGTAACAGGAGTTGATGCTGTTGTTAAAGCTTACTCTCCATTTCTGCATTTTGTAAGTTGAAGCACTGAACTAGGGTCTTGGATTCTTTGGGACGAGAGGCATAAGGGCAGTATCCAATTTAGTCTTCCATCGAATGGCAGAATCTCCTTGACAGTGGTGTGGCAGAGGTATGTAGTTTGCAACCTGTGCTTGGAATATTTATACAGAGCAGTCCCTTCCTTTTTAAACACCTGGGGATTTTGTTTTTTAAATTTCTCTTTATATTTAAGGCCAAAATTGCCTGTGTTCTCTTCTTATCTCTTTCAGCATAACCCTTTGGAATCATATAAAATAATCTCTCTTTCCAAGAGATAGTCCTATAGCTGTATGAAATAGTTGTCATAATGCTCCATTCCTTCCTTTTCCAGCTTAAAGATCCCTGGTATTTTATGTGAGTGGGCCTCTATTACCTTAGAAACTCTCCAGATTGTCAGTGTACCCTTAATCATTTATTCAGCTATCCATTTTTTCATTCTGCCTCTCCCAGGACCTTTCAGGGAAGGGCCGTGAACCATAGTGGTTAAGAGAGCAAGTTTTGTAGTCAAAACTGACTTGGGCAAGTAACTGAATTTTTCTACGACTCCGCTTCATCTGTAAAATGGAGTTATTAACCCCACACCCTTGGAGCTGTTGTGAGTCTGGAATGAAATAATACATCTAAGGAACTTAAGCAAGGGTCCAGTACATAGTATTCAGTTGATAGATGGTAAAGTTTCTAGTTAACTTAGGTTGTTAGAACACACCTCATCATCTTGTTCTGGTATTGAGAAGGTGGAGGAAGGAAGTATAAGATTAAAATTGATCGTTTACTAGAACTATGGTTAGAAGGCTTGGTAGGGGCGTCTGGGTGTCTCAGTTGGTTAAGCGTCCGACTCTCAGTTTCAGCTCAGGTCATGATCTCATGGTTTGTGAGTTCAAGCCCCACATCGGCTCTGCACTGACAGTGCAGAGCCTGCTTGAGATTTTCTCTCTCTCTCTCTCTCTCTCTCTCTCTCTCTCTCTCTCTGCCCCTCCCCTGCTTGTTCTCTCTCTCTCAAAATAAATGAAAATATAAAAATAAAAGTAAACTTAATTTAAGAAAAAGAAGGCCTTATGGTGATTAGAAAAAAAGTTCCATTTTTTATTCCTTAACAATTTATTTGGAAGCATCAGTTTTATTGAAGAACAATACTGTTGTCGGTTTTGACAGGGAAATTCTGCAAGACTGAGACTGATAAAAAGAATGTCGCTGAAATCCAGATGGTCTTCTTGTATATTCAGAATCTGTAGCTAATAATTTAAACTGTATGGCATTTTTAAGGGAGAGCATCGCTTGACTCATGGTTATCCGGTTGCCACAATGTGTGACAGCAGAACCACTCGCCCCTCTCTTTCCTCGAATTACTGGATGGCTACTGTGAGGCTAGGCACTGAGCCAGGTCGCCCACATTTCACCCTCAAGACCACCTTGTGAGGAGGCCCTGTCCCTGAGATGCTAATAAGTCACTTACCCAGAGTCACAGGACTTGTCTGTCAGGATTCAGACCCAGGTCTGCTAAGATTTCAGATCTTAAATTCTTTATGTTATACTTCATATAAATAGAAGATGTCAGGGAGAGAGTCTAGATTGGTTAAATTATCTCGTGTAAAGATACATCATAAATCACTCATTTGCTTTTCCTTACTTCTTTGGTAAAAAGTCTAGGTCCGAGCCTGTTTGCCTCTGGCAGGCAGTCTGGAAGGGGAAGGAACAGTGGCCACTCCCTGCAACCTGAGAGGCGGTGTGGCTGCATTTATGAGGAGTGGGACAGGGGCAGGGGTGAGCCTCGTGGAGCCTCTGTGGTTCTTCTCTGGAACGCCAAGATCCATTCGCATGGCGGTACAGTCTTCCAGACTGACCCAGTTAACAGGCTCTGTGTAGAGTGGATGGTCTTTGCCTTTTGGTGGTCATTGCAGGTAATGTCAACCAGCTTAGAGATGGGCTTGTGCCTTCTTTCGTGTACGTTTTCTTCTCAGTTGTTCTTTTTCTTTGGTACTTGTTTGCACAGGAAGTCCTCTGAGAATCTCAGACTAAACAGGAAGCGATTTGTTCCCATATAAATAGAGGTACCAGAAGGAACGAAGATGGGCAGGAAGAGGAATGCGAATGGTTGACCCTGGCTAGTTAGTTGTCCCTCCAGTGGATTTTATGCAAAGATCCCTGAATACTTTCAAGTTTATAGGTTGCGTATATTTGTAATAAATCTGCCCTCTAAATTCATCTGGTTAACTTAGACATGAAACCGAATTGCCGGAGCTACACCTGGGTCCATTTACCTTGCTCCTGTTTGGTTACCCTTTTCCTTAGTAGATATTTTAACAAAAGTCCAGAATTTCAGGTACGTTTTTGTCACTTTTAGGAAATTTACCGTTTGTTCAGAGCATTTTTTCCTCATGTGAGCTTCAAAATAAAAGGATTGAATAATTTTGGAGCAGAATATCTCAGAGAGTTCTATGAGCCTGAGCTTTGGAGACAGACCCTCCTGGGTTTGAATCCCAGCATTATGACTTAACTAGTTGTGTGACTTAGGCACGTGGGACATTTTTCCTTGATTCAACGGAATGTCGTGAGGTTTAAAAGAAGTAATATTTGGGACCTGGCTTGGTACACGGTGAGCTCTCAAGTGGTTGCCGCTGCCGCTGCTCCTGCTCCGGAGGAAGGGGGCTGCTGGGAAAGAAGAGACAAGTATTACCTTCTTTGTCATGTTTGCTCAGTTGGTTTTACCCTTTCCTGATTCGATAGTCATTGAGAATTAACCCCGGGCTAATGTATGGAAGGGAATTCTCATTTGGAGCTTTCAGCCGTAGCAGAACACATGCTCTGTTTCTTTTCTGGAAAGAGGAAATTACTCATTCTCCATTCCATCTTTTATCTTTTTTTTTTTTTTTTAATTTTTTTTTTCAACGTTTATTTATTTTGGGGACAGAGAGAGACAGAGCATGAACGGGGGAGGGGCAGAGAGAGAGGGAGACACAGAATCGGAAACAGGCTCCAGGCTCTGAGCCATCAGCCCAGAGCCTGATGCGGGGCTCGAACTCACGGACCGCGAGATCGTGACCTGGTTGAAGTCGGACGCTTAACCGACTGCGCCACCCAGGCGCCCCCCATCTTTTATCTTTTTAAAGATTTTAGCCGTCTTGAGTGTATTCATTATCCATGTGGGATGTTTGGAAAACTTCCTGTTTACTCCAGGGCACCCCTGATAAAGGATGTGGATAGCCATCTCGTTGTTACTAACTCAGCATGGCCTGCTTCTTCTAAACACCTTTGTGTTGATAATGCAGTCTCACACTCAGGGTGTGACTGTGTGTCAACTGGCTGGCATCTTGTGTGATATTTGGAGGCTGGAAAATACAAAATTAGTGAGATGAGCAAATGGATCTCTATCCTGCTTGGAGTC
This sequence comes from Lynx canadensis, assembly GCF_007474595.2. Taxonomy (NCBI): domain Eukaryota; kingdom Metazoa; phylum Chordata; class Mammalia; order Carnivora; family Felidae; genus Lynx; species Lynx canadensis. The sequence continues at coordinate 51,548,952 of NC_044317.1, forward strand.
TTCCCAGCAGTTTCCACACCACTGTGAATTCCCTTCTGGAAGCTTTAGCTGATGTTTAAGTTGCATGTTGATATTCACTTTGTTTTTGTTTTATGCTTTCTTTTCTCTTTCCTATACAGAAACCAAAGCCCAAACCCCGGCCGTCCATCACAAAGGCAACCTGGGAGAGTAACTATTTTGGGGTGCCCTTGACAACTGTCGTGACTCCAGAGAAGCCCATCCCTGTGTTTATTGAGAGATGTATTGAGTACATTGAAGCCACAGGTAAGAGTGTTGTTACCTCAGAGCTGATCATGGCTTTCACTGTCTACGGGCTACTTTCTGGCGAGCTGAGCCATCTGGAGACTCTGGGATCAGCTCTCCTTAAGTGTGAGATGCTTTCTGAGAAGGAGCTGAGCAGTCTGGACAGCTGTCAGACTTATGGGTCTCCATCTGCGTGTAGTTTTGCGGCTGTTGTACGGGATCCGTGAGACCTTTCCGTGCACCAAGCAGCGTGTTTTCAGGCCTGCAGCTGTGGCTGGTTAGGTGCTTTCTCTGTGCTCCCTCAGCTCCCTGTCAGAGCACCCACCCTGTTTGTCTGTGGCCTCGAAGATCTGTCAGCCGCTTGAGGGCGGGGAAAGGGGCGTGTTACCATTGTGTCCGCAGCCCTGTCCTGGGCACAAATGGTAATAAACTTTGGCTTAATAAAACAAAGGAGTAGTCGTGACTGTTGCAGACCTTGGCCTTTGATCAGGCGCCTGGGATTCATTATTGATAGAATTTTTTCCCTGGGGTAAAAAAAAGCCCAGCTAGGATCCTTGGATATCTTCTGGTCAGGCAGCTGTATTTCAACTCCACTGACAACTTGGTGTTACTGCAAAGAACAACTGTCTTAATGTTTTCTGCATCGTTCTCGAAGTGACAAATTTGTGCCTGTATTGAAAACATTTATTTGTTCATTAAGTGTTCTCCTAACGTGTCTCTTTGGCCTCCCTTTTGCCATTGTGTCCCTTGGTTTGGTTTTCTCCTGGATGCTCTCAGAGCTGATGAGCTTTGAGGAGAAGGTAGTCTAAGCGGGTGCATGGTTAGGTCAGTTCTTGGGCATTAGCATTAGTAGTTGAGCTCAAGAATATGGGTTTAAACAATTTGAAACCAAAGTAGGGATTAGAGCCTCCCTCTGTGCTCTGATCCCGGTGTTCCCTGCAATGATGTTAAGTATCGTATGGTGTGCACAGCCCGTGGGTGCTGCAGATAATTTCAGCAGCATCCTAGTAAGCTGCGTGACGGTGTTAATATTTACGTAGGATGTGCCAAATCAGGGAAAACAGGTTTCAGGTTGAAGCCTGCTAAAGCAGACTTCGTGGTTATTTCCGGGGTTTTCTCTGCAACACACCAGGGTTGAATCACGGTGAACACTTTGCCTAATCTAACAGCAGATCTGCAGCTTTGTTTAGTCCGTTCTGTCCCCAGAATGGGGACACTTTTGTCAGTGTCCATCTTTTTGACACTGGTTTTATAGATCAGTTTCTTTCTGGCACCTCTCCCTTGTGCAAGGGGAAAAACTGCACAAAGGTCCAATTCAGGTGATTGAGGCCTTTACATGTTGACCTAGCACTTCAGAAAGATACCCTGTGTCATTCTGGGGGAGGGGAAGGTTGCTTTCTCCTTACCTTTATTTTCAAAGTGTTTTCGATTTTTTGGAAAAATTACAAGTTTAAACAAATTGGAAGTTACAAAAATTCCCAGGTTCCTTCAGTGTTAGTGTTTTAGCACTTTCCCCCACACCATTCTTTCTATATAGATAACTGTCTGAAATATTTGAAAGTTTGCAGATCTGATGCAGCTTTACTTCTAACTACCTCAGTGGGTAATTCCTAAAAACATTCTCTTACGTAACCACCGTGCGGTTATCAAAATTAGGACGTAAACATTGACCCAACGCTAACCTGTCCTCTGTTTTCATTTCATTAGTTGTCCCATTAATGTCCTTTATGGCAAAACACAAAAATATTTTGGGCCCGGGAGCTAATCCTGGACCACACGTTAGGTTTAGTCGTCGAGTCTCGAGGCTCTTTCAATCTAGAACAGTTTTTAGTCTGTTTTTCATGGCCTCAATAGTTTGAACTACAGATTAGTTATTTTGTAGGACGTTCCTCCTCAGTTTGGCGTTTTTTTTGGGTTTTTTGTTTGCTTGTTTTTTGGGTGTTTTCCTCACGATTAAGTTCCTATTTGCACCTTGGGCAGAAACAGCAGGGAAGCGATGCCGTGTCCTTGTCGGTGCATCGCACCATGTGACACATGATGTCAGTTTGACCCATCACTGGTAATGTTCACTTGGACCCCTTGGTTAAGGTGGCGGTGTGGGCCGAGCTTCTCCACTGCAGAGCCACTCTCTCCCCATCGTTTGACTCCCTGGTTCCTTCAGCGTTGATCAGTCGGCATTCTCCTGTCAGGGGAAGCCTTCCCTTTGTAGGGGGAGCCTTTTGTGAACGGTCTCCTCAAGTGGCTCCCCTGTGGTAGCACAGGGTGCCTCAGTGTCACCCACATGCGCCCTAGCTGGGCACAGCAGTGGTCTTGACCAACCCCTCCCGCACCTTGCTTCTCTCGCTCTTAGACTGATTCGCTTTTTTTTTTTTTGCAATTCAAGTTTATTTATTTTGAGAAAGAGAGAGAGAGAGCGAGCATGAGCAGGGGAGGGGCAGAGAGAGAGGGAGAGAGAGAGGATCCCAAGCAGGCTCCGCACTGCCAGTGCCGAGCCCGACACGGGGCTCGAACCCACGAACCGCGAGATCATGATGTGAGCTGAAACCACGAATCGGACACCTGACCAACTGAGCCACCCAGGTGCCCCCACTTTTCAGTATCCGATGACAAAATTATACCTCTCCTTGCCCTTGGATTTATGAATCCTTTTGGGTATGAGGCTTTACCACCAGCCACTGCCAAGCTGCTGCTTTTCTTAAAGTTCTCTTAGACTGTGCCACTGTCCGCCCTGTCACCAAAAGGCTTGGAGCTTCAGGATCACCTCCGATCAGTTCCCAAGTCTGTCACTTCTACTTCCTCATCTCTCGGCTCTATCCTCTCTGTTTTATTTTGCTTCCCCACCATCACCCCCCTCGTCTTGATTATATGACGGTTCCTCTACTAAAAACCTCTTTTTACTGCCTCATTGCCTACCAGGTGCCGGCCTCAGCAGTCTTGCCTCCTCCCATGCGTGGTGCTGTTATGGTTGTCTGCCCGCCTTCCTGCCCCCCGTCTTCCTCTTTCCCTCTCTCTCTCTCTTCTTTCTTCCTTTTCTGTCCTCTGCTTTCTGTTTTATGCTCCTACAGGCATTAATTTTTAACTTGTTTTACAAGGTGGGTGGCTCAGTTGGTTGAGCGTCCGGCTCTTGGTTTCGACTCAGGTCATAATCTCAAGGTTTCGTGAGTTTGAGCCTCACATCGGGCTCTGCACTGGTAGTGTGGAGCCTGCTTGGGATTCTCTCTCTCTCTCTCTCTCTCTCTCTCTCTCTCTCTCTCTTTCTCTCTCTCTCTCTCTTTCTCTCTCTCTCTCTCTTTGCCCCTCCCCTGCTTACATTGTTCCTCTCTCAAAATAAATAAATAAACTTAAAAAAATTACTTTTGCAAGAATACAAGCAGGATTTCCTTATATTTTGCTGCTTTGCATGGGTTCTTCGTGTGGTTTGAAATGTATCCCACATTCCTCCTTGCCTCTGGAACTTGTCCTCATTCTTCAAGACTGCCCCACCCCCAGTAGCCGTTGGATGCAACCTCCCCGGTAGTTCTCAAGCATGTTTTCACTTCCTGGGAACAGGATTCTCTGCTCTCCTTGTCTTCTGAGAGTGTGGTACACAACATACATTACCTGTTGATTAAATGAGTGGTCTTCAGGCTGGAATACCTTAATTCCATTGTTTTCTTCTTTGTTTTCTTTGTCGTTTTAAAGTTTGATTACATACTTCCCCTCTTTGGCATTGGTTTGTACTTTTATAGAATTTCAGGGAAAAAAGTTAAACATGGAATCTGTGAATTTAATTTAGCATGTGTGTTTGGGGGGGGGGGGTGTGTTCTTTTCCCTGGAAGGATTTTTTTCCTCTTAGTAAAATTAAAGCATGTTCATTGTAGAAATTCAACAAAAGCCAAAAACTGTGAAAAAGGATTTAAAGAGTTGTTGATCTTCCACTTCGTGAAACCACTGTTAATAGTCTGATATAGTTCCTGATAGTCTTATTTCTCTGTATGTGTGTGTCGATTTTTATTTTTACATAATTACATAATGCACGTTATATTTACATGTAAATATTATATTTACATATCTACATAATATGTGGTATGATAGTTCTCAAAAATTTTTTTAGCATAACTTAGATGAGGCAAAAGAGCCCTGACTTTACCAGCTTACCTACTCCTATTTTCCTGCAAGGAAAGAATTCAGTAACCAAGAGGTGGGTTGAACGACCATTTTTTGAGAATCTCTGCTTTTTATTTATTTATTTTTTAATTTTTTTAATGTTTATTCAGGTTTTGAGAGAGAGAGAGAGAGAGAGAGAGAGAGACAGTGCGAACAGGAGAGGGGCAGAGAGAGAAGGAGACACAGAATCCAAAGCAGGCTCCAGGCTCTGAGCCGTCAGCACAGAGCCTGATGTGGGACTCAAACTCACGAACCATGAGATCACAACCTGAGCCGAAGTCAGATGCTCAACTAACTGAGTCACCCAGGCGCCCTGAGAATCACTGCTTTTTAAAAAATTTTTTTTCAAGGTTTGTTTATTTTGGGGAGAGAGACCAAGTTCTAGAGGGGGAGGTGCAGAGTGAGGGGTAGACCCAGAATCCAAAGCAGACTCCAGGGTCCCAGCTGTCAGTACAGAGCCTGATGCGGGGCTCGAACTCAGGAGCCATGAGATCACAACCTGAGCCAAAGTCGGACTCTCAACCAACTGAGCCACGCAGGTGCCCCGAGAATCACTGCTTTTTAAATCAGACATTGTTTTGTGAGTCTGTGAAGATATGGCTTTTTTTTTAGTGTGAAGATCTAAGTAGTTTTACTAAGTAGTTTTTACTAAGTATGCACGAGCTGGGTAGCATCCCATCAAGCAAGCAGAGAGGATCTCCCTCAAAAATACAACGTTCAGTTGCCGCCCGACGTTCCGGCAAAATAGATTATTTAACTATTCCCCTGTTTGGGGGCTCATGCAGCATTTTCTCCTGACGCACGTAAAGAACCAGATTCGCTGGGACAGACGTTTTGGGCTAGTGATACAGAGCTTCAGATCTGCAGTTAGGCCCGGTTTAGAATCGTTCCGCCTTACGCCCATCTGGAAACTGAGGGTGATGACAGGACCTGCCGCTCGGGCTGCCGCGAAGGTGCCGGCAGACTTGCACGGAGGCGCCGAGTGTGGCGCGTGGCCCAGGCAAGTGCTCAGTATGTGCCAGTTGTCGCCTTCGCCTCACCAGTAGTACATTTGGTTCTTCTTCCTATTGCCTGTTAGACTGTACCATAAATGTAAATATCTGTGACTTTGCTCTCCAGCTTTCCCCCCCCTTTTTTGTAAGAGAAAGAGAGCATGAGCAGGGAAGAGGGGCAAAGGGAGAGAGAGAGAGAGAGAAACTCAGGCTGGATTCTGACACGGGGCTTGATCCCATGACCCTGGGATCATGACCTGAGCCAAATCAACAGTCAGACACTTAACCAACTGAGCCACCCAGCACCCCTTTCTCCAGCTTTTAAATTGAATACAGTAAAACCCATGGAAGAGTTAAAAGAGTAGTATGATGATTCACTCAATATTGTGCCCCGTTTGCCCTTTCTTCTCCTCATTTTTATTGTTGTTAAATCATTTGAGAATAAGCTGCAGGTGCCACACATCCCTTCACTTCTAAAAAATCTCGGCTTGTATCCCTAAGCTTAAAGAGTCTCTCTGTAACTGCATTAACATTATCACTTTTAGGAATAATAGCATTAATTCAGTAGTATTTCACATGCATTCCACGTTTAAATTTACTCAGTTGACTTTAAACTCTCTCTTCTAGCTAGGATTTTGTTCTAGGATCCAAGCCATGTTCACAGCGCATTTGGCTATTGCTTCCTTTGCACCTTTCAGTCCAAAACAGTTCTCTTTGCCTTTTGTTTTGAATGATGACCTTTTTTTTTTTTTTTTTTAAAAGTCTAGACAGTTGTCTTGTAGAATGTCCCCTTGTGTGGTGTGCTGTCTGTACCTCTCCATCATCCACAGCCCCCTTCTGACACCACCCACGGCTGCCTCATCATTGCGGCTCCTGTCTCAGCAGAGGCCTGGGACTGATGAGATTTTGTCGAATGATTGAATGAATCACAGAGCGTGTGTGTGCCCAGGTCTGACTTATCCTGAACTTGCACTTAGGAAAGCCTCTGCTGCCACCCCACCCGTCCATCCCATCGCTCCCTCTACTGCTCATGGTGGAAATTGTCGTATGACCCCAGTTTCAGGCAGTCATGTCTAGCTGATTGGAGATGATGCTCCACATGAAACTTGTCTGCCAGGTCTGCCCCATGCAGCTCGAAGTCCAAAGTTGTGTCCCTGTCTTTGTGTCTGTCTCAGACACGTTGGCACTTGGCTTGTCCTGGCAAATAAAATACCGCACCGTCACTTTCAGAGGCCGTGCTTGGGAATTCACACTCCTGCCCACCAAAGTGAGAAAGAAAGATCCAGTGAGAAACCCAGAAGGAAGCCCCTCTCCTTGCATTCCTCAGGACCCTGGTTGCTCCCCACCTGCCACCTCATGGCCAGGGTCTGTCACAGCCAGCAGTGGGGAAGTGGTGGCATGACCGTTAGGAATTGGGACAACGTGAACTATCCCATCACCTTAATATTTTTCCTAATTACAAAAGTAATAAATTTGCTCACAGTAAAAAAAAAATTTTTTTATTATAAATACAGATCTAGAACAGAAAGTGAAAGTCCCTTACAGTCTAATCTCCAGAAGTAATCTGCATTAATAGATGGATTATGTTTTCTGCTAGTACTCCCCCCACCCCAAATGTTTCACAACATGAGATCGTGCGTGCGCTGTTCTGCGGCTTATTTTTTGTTTTAATTTAACACTGCGTACACCTTGGGCATCGTCTTTTTAATTCCATCTCCAAGCCAGCTAACTTGCATTTTAATCTTGGACCTGAGAAGAGAGGGTGGCAAGAGTTGGGGGCAGGGTGGGGGCTGGGGTCTCGGGGAGTGTACGAAGAGAGGCTTCGTTGGCAAGCAACTCCGTATTCCAGGGGTGGCCCACGGCAGGTTCCTGTGACTGCTGTGTTTCCTCCTCAGAGTTTGTGAGTAAACTGCCGAGCCCTCCTTGACACAGATCGTAAGGCAAGGATCGCTGCCTTCTCGCCTCACAATTTGCTGCTCCTGCTGTGTGTTACCAGGACTCTGTGGGAGCTGGAGATTGCTTCTGGCTTGCACCTTTTTTTTTCCTGAGCTTTCCGACCAGTTCACTCACCCTCGTTTCATATTTCCTGAAAAACTGGAATGTGTTTGGGGTGTCTGGGTGGCTGAGTCAGTTGAACGTCTGACTTCAGCTCAGGTCATGATCTCGTGGTTTGTGGGTTTGAGTCCCGCGTCGGGCTCTGTGCTGACAGCTGAGAGTCTGGAGCCTGCTTCGAATTCTGTGTCTCCCTCTCTCTGCCCCTCCCATGCTTGTGCTCTCTCTCTGTCTCTCGATAATAAATAAACATTAAAAATAAACAAAAGTGGAAAGTGTTCAAGAAGTGGCCCATAGGTAGAACAGCTTTCAGATTGATTTGCAGATGGTTTTAGCCCAGCCCAGCCTCAGAGACAGCCTCCGTGCTTGCTGTGCTAATAGGACGGCAGCTCGTCCCTTGCGGCTCTGGTTACCTGATCAGGCCAGGAGGGGGCACGTCGCGACTGCAGCTGCTCTGGGGCCACCGCTGCCATTTGGACTGCCTTTGTATTTCTGGCTAGAACACTTCCCCCCCAGTTTTCCTCCACGTGGAAAATCGTCAGGGCAGTGGAGCCCCTGCTCCCCTTCTATAGCAGTGTGGTGCCGAGTGAGGAGAGAACATTGGCCAAGCCAACCTGAGCTCTCTGATGCGTGGCAGGGAGTAGGAATATTCAGCCCTGTCCAGAGTTTATCTCGCTGGAGTCAGGGTGGGGACTTACTTTTAGAGCCTACTCACAGTCCTGAGAATAATTTCTCAGGAGAAGTATGCTGTCTTTACACCTCACTGTGGTCATAAAACTAAGGTTTTAAATCCCAGGTCTCCGGGCCAGTTCTGGGTCAAGGTTCTCTTCCCACAACTGGGGGAAACATCCATGTCCTGCAGCATAGAAACCCCCCGAGGGAGCTTCCAAGTGTCACTGCTCCCCGGCCTGAAGGTCTAGTCTCCCGGAGGCCGAGTGCTTCGTGCCGTGCTCATCTGGGCTCTGCGGCACGTATTCCCCAGGCCTGTGGCCTCGCTGAAGACTGCATTCTCTAGGAATGACTTCTCTGAATGATGTAATGTGTGAGACCAGACCCCCTTGCTCCCTCTTTCTGTGATCTTTAACCTTTTTCTTTTGGCAGTGGGAGGGGGCAGGGTGACAATAGCAAAAATGGTTTCCCATCTAATAATCTTTTTCTTAATTGCTTTGCTCAATTACTAAGAGGTGGCGAATTCCTGGCACCTCTGGCAAGTGCCACAGAGGGCTGAGGAAAGAAATTGTTCCCAGGGAGAGGCGGTTTCATTTGGGCAGAGGGCCCCTCTCGTACATCTTGAATTATTATGTATTCAGACCCCACCGTATAAATAACTGGTAGGCCATGGTTTTGTTAGCGCATCTTAATTTCAGTCTGTCCCTGTGGAATGAAAAAGTCCCTGTAGTCAGGGAAGCCTGGCAGCTGTTTAAAATAATAACGCCAAAGATGGTCTGCCATCACATGAACTCTCCCCATTTTCTATTCCTGACACATTTATGGAGTGCTCGCTATGACCCGGGCATTGTCCTGGGCACTTGGCATACGTGACCTCAGTTCACAAGAGATTGTTTTGTTACTCCAAGAACCCAGATGTGGCGGGAAGCTGGCCCTTGGGAAGGGTCAACATCTTGTATCAAGCATAGGGAGGACTCAGTGTCCATAAAGTGCAGGGTTAGCCTGGCTGGAGAGAAGGTGGCAGCCTTCACGGTCTCTTCCACTCCTGTCTCGGAAGGACTCTCACCTGGTGACGGGAACGGGGTTCTGCCTTTCAGGGCAGCACCTACCTGGACACGATAGTGCAGCTGAAACTCCCGTGTATCTTCAAAGCCCTCTCTTGCGGGGCCTGCGGCTGAGCCACACACAGAGCCCTGGGGTTTTAGTGCCTGCCCTCAGCAGGCTGTGTCATGCAAGAGGGGCTTCCTTATTTGCCTTCTGGGGTGCTGCTCCTCAGTGGACAGCAGAATCCGGTCAGCCTTGACCTCTCCTCTCCGGTTCAGTGGGAGAATGCAGGATACGGCACCAAGTAGTTATAGAAAGATAGAAACTTCCTGATAAGTTGTTAGTAGGGTCTAAAATGTTTAGCTTACTGTCTTTTCGTTGAGGTTGGGGGCAAAGTCTGCAGATTTCATTCATTCAACAGATATTTACTGACTTTATATTTTTTTTTCATTTTTTTTAAATTTTTTTTTTCAAGGTTTTTTATTTATTTTTGGGACAGAGAGAGACAGAGCATGAACGGGCGAGGGGCAGAGAGAGAGGGAGACACAGAATCGGAAACAGGCTCCAGGCTCTGAGCCATCAGCCCAGAGCCTGACGCGGGGCTCGAACTCATGGACCGCGAGATCGTGACCTGGCTGAAGTTGGACGCTTAACCGACTGCGCCACCCAGGCGCCCCTGACTGTTTAAATTAATGAAGCACCTACTATGCTAGGAACTGTGTTGAACTCGAGTCCCCCTTCCCCCCCATGATGTCCAGAGACATAAGCACACAAATGCATAATTAATTCAGGCAAGGAACATTATTGGATTTTAAAATTTTTTTTTTTTCAACGTTTATTTATTTTTGGGACAGAGAGAGACAGAGCATGAACGGGGGAGGGGCAGAGAGAGAGGGAGACACAGAATCGGAAACAGGCTCCAGGCTCTGAGCCATCAGCCCAGAGCCCGACGCGGGGCTCGAACTCATGGACCGCGAGATCGTGACCTGGCTGAAGTTGGACGCTTAACCGACTGCGCCACCCAGGCGCCCCTGACTGTTTATATTAATGAAGCACCTACTATGCTAGGAACTGTGTTGAACTCGAGTCCCCCTTCCCCCCCATGATGTCCAGAGACATAAGCACACAAATGCATAATTAATTCAGGCAAGGAACATTATTGGATTTAAAAAAATTTTTTTTTTCAACGTTTATTTATTTTTGGGACAGAGAGAGACAGAGCATGAACGGGGGAGGGGCAGAGAGAGAGGGAGACACAGAATCGGAAACAGGCTCCAGGCTCTGAGCCATCAGCCCAGAGCCCGACGCGGGGCTCGAACTCACGGACCGCGAGATCGTGACCTGGCTGAAGTCGGACGCTTAACCGACTGCGCCACCCAGGCGCCCCTAAAATCACTGGGGAATGAAATGAGCGACAGGACCAAGTGAGGCTGTGGAGCAGTTAGAACCCTCACACGATGCTGATGGGAATGTAAAAGGGTAGACTCCCTTTGGAAAACTCTTTGGCAGTTTATTGAAAGCTAAATGCACACTTACCATTCTACTCCTAGGTATTTGCCCAAGAGAAATGAAAACATACTCACACAGAGACCTGTACTTAACTGTTTCTAGCAGCTTTGTTCATGAGAGCCCCAAACCGGAAACCACCCAGTGTCCATCAACAGGTGAATAAACAAATTAGTCCTTCCACCCCTGGAATACTACGCAGGGGCCAAAAGGAGAAATTCTAGCCACACGTAGTAGTATGGGGGAATCTCAAAAGCATTATATGCTGAGAGTGATTCAGGCCAGACACGAAAGATGACAAATTCTGATTCCATTTATATAAAGCTCTGTAAAATACAAACATCTCTAGTGACAGCGGGCAGATCAGTGGTTGCCTGGGAGCTAGGAGTGTCAAGAGGATTGATGGCAAGGGGGCATGGCAGCAATTGGGGGATGATGGAAATCTTCTATTCGAAACTATCAAATGTTATGTATACTTCAAATGGATAGAGTTCATCATGTATACATTATGCTTCGATAGTTAATTTTTAAAAACTAAAAACAAAAAAATCTCTGGAGAACAGTTCTGAAGGAACTTGATAGTTCCGTGGTCTCAAAATGTCACCCAGCACCAAGGAGATGAAGAGATCTGGGGGTCACCACCTTCACAAAGTGACCAGACCGGGTGCCCCTACTAGTGGTTCAACCAAGCATATATCTCCTTTGCTAAAACTATTTAATCTGAATCTTACCATGAAGAAACAATCAGATAAATCCAGAACGTGTTGCCTTTTAGAAGACAGCTGGCCTGGACTCAATAAAAAGGTGTCACAAAAAAGAAAAAAGTTTGAGGGCCTAACGCAACTTCTGTGTTTATAACATAAACCCCTTTCCCATTCAGATAGTCCAGTGGTGAGGCCCTAAGCTTCGGCGTCACCCCTGGCATCCTGACTTTTGCAGGTAGTAGCTGGCCTTCAGCTTGAACCGGCTAAGCCCTATTTTTCTGTTCCTTCACAAGTTGGGAATAGAAATAGTAGGTCTTTCACAGAGAGTTTTTGAGAACTGGACGCATTCTTGTTTGTAATGTTCTCACATAATTCCTGGTACGTAGTCATCACTCAGTTGATGTTAAGCCATTTTTCGGTGGCTCCTGTCACCGACTTGCTGCGCTTGTAGAAATCCAAACAGGACTTCGCCCCAAAACAGTAGCGGATGAGATCGCACGGCGGTTTTTTTGGAACTTCTCATTGAAGTATAGCAACCATTAAGGAAAAGTACAGCCATCATAAGTGCAACTCAGTGAACTGTGTGCACAAACCGAACACAACTGTGCAGCCAGTTTAGGAAACAGAAGACGGGCGAATTCCCCTAGAAACCTTTTCCCAGGCATTACCACTACCCTGACTTCTAACGGTATAGAATGATTGTATCTGTTTTTATGCTTTAAAGTGGACTTATACCAAATGCAGTTTGGGGCCTAGCTTTCACTCGACCATGATGTCTGCGAGATTCATCCCGTGGTTGAATCCATAAATTCACCCATGCTTGTGTGTGGTTGGAGACCATTCTCCTCGCCGTATACCCTTTATACCCTTCCATCGCGTGAATAATCCACTCTTTATTTATTCATTCTGTTCTTCGTGGACATTTGGGTACTTTCCAGTGTGGGGCTATTATAAATAGCGCTGCTGTGAACATTCTTGTAAATGAATTTTGGTGCGTATGTGAGCACTCGTGTGCTTCAAGTATATACCCAAGAGTGATGCAGTTTTAAATAATTAATTTCAGCGTGTTGAACATGATGTTTTAAAAGACACCAGTCCCTGAAGGGACAATCATCTGTGAGGCCGGGAACTAGAGCAGTAAGGGGTTCTCCTTACTACCTGTTCACGGGTTGGTGTTTTGGATCTTTGAAGGAGTTACGGGGTGGTTCTGGAAGGGCGCTTACGGGGACACGAAGCTGTCTCACACACTCTTTTAGCAGCTGGATCGTTCCTATTTGCAAAGCGTGCCTGGCCGGAGGAGTCTTGAATTCTTCCAGTACCTTGTGAGGTAACTTTTCTTTGCCGGGGTTCTGTCTGTGGTTTTGAGGTGAGGCTGTGGTCAGCACAGATCTTGATAACCCGGTGGGGTTTACTCGCGGTCCGTCGTAGGGGCTTTGCTCCCTGATTAGAGTTTGGCTGTTTTGTAGCACAGATAAGTAGGTGTTCTTATTGACATCTACCAGTGAGGCTCCAAAACGAAAGGCTCAGCCCTGTGGGCGGTTTGTGAGGGGAGGAAGGGTGAGGCTTCAGAAGCAGGGGTCTCTGAGGGCGAGTGCCGAGCCCTGCAGCCACGGCTCGAAGGCCGGCCGTGGCTCTCATTCAGCTTGTCTGCGTCATTCGCAGGTCAGAGGTGGCCCTCATCTCCTCTGCGCAAATGGAAGCCCTCTATAAAAATGGTCTTTGACAGATACTCAGAGCTGTGACCTTCCTCCTGATTTAGCTCATTTGCCTGGATAAACGAGCAGAGTGCTTTCTGTGTGGCAGATTTAAATTTCACCACTAATTGAGGGTAGCATCTTCAGGGAGAGACGCTCGCCATTAGAGCAGAGGCCTTTGGGAGATGGCCCGGCCACAAACACATCAGGGCAGATGAAGGCAGGAGGTGGAGATGAGGAGGGTACAGAGCGCACTGTCGTTAGTAACCGTGCCCACCGAGAAGCCACGCGAGGGCTTGTGCCGTAGGCCGGGGCACCGCACGCACACGCCACGTACTCGTCAGGCAGGTTTTGGTAGCCCTCTGCCCCCGACTCGTCTTGCTGCCGAATAGTCTGTACAGGATGAGCCCGGAGCCAGGGTGCCTGGACTCAGATCTCCACGCTGCTGCTTGTGAACAAATGGTGAACCTCTCCGCGACTCCGTTCCTTGACTCTAAAATGGGGGTGACGGTACCTTGAATCCTTGAGGTGCTTCGGTATGTTCAGGGCCTGGTAAGAGTACCTGGCGGGTTGTGAGGGGTGATCAGCCTGGGCTGCTGCTGCTGCTTCTGGTGCCGCTCCCGTCGCCCAGGCTGCACCTTCCACTCTGGGTGGGCCCCTGCCTGACCTTGAGGGAGCCCTCCTCCGCCCGGGCCCCTGCCGCGCCCGCGGGCCATTGTGCCCCTCACCTTTGAGGGCCGCCCAGGCGGCTCCTTCTCCCTTCCGAGGGCGACTCCCTCTCCCTTCCGAGCCGAGACCTAGAGCAGGGCAGGTGAGGCGTGGACTTTAGAACCCATCACACTCCGTTTAAAATTCCAGCTCAGCTACTTCTCTTCGCTGAGCCGCCTCCCGTCTCCGAGGTCCTGAGGTCCTGAGATCCGTGCTTCCTGTGTGCAGCGCAGCCGTCGGGAGGACCTACCTCGTGAGGGCTGCGAGGGCCGAATGAAATCATGCGTGTGAGCCCCTTGGCCTGGCACGTCGGAGACACAGAGCACCGGGGAGCCCCGGTTCTTTCGTGGTGAAATCTGGGGGGCTGAGCTTCCTGCTCGTCCTTAGTGTTTCGTGGGCTGGCTCGGAACCCCCGTCTAGCTGGTCTTTCCTCACCGTCAGCCTCTTGTTTTAGGTCTCGTCCGCGCTTGCTTGGCCCGTCGTGAAGCCTTGGGAATCTCTTTTTCCACAGGGCTATCGTCACCTCCATCTTACCTCACTCTCTAGGGTAGGTGGTCCCTGCGCACTTATTCGTTCCTCTGCCTGGGTCAGAGTGCCAGCGGCCTAGGGTACCCGGAATCGTGAGGATCCTGTCCTTACTTCATTCCGTCAGCACCTGTGTATTGAACAGCTCACGTACTGTGTGCCATGCACCGTTCAAGGCGCCGATGACAGAGTATTGGACAAAACAGATAAAAATTCTTGCTCTCGTGCAGCAGGCGTTACAGTCTAGTGGGGGAGACGGACAGGAAATAAAATATATATAAAGAATCTTAGTGATTAGTGCTCGAGAGAATAAAAATAAAGCAGGAAAGTGGTATGTGAAATGTCTGGAGCAAGTGTTAAAATTTCAGATACGGGGGAGCTGGGGGAGGGTGGCTTTTGACGAGAGCCTGATGGAAACGAGGGCGGGAGCCGTGCCATTACCTGGGGAGGAACCTTCCAAACAGAGAGAAGAGCCAGTGCGAAATTCCCAAGACCGGAACGTTCCTGGTGAGGGCTTGGCTTTTACCGAGTGAGGTAAGAAGTCACTGGAGGGTTTTAAGTGGAGGGACAGTGTTTGGCCTCTGCTCAGTAAAATAACTCTGGCCACTGCGTAGGGAACAGTCCTGACCCTTGGGAACTTGAGTGTGCTTGATCTCCTTGCATTTCTGTAAATCTTCCTCCATTCTGCCCTTTCTCTGGGTATGTAACCGGTCCCCTATATTGTTGGCATGGATTGACCTAGACCCTCGGTTTAGACCTGAAAGGGTGGAGGGGTCTAACTCAGCACGGGGGTGGGCAGCCCGGTTGGAGCCAGACTGGGAGAATGCAAGGAATGGTAAGCAGACGGGGCAGCTGCTGATCCTGGCTTGCCTTTCCAGCCTCCTCTTTCTTCACATTTTCCCGTTTCATGCTCCCGTGTCTGCTCATCGCTGTTCTTAACCTTAAGCCCGATGTGCTGTGTACGTGCCCTCCCCCAACCCCTGCACCTGACAAATCCCCCCTCTCTCTAAAGTCTTCACACTCTAGATGTACCTCTCCTGTGTCACATTGGCCTTGCTTGAGGGTTGATAAGGCCATAAGGGTGGGGCCTCGATCTGGTAGGATCCGTGTCCTTCTGAGAAGAGACACGAGAGAGCTCGCTCCTCAGAAACTGAATTGGCCGGCGCTGTGATCGTCTTGGACTTCCCAGCCTCCACTGAGAAAGTGTTTCTGTTGTTAAGCCCCCTAGTCTGTGGTACTTTCTATAGACACCGTGGCTGGCAGCCTGAGCCGATGGGTACACGCGGCCAGGTGGTTTGACAGAGGCATCGGGAGGCCTGAGACCCTTAAGGCAGGGGCCAGTTCTTTCTTCGCTTGTGCATCCCAGTGGGGCTTGGCTCTCCAGTGACCTCGCTCAGGGATCTTTGTGTTCACGTGACCCGAAGAGAGCAATTGGGTCAGTAAGAATGGGAATTGAGGCAACAGAAAGTCAGAAGGCCTAAGGCTGGTAGAAGGAGACGGGGAGGAACGCCACCTGAGAACCCTGGTCTGCAAAGATAAGCTTGCTCTTTTGTGTAGCGCCTGGCTCTCAGGTGGTTGGTTTGTTTGCAATGTAAGCCGACTGGGGTATCGGGCAATCGGATCCCACTTTTTCACACAGAGATGGTGTAAAGGCCCTGTGATTTCACCTCTGTTTGCCTTCTTTCACTCCTGGCTGGAATCCTTTGGCTGTGTAGATTTGGTGGCCTCCCAGCAGTTCGAAGAAACAAACTCACACAGTTTATCTTTTCACGTAAGCTGCAATTTGGTTGAAACAAGACCTTTCTAGTACGTGGTCCAGAGCTCCTGATAACTGTAACTACGGCCAGTGTTTCCGTGGTGTGATCTGGTTTTCATGTTTCAAAAGCCACGACAGAACACTCTTTCTTCTGTTGTGGTTGTCAGGAGCCAGATTTGGGGCTGTGGCCGCAAGAGAGTGTTTGTGTAGAAACTTAACCTAGAATGAAGTATTTCACTTCCTAGGCAGAGAGCACGTATTCCTCTGTGACCCATAAAGTGAGGGAAGGACCCCAAATCTGGGTAAATTCAAAATTCTTCTGAGTCTTAAAAATGTAGGTTATGGATTTGTTGTCACTGTTGTTTTGATATCGCTATGACTAGATGAGGAAAAATAAGCTAAAAGTACCTGGCCGGAACTGAACTAAATGAAACAACTCTTGATTCTCAGAAAGGCCCCTTGGTTCTCAGCTGCCCTCATCCGAGTGATACCAGCTTTGGGGGAAGGGTCATGGGCAGGACAAGTAAGTAAAGTATTCGTGGAAAGTCAGCCTAGTTGGGAAAACCTTGAAACGGGCTGAGACGTACATCATCCGTACGTCATCCGATGGTAGGAATGTGGTAGCGGCGCTTTTAACAACAGTTATGGTGAGAATAATGAACGTTTCCGAGGTCCAGTTCTAAGCTCTTTGTAAGCGTTGTTACTTCATTTCATCCTCGCTGGGAGGGTAGAGCCCCAGAGGAGTCGGCCCTGGCCCACACACAGCTCGCCTTTCAACAGCCTTCTTGGCAGCATTTTCGTAAGGTCGACAAGATCTTCCTAATCTGAACATCTCTATTTCATATTTCCTGTATTTTAGGTAGGGCAGCTTGATCTTCATGATTTTGGAAGGGAAGGACGGACGTCTGCATCATTTAAATAACATAAGCAAGATTCCAGGGGAGAACCCCTTAAACCGTCCAAAAAAGAACATGAGGTTTTGTTTTTTTGTTTTTTTGTTTTTTTTTTTTTTTTACAAAATGGAAATGGCTGTATTAATGTCAGACTTTTCTTCTTGAAAGATCTAAGAAGAAAGTAAAAATGAGCCTTAATGCTGCCACTCAGTTATAAGCATCATTTAACAAGAAAGAGAATACAGCAGAGCAGTCGGGAACAACCCACTGGGATCTTTCTGCTTCGGTGCCAGGCCCTGTTCTGCCACCTCCAAAGCTCTGTAACTTGGGGCACGTTACTTACTCTGTCTATGCCTCAGCTTCCTAGTCTATTCAATGGTGATGATGATAAAAACGATATTGCAATATGTCCGTATATCCAGATTTCACCAGCTATTTCTTTCCTTTTTTTAAAATTTTTTAACGTTTATTCACTTTTGAGAGACAGAGACAGAGTGCAAGTGGGAGAGGGGCAGAGAGAGAGGGAGCCACAGAATCAATCCGAAGTAGGCTCCGGGCTTTGAGCTGTGAGCACAGACCCCGATGCGGGGCTCGAACCCATGAACCACAAAATAATGACCTGAGCTGAAGTCGGATGTCCAACCGGCTGAGCCCCCCAGGCACCCCTCACCAGTTATTTCTACGCATTTGACAAATACAGTACTTGTTGATCACTGTTAACATACTAATGTCAGGGACACCTGGGTGGCTCACTCTGTGAAGCGTCCAACTCTTGGTTTCAGCTCAGGGCACGATCTGAGTTCTGAGCCCCGCGTTGGGCTCCATGCTGGCGGCGCGGAGCCTGCCCGGGATTCTCTCTCTTTCCCCCTCTCTCTGTTCCCCCTCACCTACCCCCCACCGCCTTACCAATCGCTTGCTCTCTCTCAAACAAACAAAAATCCATACTGTTGACAGATGATTTTTAAGTATTGTGTTTTTTTTTTTTTCTTTTTAAGTTTACTTTGTAAGAGAGAGAGAGAGCAGGGGAGGGACAGAGAGAGGGAGAAGGAAAGGATCCCAAGTAGGCTCCAAGCTGTCAGCACAGAGCCCACCTGGGGCTCGAACTCACGAACCATGAGGTCATGGCCTGAGCCAAGTCGGATGCTCAACTGACTGAGCTACCCAGGTGCCCCGATTTTTAACTGTTCTTAAAGCTGACCTAAAAATACTGTTGTTCGGGTGGTACTATCCTTCATCTTTTTTGTTGTTGTTGTTTTTTAAGTCTGATTTAAACTATTAAATGTGCGGCTTACATGATTTCTTCATCCAAGTAGGCTTTCTCAGTTGCTTCAAATTTGTGAAGTTGAGCATAGTAGCCATTTTGGTATGGTGGCAAGGTGACTGATGCAGCCATCAGAACATCTGACTTTTAGTTCTGGGTCTGTCATTCACTCATTCAGGCAATGAGTGAGCATCTTCAGCAGTCCGAGAGTCAGTGAGTAGGACATGGTTCCTGCCCTTCGGAGTTAGGCGGTGAGAATGGGTGAAGAGATATAGGAGGGACATGTCTGTGTTCAAAAGACTGAGAAGAGGCACCTGGGTGGCTCAGTGGGTCAAGCATCTGATTCTTGGTTTCAGCTCAGGTCATCATGATCTCACGTTTCATGGGATTGAGCCCCACATTGGGCTCCGCACAGACAGTGTGGAGCCTGCTTGGGATTCTCTCTTCTTTCTCTGCTTCTGCCCGCTCACACTCTTTCTCTCTCAAAATAAATAAATTTGAAAAAACAAAAAGGGAAAGGAAAAAAAAAAAAGACTAGGAGAACCCAGGGGAGAGAATTGGAGTCATTTCGTCTCTTTTGTCCTTGGTTTCTTGAGTGCAGAAGGGAGCCTTACCCATGCTACATGATGGGTGATACTGGAGATCAGAAGAAAGACAAATGGAGGGGCGCCTGGCCGGCTCAGTCGGTTAGAGCATGTGACCTTTGATCTCGGGGTCTTGAGTTCCAACCCACATTGGGCATGGAAGCTACTTAAAAAAGAGAGAGACATGTTGAAATGTTCGCAGATTATAAAACTTTGCAGCTCTTCTTGTCTGGAGGTGTGTTGGTCTCAGAGAAGAAGTAAGGCCTTCATCTGTGCTTGAATAGGTACGTGCCAGGTACAGTAGCTCATCGAATCTTCACGACGGCCCTGTGAGGGAGACCCTGTAATGGTGCCGGAAAGATCGGAAGTGATCAGCAGCCACGCTTTCCCAAGTAGGGAGCTGGATTATCACAATTTTGGTCTTATTTCTTGCATATCTTGCCTTTTAAGAGGTTGTCAGTGTCGTCATTACCTGCACGAGAGGGGCTCCCAGACTTTTTTATTTAAAATCACTCAGTACAGTCACTCTCAGCATTTTGGGAATAATACAGGGTTGCTTTTTCATTCCGCCGAGCGTTAAATTTTTGTAGACTATTAGACAAATCACCTGAAATTAATGTTAATCCATATGGTAACTAACTGGAATTTAAATAAAAACTTAAAAAGAAACCTGTTAGACAATTATTTCATAAAAGTAACAATACTTGGGGTGCCTGGGTGGCATCCAGGTTTGGCTCAGGTCATGACCTCATAGCTCGCGGATTCGAGCCCCGCAACAGGCTCTGTGCTCTCAGCACAGAGCCTGCTTCAGATCCTCTCTGTCCCCCTCTTTCTCTGCCACTCCGCCTCTTTCCCTCCCTCTCTCTCTCTCTCTCTCTCTCTCTCTCTCTCTCTCTCACACTCTCTCACAAATAAAACTTTAAAAAAATTTTTTTGAGGGGCACCTGGGTGGCTCAGTTGGTTAAGCATCTGACTTCGGCTCAGGTCATGACCTCACAGTTCGTGAGTTCGAGCCCCACATCAGGCTCTCTGCTGTTAGAGTAGAGCCCACTTTGGATCTTCTGTCTCCCTCTCTCTCTGCCCCCTCCCCCGCTCATGTGTGCACTCACACATGCTCTCTCTCTCTCAAAAATAAATAAACATTAAAAAAAATTAAAGTTTTTTTTAAAAAGTGACAGTACTTTATCAATCCCAAAGTAGTAGGAAAGGTGATTTCAGAATACAAGCTAGTCCACTGTTAATTTTTTTTTAATCCTGTGTTTGGTATGAAATGCAGAACAGCAAGCAATGAAAAAGCAAATCTCCCTCTTAGCCTTCTGCCCCAGGCCCCTTAAACTAGCTAAAGATGTAAGTTACAGGTGTCTTTGTTCATTGCTTGAGTTTATTTATAAGGTTTCTTCTGCATAGAATTTATTCCTTTGTTTTACAGCTGAATTTTCCCTCGTTTCTTTTGGCTTCTGGGCTTTTGATGTATTCAGAAAGGGTTACTCCACTCAGGATTATTTTTGAAAACCCGTAATTTTTTCCTAGTATTTTGTGGTTTTTATTTTTATCTAAAATTTATTTTAGAAGAAGATACAGCATTATTTCAGTTGTGACAGCAGTGCTTATTGCATCATCTGTCTTCCCACCACTGATTCGAAAACCACTTGTAAAATATACCAAATTCTTACATTTATTGGCATGTCTTTCTGAACCCTCTCATCTCATTGATCTATTGATCTAGCTAGCTAGGTACTCGTCCAGTCCATGTATGTGCCAGAACTGCGTTATTTTATTTACTGTAGTTTTATATAGGTAGCCACTTACGGATTTTCTTGGCTTTCCTTGCTTTTGTTTATTTTTCCATATGAACCTTAGAATCTATTTGTTTAGTTTTAAAAATAAACCTTTTGGAATCCTACTGGGATCATATTAGATCATATGTTAACTGCTGGCTATCTTTATGTTACGTCTTCTTTTGTGTTCCTCAGTCTTATTGAAGGTTTTCTTCCTATAGTTCTTGCACATTTTTTTTCAATATATGAAATTTATTGTCTAATTGGTTTCTATACAACACCCAGTCTTGCACGTTTTTTTAAGATGAGTGTTTGAAAAGGGACTAGTAGGTGGGTGTTTATGTAGATGAAGGCTTTTGATTTCTGTATATTAACTTTGTAACCAGACTCCTAACTGAACTTTTTATTGCTGGTAATAATTTTTCAAATGATTCAGTCTGCTTTACTGAAATATAATTTACATACAATAAAACACCGATTTTAAGTGTGACATTCTTGAGTTTTGACAGATGTAACATCACAATCAAGATATAGAACTTCCTGGTTTTTTTAGGTAAATGATTTAGAACATCTCTAATTATAATTTATCTCCTTTCCGCGTATTTATTCCCCTGATATTTTTCCCCTCTGTATTAATTACATTGATCACTAGTATCTATAGTACCTCTAGGACAATTTTATTTTATTTATTTTTTTTTTCAATATATGAAATTTATTGTCAAATTGGTTTCCATACAACACCCAGTGCTCATCCCAAAAGGTGCCCTCCTCAATACCCATCACCCACCCTCCCCTCCCTCCCATCCCCCATCAACCCTCAGTTTGTGCTCAGTTTTGAAGAGTCTCTTATGCTTTGGTTCTCTCCCACTCTAACCTCTTTTTTTTTTTTTTTTTCCTTCCCCTCCCCCATGGGTTTCTGTTAAGTTTTTGAGCATCCACATAAGAGTGAAAACATGGTATCTGTCTTTCTCTGTATGGCTTATTTCACTTAGCATCACACTCTCCAGTTCCATCCACATTGCTACAAAGGGCCATATTTCATTCTTTCTCATTGCCACGTAGTACTCCGTTGTGTATATAAACCACAATTTAGGACAATTTTAAATAATACTAGTAATGGTGGATATTCTTACCTTGTTCCTTGTCGGCTTTTGGGGTCTCCTGATCAGATAGAGGCCACCAAATGTGGGGCAACCTGATCAGATGGAGGCCTGCGGCATGGGCCAGGAAAGAAGTCACAAGGCAGAACAAAAGAGATAGAAGTTTATTGACTACACTGCAAGGGAGCAGTGGGCAGGACAGCAAGGGAGAGACAGTGCCAGGCAGTGGTGAGGGGCTGTAGTTAAAGGCAGAAGCTGAGGAGGTCTGCGAACAAATGGAATTTTCCTTTTTTGGTACCTGTGTTCACGTGTAAGTAGCCCATTGATCAGCTAGGGTTTCTAGATACTTTGAGGTGCGTTGATTGATGGGCCTGTCTATTTAGCCAGGGGGTGGGGGTCACCGTGGGTCCTTCTGCCTTACTCAGGTTTCCATTCAAGTTGCTTGGCTGAAGGTGGCCTCTACGATAAATTATATATATTTTTTCATTTTGAAGAGCTTATTCATCCATCCTATTTTGCTAAGAATTTTTTGGTTTTATTTTTATCAAGAGTGGAGTTCAGTTACATTAAATGCCCTCTGAGCTTTTATGAAGTTGCAGTCATTATAGTTTTTCTCCTTCCACCTATTTAGGAATACAGTAAATTAATAATTTTCTACTCGCTGGGAGACAGTTGACTCACCAGCAGGCCAGTGACGTAATCAAAAATATCTGTGTAATGAAGCCTCTGTAAAAACCCCTAAATGATGGCATTCGGAGAACTTCCTCCTGGTTGAGTTGTTGGGAGAGTGGTACCCTCCGAGAGGCAGGGAAGCTCCTCCTGTCTTCTGCACACCCTGGCCTGTGCTTCTCTTCCCTCCGCCTGTTCCTGATGTATGCTTTATGATAAACCAGTAGTAAGTAAAAGATGTTCCTGAGTTCTAAGAGTTGTTCAGGCAAGTTCTCAAACCTGCGGAAGGGGTTGTGGGAGCCCCCAGTTTATAAGCTGTTAGAAGTACACAGGAGGGCCCCAGATCTGTGACTGGCCTCCGAAGTGGAGGCCAGTCTTATGGGACTGAGCCCTTCACCTGTGGGGTCTGCACTGACTCCAGGTAGTTAGTGTGAGAATTGAATTGAATTGGACACCCAGCTGGTGGTATCCGGAGGATTGGCTGGTGTGAGGAAAAACCCACATACATTTGGTGTCGGAGGTGTTGTGAGTAAAAACAGATCACTCGGTCATACGTAGCATATTATTTTTAAATGTGCTGCTTGCTGAATGCTATTTGCTCACAGTTTTTGCATCAGAATTCATAAATGCAGTTACTCCGTGGGAGTTTTTTTTTTTCCTTTTGAATGCTCAGAAATGTTTATTGTCTTCGTATTCAAATGGAAGTTTTACTGGATATGAAATAATTGGGTTATCCTGTCTTTTGTTGATGCCTTCATAGGCACAGTGCTGTGGTCTTCTAGTGTAGACCGTGCATGGGGGAATCTGAGGACAGCCTTTTTTTACCTGAAGCCCCCACCCCGACCCCCCACTTTTTTTTTTTTTTTTTTTTTAAGTTCAATAAATTTGTCAGGACATACCTTGTTAATTGAAGTAAGTCACTTTTTTTCTGGAGCGTAGTGAGCCCTTTTAATTTGTCGATTTGACTTATCTTAATTTCTGTACTATGTGTCCCTTACTGGATTTTCAGCAATGTCTTTTCCGTGTGTTTTTTTAATTTCCATAATGGAAAAATATTTCTTTCTCTCTTCTACTTCTCTGAACTCTGCCCATAAATGTTTTCTCTGCTTGTGGTCTCATCGTTTCTCCGTGCTTGTATCTCTGCTTTACACGCTGTTTCACAGGGGGAATTGCATGTTTCTTTTGCTTTTTTCATTAATGGGAATATATTTTACTTACCACATGGCAACATCTTGTGGTAGATGTTCTTTGCAGTTAGTTTTTCTTGTAACTTCCCTTTTTGCTGGTAGTCTTCCTGGAGAATTTGGGCACTCTTTTTGTTTTTTTTAAGCGAGGTAAAATTGCATAATATAAAATGTACTGTCTTGACCATTTTTAAAGGTCCCGTTCAATACGTGCTAGATCCTTTTTAAATTGTCATTCATCTTCGAATGAGGCAATTCCTTCCTCCTCTGGAAATCTGTGGACCGTTTTGGGGGGGAGAGGCTGGCTTAGCTGGAGTTTTCCTTAAATGTCTACATGTGAACGGAGCTCCTAGCCTTTCTTGCCCTGGGACGTCTGGAATCGGTGGTTGTAAGGCCCCAGGCCGGTTCTCCATTGCCCCGCCTCCCTGATAGGACTGCTTCCTGTAGGTTTGACTTGTGCGCGAGTCTTCGTGCCAGATGAGTCTGCCTCAGTTACCAGTCCCTGAGCCAGTTCCCACTGGTTGAAACAATGGATTGCTGGTTTTGCCCCCCTTCGAAGGAGGAATTTACTCTTTAGAAATGGGCTTTTTGCTTCGTCCGACATCTGTAACAACAGGCTGCCTCTTTCATCGCTTTCCCACACCCTCATCTGACCTTTACAACATTTGGCAGTTCTTACTCATATATTGGGGTTTGGGGTCACACATGTCTCTAGTTTTGTCAAAGACGTGATGTTTCTGTTTCTCATTCTCCTGGTTGGTTTGTGTGATTCTCCAGTGGAGAAAGGGGATCAAGTCGTCTTTTTTCTGCCGGTTTAAAAGGAAGTACAATCTTCTAACTTAAATCAGTTGAACATTCCAAAAAACTCATTTTTTACGGTCCTTATTTTTTTTTGCCTCCTGATGAGAACTTCCTCACTACCATTGGTTGGGAACTTGCTGCTTTTGTGTCATTTTGGGGTAACCTGATCTTATTGAGGGAGTGGCTTCAGGGTTTACTGAGAGGGGTGGGTTTAGACCCTTCCCTGACTTCTCTCCGTTAGCCTGGCTATTTCCGTCTTCCTCTGATTTTATTAGCATTTCAGTTGGACTCTCTGTCCTCGAGTACACATTTCTTGTGTGTATATCACTCTGCTGAGAATCTTGAGGAAGAGGTGTCTCCTCTCCTACCGGCAGCGTGCGCGGCAGGAGCAAGTGCAGACCACTGTCGTCGCCAAGACCGGAGGCGCTTTGGGAGCTCGTAGGTAACCGACCTGCCGACCCCTGTGGCTCCCTTGGGTCTTGGGTCTTCTGGTGTGGAGCGGATCACGGATCGCAGCCTCCACCGACTGAAACAGCCAGGTGCCCTCAAGGTTTTCATTCTTTAGTCTGCGTAAAGAGAACAACGTTCTTTTTTGAGAGAAGACATTTTTTCACCTCACCATTAATTATTATTATTATCGTTTCTGTAGCTGAATTTCTCCGGTTGGCCACGGTGTGTCAGTCACGTCAGACCAGGTTAAAATCTCAGTGGCTTAAAGGAGCAGACTTTTTCTTTTTTTTTCCCTTTTTCTCCCAGAGCAGACTTTTTCTTAGCCGTGATATTTGTCCTGGGGGCTGTGGTCTTCATTGTTCTGACTCGGGGACCCAGATGATAGGGCAGCCACGCTCTTGAATGATGCTGGGTACGAGAGAGAAAGAAACTTGCGCAAGATCTCATTCCCACCATTAATGCTTCACTTTTACTCCTGTGTAAGGCCTTGGTGAGACCTGGGCACGTGACTTCACCCGCCCAGGGGGCAAGGGAGCTCACTCTTCTTGTTCCCAGGAGAAGTGAATGTTGGGAGAAGCACTAAAGCTACCACAGCCACCTGTCAGTTGTGTCAGCAGAGTTGACAGATGTTCCGTTTAGAATTTCTAGTGTTTGGATTTGTACGTTTTTCTTTTAGCGTACCGGTAGAGCGGAATGTCTGTGCCCAGCTCTGCGTAGACCTTCCTGGGTGATCTTGCAGAGGGAAAGTATTCTGGACTAATCTCTTTTCTGCATGATCTTACTTAATCCCCCTCCAGTCCTATGAGGAAGAAACTAGCATTTTCCTCTTTTAATGATGAGCTGGTATTGAGGAAAATTAATTCATTTGCCCAGAAGTGGCTTAACTAATAAGAAGCAGATTCATCTCAGATGTTGATCTAATTCCAGAGCTCAAGCTCTTAATCTTATTTATTTGTATCTTAAGGTCTGAGTGTCCCTAACTTTAAAATGAGAGGCTTATTAGACTAGCTCATCTAGACAAGGGCCTCGCTGACTTAAAAATCTGCCCACCTTCCTAAAAACTAGCATAGCAGCCCTGTTGGTCTGTGCTTTGAAATGCTAGCCCTTACAAGGTTTGGCCTTTTCAGGGGCACCTGGGTGGCTCAGTCGGTTGAGCGTCTGACTTCGGCTCAGGTCATGATCGCGCAGCTCGTCAGGTCGAGCCCCGCGTCGGGCTCTGTGCTGACAGCTCAGAGCCTGGAGCTGCTTCAGATTCTGTGTCTCCCTCTCTCTCTGCCCAAATCCCCTTGCATTCTGTCTCTGTCTCTCTCAAAAATAAAGAAACAATAAAAAACGAAAACAAAAAAACAAGGTTTGGCCTTTCCTAGAAACAGGAAACCAGAACCTACAACTGAGTAATTTTAAAATGGAAATCTCGATAATGGCAGAGAAACATGATTCTTAGCAATACAAGTTATACTTCTCGTGCCTGACTCTAGCAAGGACCTTGGCAACCAGCCGTCGTGGTGGCTTGATCGTTTCTGGTCAGAATGTTCAGAGCCAGCATTTTTTGTGAGTGGAGAATATATGCACAGTGATAAGTTAGTTGCTTTGTTCAGCCTTCTAAATAAATCTGGCAGTTAGGAGACTGGCTTTTAAACTTGGGGCACCTGGGTGACTCAGTCGGTTAAGTGCTCGACTCTCGATTTCGGCGTAACTCTTGATCTCATGGTTCGTGAGTCAGGGTCACGGATCTCACAGATTTCACGTCGGGACTGCACTGACAGCAGGGAGCCTGCTTGGGATTCTCTCTCCCTCTCTCTCTGCCCCCCGCCCCCACTTGTGCTCTCTCTCTCAAAATATTTTTTTAAATTAAAAAAAAAAAAAATAGGTTAAACTTAGAAATTGGGCTTTTTGCTAGGTTTAGCTTTCAATCTTTTTAAAGCTTTTGTTTTTGTGGTAAAATGGGTATTCCTTATTAAAAATCACCAAAGGTGCAGTGTCTAGAGATTGTGCATTTGTGTACTATTGGTGGGAATATAGATATGGCCATTAAAGAAGATAATTTGGCAGTAACTGTTAAAAATTTTAAACCCTTGGGGAGCCTGGGTGGCTTTGTCGGTTGAGCATCTGACTCTTGATTTTGGCTCAGGTCATGATCCCAGGGTCATGGGATCGAGCCCCAAGTTGGGTTCTGCACTGAGCCTGCTTAAGATCTCTCTCCCCCACTCTGCCTCCCTCCCCCACTCGTGCTCGCTTGCTCTCTCTCTAAAATAAAAATAAATAAACATTTTAAGCTCTTATGTCTTTAGTCCTAGCCATTGGCTCTTCTGGGAATTTGTCCTATGGAATTATTTGCCTCTGCCCACAAATTTATGTACAAGGATGTCTGTTAACAGCAGAACAGTGCATCCATCCAGTGGATGGTGTTAAAATGATGAAGTTTATCTGTATGTACTAATACGGAAGTATGCCCACAATGTATTAGAAAGTGAGAAAAGCAGAATATAAAATAATGTCTGTAGTATGATCCCATTCATAAGGTAGAAGAAACCATGCGTATGTGTTTATGACATGATAAGAAAATGTCAGGGCACTTGGCTGGCTCAGTCAGAGCATGTGACTCTTGATCTCAGGGTCATGAGTTCAAGCCCCATGGTGGGGTTTAGAGATTACTTCAAAAAAAAAAAAAAGGAAGGAAGGAAGGAAAAGATAGGAAAGAAAAGACAGAAAAGAAAAATGTCTGGAAATGGCAAAGACTTCGGGAGTATCTCCCAGGTGGCTCTGGGAGTGGAGGGAGATTTTTGATAGGGGTAATGTTGAAAAATAAGACTTCGACTATGTACTTTATGTATAATTGCTGCATTGAATCTAAAAGGAATTTAACAGTAAGTGTTAAATTATTTAAAAAATTAAACTGGATAGAATTGTTTGAAGGAAAAAAATAAAGTTGCCTTCTCATTCCTCAAAGTTACCTGCTGTTAAGAGTTTGAGTCGTTCCTTCACAAAGCTTTCTTTTTCTCTGCACATACGCACAATATATATAGCAGGTGCTACTTGTTTTTACACAAAGGGAGCAACACCAAACATACTGTTCTATGCCTTGCTTTTTTCCTCACTTAAAAATACATCGCTGGGCCCCTGCGTTGCTCAGTCACTTAAGCATCTGACTTTTTTTTTTTTTTTTAAACGTTTATTCATTTGAGAGAGACAGAGCAGGAGTGGGGAAGGGGCAGAGAGAGGGAGACACAGAATCCGAAACAGGCTCCAGGCTCTGAGCTTTCAGCACAGAGCCCGAAGCGGGGCTCAAACTCACGAACCGCGAGATCATGACCTGAGCCGAACCCGGACGCTCAACCGACTGAGCCACCCAAGCACCTCGAGCATCTGATTCTTGATTTCAGCTCAGGTCATGATCTCAGGGTTGTGATATTGAGCCCCATGTCGGGCTCCGTTGTGCTGGGTGTGGAGCCTGCTTAAGATTCTCTCTCCCTCCCTTTCACTTTCTCTCTCCCTCTCCCCCCTCCCTCAAAAGATAAAATATAAAAATACATCGTAGACATTTTCCCATAATGGTAGGTGCGAACTTCTACTACCTCTTCCTCTTCTTCCTCTTCCCCTTCTTCCTCCTCTTCCTCACTGCATAGTATTTCTTGGTCTGGATAGATCATAATTTATTTACGCAGTCTCCTATTGAAAGACATTGTTTCTAATCTTGTGTTATAAACTGTACTCCTGTGGCTGTCTATCTGCGGGGGTTGGGGTATATACACATATGCATACATACGTGTGTGCAGATCTGTCTGCAGAATAAATACCTCAGAATGGACAGACAGGTGTGTACATTTTGTATTTTATGGATATTGCCAAAATGCTGTCCAGCGTGCCACCCACATCTGCCTTTATGCAGTATATAAAGGCAACACTGTGGTTTTACATGGTAACCCATTAGAATGGGAAAGCGCCTTAAAAGTCATCTAGTTCAGGGGCGCCTGGGTGGCCCAGTCGGTTAAGCGTCTGCCTTCGGCTCAGGTCACGATCTCACAATTCGTGGCTTCAAGCCCTGAGTCGGGCTCTGTGCTGACGGCTCAGAGCCTGGAGCCTGCTCTGGATTCTCTGTCTGCCTCTCTGTCTCTGCCCCACCCCTGCTTGCGTTCTGTCTCTTTCTGTCTCTCAAAAATGAATAAAGTTTGAGCAAAAAAAATTTTTTTTGTAATCATCTAGTTCAGCCCTCCGCAGCAGGGGTGACTCTCGTGAACATACTGAACAAAAGAAGCCAGAAACAAAGGAATACATAACTATACTGTATGATTCTGTTTCTGTAAAGTAGAAATCAGGGAAAATTAGTTATGCTGTTGGAAATCAGGACAGTGGTTATCCTTGGCGGGGAGTAGAGACTGGAGGAGTGCTTCTGGAATGCTGGGAATGCTCTGATTCTTTACCTGGGTGCTATTTACGTGGGTATGTTCAGTGCATGGAAATGCATCACTGTGCACTTCTCTGTAAACTTATAAATGTGGGGACACCTGGCTAGCTCAGTCGGTGGCGTGTGTGACTCTTGATCTCGGGGTGGTAAGTTCGAGCCCCACGTTGGGTGTAGAGATTACTTAAAAATAAAATCTTAAAAAAAAAAAAACAAAAACCTTACAAATGTGTAGTATACTTCAGCAAAGGGCTCTTTTAGGAGCGCCTGCGTGGCTCAGTTGGTTGAGCGTCCAACTCTTGGTTTCAGATCAGGTCATGATCTCGTGGCTTCGTGGGTCTGAGCCCTGCGTCTGACTCTGCGCTGGCGGCATGAAACCTGCTTGGGATTCTCTCTCTCCCTCTCTCTGCCCCTCCCCCACTCGTGCAGTTTCTGTCTCTCTCAAAATAAACTTTAAAAAAAGGCTTTTTGAAGCGTCTAGTCCAACTCTTTTCATTTTACAGCTAAAACCCCACGAGTCGAAAGCTTCCCCCCTCCCTCTGCCACCTCATGCAGCTGAGGCTTCCTGAGAGCCTTGTGCTTAAAGCCAGAGCCCTTGCCTGTCTTGCCAAGACTGGACTAGGGATGCTCTTGGCATCCAGAAGCGCTATGAATGTGTGACCGTGTCTTTCACCTTGAGGCCCTCGAAGAATAGCGGGGCGTCTGAGAGTCAGCTGATGTGCCAAGAGGAGTTTCTGCTTTGACAGCCACACGCTACCGTGTTCGGGGAAAGTCCCGGCCCAGGGCCTCACACAGACCAGCCTAGGAAGGTTTGTGGACTGCCGAGAAAGTCAGAGTGCCCGTCATGCCATCCTGCCCTTCACTCGTGATTTCTCCCACTCAGTCCTTCTTCTCACTGCGTTCCAGTCTGTAGCCTCTGCTGCTGCTTCCTGGTCATTTTTCAGGCCGGTCCCTGTTTCACATAATTGCGTCTTCAAGAAAATTGCTTGCTCAAAGTAAAAAGGAAACTGCTTTCTCTTTTGTCCTTCACGGTCTGCTTTGAGAGGGTGGTAGAGTGGTGGATTCCAAGGGGTTGTTTGCATGGTGTGTGGCTCCAAGATGGGAGATTTTCAGCCTCCAAGACTCCTTGATTTTGCTGTGGAGATTCTATCTGGAAGCCTTCTGTAAGTCAAAGCATAGCTGGATGTTTGAACATTTCCTGTGGTCAGAAATTGTTGCTTTTGATTGGAGATGTATTCTGAACCCTTGGTGCACACACTTCTGACTTTGCTAGCACCGGTGGCACATCTTTGTGGATGTCCTGTCTGGTCATGTGTTACAGATAATGGCTAATGGAGCGCCCGGGGGGCTCGGTCGGGTAAGGTCCTGACTCGATTTCGGCTCAGGTCCTGATGTCACAGTTCGCGCATTGGAGCCCCACGTTGGGCTCTGCGCTGACAGCACGGAGCCTGCTTGGGATTCTCTCTCTCTGCCCCTCCCGCACTTGTGTGTGCTCACTCGCAACATAAATAAAAGTAAACTTAAAAAAAAGAAAGTGGGGCGCCTGGGTGGCGCAGTCGGTTAAGCGTCCGACTTCAGCCAGGTCACGATCTCGCGGTCCGTGAGTTCGAGCCCCGCGTCAGGCTCTGGGCTGATGGCTCGGAGCCTGGAGCCTGTTTCCGATTCTGTGTCTCCCTCTCTCTCTGCCCCTCCCCCGTTCATGCTCTGTCTCTCTCTGTCCCAAAAATAAAAATAAACGTTGAAAAAAAAATATTTAAAAAAAAAAAAAAGAAAGAAAGAAAGAAAGAAGGCTAAATTACAAGGGCCAGCCCTCTTAATGTAAGACAGCCTCACGAGCATGGTGTGTTCCGTGTCCATACCGAGAGATTTGTGCAAACTTCAGATAACTGTATAAAGTTCAGACTGGCCTCCTCTTAAATCCCAAATACCCCTGACACATAGAGGAAGTGTTAAAGAAACCTCCTGATCTGTTCTAAAGGGACACTGGTAAATATAGTGCTGGAGGAGGGACCTTCCAGATATAATATTAAAGTAAGTCCTTATTTGGATGATATTAGTAAGTCCTTATTTTGAACCAGACGGGGCCTACTATAGGGAGGCACTCTCCCGCTAGACAATTCCCATGTTAGGCCTTCCTGCAGGTCCCTAACACACCTCACCTATTTCTCCCCTTCTGTTTTCCTTTACCCTCTGCCTTCTGTCCTCCCCTCTGGCCTCAGCAAATCCGTCTTTTATCAAAGGCCCAGCCTGAATCCTTCTTTCTTGTTGATTGACCATCCTGACTATATATTTTTTATGTTTGTTTATTATTCTGAGAGAGAGAGAGAGGAGGGGGTGGGCAGAGAGAGAGAATCCCAAGCAGGCTTCTCACTGTCAGTGCAGAGCCCAGCGTGGGACTAGATCTCACGAACCCTGAGATCATGACCTGAGCCGAAATCAAGAGTCAGACACTTAATTGACTGAGCCACCCAGGCACCCCGACGATCCTTACTACCTTTAAGTGTGATTTCACTTTTCACATCTTTACATTGTCTCCCCAAGTTGTCACCTGAAAAGACACAACAGTGCTCTTTATTTTTGTATCCCCACTATTCGTGGAATTCAATAGTGTCACCCAGTAGCATTTTTGTCGGTATTGACTTATTGCTGTGATGCTCTGTTAACCAAATGCCACCATATCATCAGAGATGAGCTTACTGTAAATTGAAAATTCATTTCCAGGGGCGCCTGGGCGGCGCAGTCGGTTAAGCGTCCGACTTCAGCCAGGTCACGATCTCGCGGTCCGTGAGTTCGAGCCCCGCGTCAGGCTCTGGGCTGATGGCTCAGAGCCTGGAGCCTGTTTCCGATTCTGTGTCTCCCTCTTTCTCTGCCCCTCCCCCGTTCATGCTCTGTCTCTCTGTGTCCCAAAAATAAATAAACGTTGAAAAAAAAATTAAAAAAAAAAAAAAGAAAATTCATTTCCAACTTTTTTTTTTTTTGGTATACTTTATTTATTTAGAGAGAGAGAGAGTGGGGGGGCGGGATTGGGCAGAGAAAGGGAGAGAGAGAATACCAAGCAGGCTTCATTATTAGCGTGGAGCCCAACATGGGGCTCAGTCCCACAACTGTGACATCGTGACCTGGGTCAGAATCGAGTTGCTCGTTCAACTGACTGAGCCACCCAGGCGCCCCTCAATTTCCAACTTATTTTGCGAACTTGAACTATTGACATTTTGTCTTCCTTTATACCATAGGTCAGCCTCCACTGAAAAACTGTGACAGAATAATTTTCAACTTTTAACTGACTCAGCTAGCCTCTGAATTTGGGATCATGTTTGCTTGACAAGGCAGTTTTAGTTCAGCAGAGGGCTTGATATGGCTTGTTGGAGCTTAGAGGAAGATGATTTTACCCTGGGTTTTAAGGTTAATATGTGAATTCTTCCCCCCGCTATGTTTATTTATTATTTATTTTGACAGAGAGAGAGAGAGAGAGAGAGAGAGAGAACACGCACACACAAGCACAAGCAGGGGAGGGGGATACAGAGGGGGAGAGAAGAATCCCAAGGAGGCTCCACACTGTCAGCCCAGAACCCAGTGCAGGGCTCAAATCCACGAATCATGAGATCATGACCGAGCTGAAATCAAGAGTTGGATGCCCAGCTGACTGAGTCACCCTGGTGCTCCCAAGGCATTTTTAATTCCGAGGAAGCCAAAGACCAGGTCTCATTGGAGAGATGAGATGGCTCCGTGGAAGAGAACATGAACAGGGAAGAGTTCGTGGCAGTGAGTTTGTCCAGTGTCCATGAAACTGAGGTTTTAGTAGAAAGGAAGGAAGGAAGGAATTCCCTTGAGCTGGCTTGGTACATGTCCGGGGTGGTGGCCAGGCCTGTAGGAGAACTTGGATTCTGTAGCAAACAATGGATGCAGAAGAATCTTCCAGGCAAGGGAAGTGGGCTGCACAAGAGTTGGGTGTGGAGGTGAGAGGTGCTGCTGACCACAAAGTCCTGTTGCCCTAGGCATGAAGGTCAGGCTCCAGCATTTGGACTTGGCCAGGGCTTTTCAGACTCCCTGTCTTGGATCCCTAGGAGTCCAAGGAAGTGCCTCTGTGTGCAGATGGGGAAGGCAAGCTACCAGGACCTTGGGTTCTTCACCCTGAAGGTTTAGTTTCAGATTTCATTTGGAGAAGGGATTTTGCCGCTCCCAAGAAAGCTTGTCAGCCCTGTCATCAGTGGGAAGGCAGGGTTTGAAGGGTTTCATCCGCAAGAATTTGCCAAACTGTGTAGGCATGAGGCTGTCCGAGTCCTCTCCCTCTGTACCTTCCCACGTCAGTCACTCTGATCAATCAGTCCTGTTGTTTTTACTACCCAAGGGTCTCGAATCTGGCCCCCACCTCTGCATTTAGTCTGCCTTCCTGGTTTATGGATGTAGCTTCTCGTCCTGTGTTCCTTCTCCACACTGCTGCAGATGTATTTCTGTAATAAATGAGATTGCATCACCTTCCCCTGTTTAAAATTCTTCAGTGGCTCAGAATAAAGTTTTAATGCTTATTGCCAGTAGGATCCAGCCCCCACCTGTCATTAGAGAGCTTCACCTCTGGCCTTTACTTTCATCCACAATGATAAAATGCGGCCACACAGATTAGAACTATGTGCAGTTCCTTAAGCTTTTGTGATACTTCTCACCCACACCACCTTTACTTGCTGTTTTCAAGGACTCCCCTCCTGGAGTCCTTCTCTGACCTCCCCTCTGAGCCAGGACCCCCCCACCCCACCCCATGTTCTGTAGGGCTCTGTGCAGTCCTCTGTGACCAGTCAATCACACTGAACTCCGATTGTCTTCCTTCCTCAATAGATCCTAAGTTCCTTGAGGGAAGGGACTGGGTCTTCATCATTGTATCCCGCAAACTAAGGACACAGGGCTCTAATAAATGGCTGTGAATGACCGACTGGTAGACTGGTATAGAGACATTCAAAAGACCTCTTCCTTCAAGACTTCCATTCAGTGGAAACATGGAATTGTATGCACAGAAAAGGAGAAGTAAAAAGATGCATACAATACTAACCTTGAGCAAGGTTGCAGCATCAGAGTGGAAACAGATTCTCTGTGTTCTTAGTGTGAGGGGTAGAGGGTGTACTGTTAACAGTCCAAGGGATGTGTGAAACTTAAGAGTTGGGATATTGAAGTAGACAAGCTTGGAAAGAAAGGGGCTGTGAGTCAGCAGAGCAGGGCAAGAAAGCGAATGAATCAGGCTGCCTGGGCTAATGGGAGATGTGGTGTCCTAAGTGGAGGTGCCAGCCATGAATATTCAAATGCATCTTTCCTGGGTTTGGGGAAGTGTCTGAAAATCATCTTAGAATTTAGGGTTCAAATTAATACAACGTGGGAGACCCTTGAAAATAAGTTAAAGAAGCTAGTCACAGGGACCACATACTTGAGGATTCCATTTATAGGAAATGTTCAGAGTAGGCAAATCTATAAAGACAGAAAGTAGACTAGTGGTTACCAGGGGCTTCAAGGAGAGAGAAATTTGGAGTAGCCGCTAATGGGTATGGCGTTTCTTTTTGGGTTGATGAAAATGTTCTAAAGTTGATTGTGATGATGGTTACTCTCTAAATTTATTTAAAAACCACTGAATTGGGGGCGTCTAGGTGGCTCAGTTGAGCATCCACCTCTTGATTTCAGCTCAGGTCATGATCCCAGCCCCTGAGCATGGAGCCTGCTTGGGATTTTCTCTCTCTCTCCCTCCCTCTCTCTCTCTCTCTCTCTCTCTCTCTCTCTCTGCTCCTCTCCCCCACTCGAACTGTCTCTCTAATAATAAGAAGAAGAATAACGACAACAACAACTATTGAATTGTGTACTTTCAACAGGTGCATTGTATGGTATGTGAATTGTGTCTCTATAGGGCTGTTACATAATGACAACAACAATATGGGTGGAGGATAAGATGGGTAGATGTTCTGCTCTAGGTTTGTACTTAAAATTTCTCCGTTCGTAGCAGCCAGTACTCATTCAAAGGTGGGTCCTTTGAGGAGAGATCTGTCTGCCAAAGATTCTTCACTGCCTGATTTCTCTGCTGTCTCACGCACCCTGGGACTGCTCCATCGTTCAGCCACGGAACGAGCAGGGGCTGGCAGAGACAGCGACCGCGTTAGAGCCTTAGTGACTCGGAGAGAACATCTACATCTGGGCCGTTCTGAGCAGCAACAGGCAGAACAATAGAGAACACTCTCTTCAGGGGTCTAAAGACCCCGAGTTGAACCATCCCGACCTAAATAACTGCTGAATGAATCGCTTCCGTGGGTGTCCTCAGCCTCAAAGAAGCAGTAGATTTTCTTCCTCAGCCCCAGGTTTCTGAACTCATGCCATTGTTGGATCTCTCTGCTCCGTGTATTCCTGGGTTGGATTCAGCGTCTGAGATGACCTCCGTTTTTGTTTCTGTCTGTCCTCTCCACTTTCAGGAGTCCTTCTCTGAGTCCCACTCTCCCACCTGCTCAAGGCAAGATGAGGGGTTGGTACCAGAACCAGTAGGCTCTCTGTTGCTGGTGCACAGCCCTGTACTGGTGCTGCCACTTTGCTCCTCTGTGTCCTGCGATGCTGCTACACCGTAAGGAACTCCAGGGCAGGAACTGCCTCTTCTTCGCCTTCACCTAGCGTGGCCCCTCACGTGTTGTGGGCACCCGGGTATTTATCGAAGGAGTAAGTGACTTCTTCCTCCTGTGCACGGACTTGGTTAGACGAGGGCAGAGAAGGAAATAAAGTCGCTAGATGCAAGATGAATTCCTGAGGATTGATCACTTGGAGATCTCTTACTGGCTGGAGCCCGTCATTTTTGCTTTTCTTTTTCCTTGTCCAGGTGGCTGTATTGCACACAAGTTTTGTTTCACCTTTGAAGGCTGTAGGATGCTCCTGCCACAAGGGCTGTCTTTGTGGAGTTTGGTGAAATGTTTGTTGTTGGAGGGATTTATATTGTTAGAGCAGATAACTTGGGGAAAAGCAGATTCTCAGACCCCTGGAGTCAACTTGAGGGACTGTGCAAGCAAGTGTATTTTGTATTTAGAGGCGCTTAACCTAGGGTCTGTGGATGGGCTTCCGGAGATCCGCAAACCCCTGAAAATCAGTGCGGAGGTTGTGTGTGTGTGTGTGTGTGTGTGTGTGTGTGTGTGTGTGTGGCGTGCATGCACACTGTGGCTAGACCAGAATGTGCAGCCGTGTTCG
The DNA here is from genome assembly GCF_007474595.2 of Lynx canadensis. NCBI lineage: Eukaryota > Metazoa > Chordata > Mammalia > Carnivora > Felidae > Lynx > Lynx canadensis. The sequence goes on from NC_044317.1 coordinate 51,585,307, forward strand.
TCAGGTGAGCAAGGTGAGGGGAGCCTCCTCCCAAAAGGTTAAAGATAGCTCTGCAGCCACGTGTTTGTGGCATACCTGCCGTATGACCCAGAGCAAGCCAGGATGACGGCACACCCTTGTCCTCAAGGAGTTTATGGTCCAATAAAAGCAAAACCACTTGGCCCTAAACCACTCAGAGCTGACAAGAGAGAGCTCTGTGAGGGCCGGGAGGTAGAGTTCCCCTACTTAAAGGGTAAGTAGTTGGGAGGTGATTGAGCCTAGCTGGAACAGTGTTCTCGTCACAGCCCCGGGACGGGAGAGACCCCGTAGCTTCCCAGGGATTCCATGTGCCCCGCTGGCCAAAGAGGGTGGGTATAGTCCACCCCCGGCTTTACTGTGTGCCTGTCCCCTCCCACTGGGTCCTTCCCAAGTGAGAGTCACTCACTGGTCACGTATGCTCATGACAAACAGCAGTAAAAGTGTTTTTATGCGGTAAGGTTAGCTCCTGGCTTTATTTCCAGGGTGTCGCCTCCATATTGTAGATTGAAAAGAGACAACCATCAGGGGTCCCTGAGTTTTATCCCTCCTCACAGACGGCCTAGCACACGTCTCTGTCTCTTCCTGCGTCTTCACGGTGAACATGAGAAAGCCTCCCAGTGTTAGGGAACACTCGGATACGTGGTTCACGGTTCTTCAGAACACCCCGGCCCAGTCTTCCCTGGAACTGCCCTCCAGAAAACGCCACCAAACTCATCCATGGAAAATGGCTGCTTAGTGTTTGGAGTAAGTAAGACGCATGTAATTTTCAGCTTCGTAACTGAGAGCAAATTACAGTGTCGCCCTGATGGGAGACAGCAAGACAAAAGGCCAAACTGTTACTTGAGCTGATTTCCTCCAGCTGTTGGTGAACTCCCAGGTTGCTTGATCTAATTGGGAAACGCTCTTTATGCCGCACAGAGCCTTGCCCAGAGAGGGGACATCTGTGGGCAGCGTGACAGGTGTGACCCTGAGCGAGTTCTTGAACGTCTAAGGCTCGGTTTCCTGGACTGTAAAATGAAGATGGAAACGGCTCCCTTGCAGGGGAGTCGTGGGTATTACGGCAGATAATGTGGCCCGGGGGCCAGTTTGGAGCTCACGACAGGGCCAGAGCCGTTTCCAGAAGTCTCATTTTGTTCTCATGGCGGCCCTCTGAGATGGGCGTGATTTCCGATTTTCTGATAAGGAAAATGAGATTCAGAAAGGGAAGGTAGGAGAGCTGGGATTCTAACCCAGAGCCATTACCCTCTTAGCTGTATTGCCCCCCCTTTGCTAGGAATTTGAAGCCCGGAGAAGATCGTGCCCTGGCAGCTCCCGGAGCAGTGGGGTCAGGCCGGCTAATGTTGGACTCTGCTGCCTGCACCACACACCCTTCTTCCTCTCTAACCGCATCAGAGGTTTTTTATTTTCCTCCTGACATCGGATATGTGAGGTCTTTTCCAGCACCACTTCTCCAGCTCTCGGACACCCACTAGGTGTCCTGCAGTTCACTTCCGACGCTGACTCCCCAGGGTTACTTACTGTAGGACTCAGCAGGTTTAAGGACTCAGTCTCGCAAGCCAGTCCTCACTTCAGACGCCATTTGCAAGTATGGAATCCCCGAGATACCCACGCACACTTCTGTCTGACCTGGCCACGAAGTCAGGGGTTCCCTCAACCTCCCCCTAGATTCAGTAGTTCGGGCGAACGCCTCACAGAACTCTGGACGGTGCCGGACAGACCCTTACAGTTGGTTACGTGGGATGCAACTCCGGAAGAGCTGAACAGAAGAGCTGCTAGGGCATCGTACACGTGCGCCCTCTGAGTGTGCCACCTTCCCGGCACCTTGGCGTGTTCCCCAACACGGCAGCTCTCCCAGCCCTGTTGTGTAGGGGTTTTACGGAGGTGCCATTAGTTAGGCATAGTTGATTATTAGGTCGTTGACTGTCTGTGACTGGGCTGGATCTCCAACCCCTCTCTCACGGAGGGGGGACTGAAAGTTGTAACCCCTTTAATCAAGACGGGGTCTTTGTGGCCACCAACCCCCACCGTGAAGCTGTCTAGCGCCCTGTAAGAGTCACTCATCAAAAACTCAGGTATGGTTAGAAAGGGCTCGTTATGAATAACAAAAGACTTTCTTATCTTTAAGGAAATTCCAAGGGTTTTAGGAGCCCTGTGCCAGGAACTGGGGACAAAGACCAACTGTGTATTTCCTGTTTTACGACACTGCCCCTGCCCGTCTTCCCACGGGGTGCCTAAGTTTAAGGTCTTGCCAGGTGGGCTTCCTCTGCCCCTCTGAGGGCACCAGCACCGAGGAGGCGGCTGTCCTCCAAGGCTGGGAAGGAGAAGCCGGAAGGGAGCAGCCGGAAGAACCCAGCCCGGGCCAGCGCGCCCCTCCGCAGCCTGGCGAGAGCCCTGTGCTCGTGCCGCTTCTTCCCAGGTCACCGTACGAACTTCATGCGCTGTTAATCTCAAAGTACCACTAACCCCTTTTTAGAAGAGAGGAAACAAGTCCTGGAGTCCTTTGGGCAGAGGCCACTTGCAGCCCGTCGGAATGGAAAGGACCCACGTTCCAGCTCTTTCTTCCGTGCTTCACGCTGCTGAAGCCGTGAGCTTTGTCTCATCCGACTGAACAGATTCAGAATTTTACCAAGTTCTTTAACACTTGGGAAACTGCTACCCTAAAAAAGCCTCCATATTTCTATCCACGTGCATCATAGCCATATCCTAGAGCTATCGTGGAGGAGATCTGGTGGAACTGGAGCCGTCAGATCCAGTCGGTTATTTCCCTGCCGTCAGCCTAGGTCTCTGTAGTTCTTTCTTTCAGAGAAGGCAGCTGATTTCAGTGTAGATGCTCCCATCTATCACTGTAACAGTTTAACAGGCACAGTTACGACTCGGGTACACCAACAGGCTTTATGGAGTAATTGCCATATTTATACTGCTTTGAATTGATGATAAAGTGCTGAAATAGGTGTGCGGTTTCATCTGCTGTGATTTTTATGGGGGTTCTGTGTTCCTTAATCTCCCCACCCCCTGTAATTCTAGGTTCGCTGGCAAGTTGCTGGCCCATAACCTAAATAGTGTGAAAACAGAGGTTTTCCACTCTTTCTGACTGCCTCTCATGTGCCCCTTTCTCACCACCCTCCTGTTTTCTGGTCACTTGTAAGTTAAACACAGGCACTTGCGTTGTAAAAATGCCCCCATGGGGCACCTGGTGGCTCAGTCAGTTAAGCGCCTGACTCTTGATTTCGGCTCAGGTCACGATCTCATGGGTTCGTGGGATCGGGCCCCACCTCAGGCTGTGTGCTGACAGTGTGGAGCCTGCTTGGGATTCTATCTGTCCCTCCCTCTCTGCCCTTTCCCTGCTCACGCTCTGAATCTCTCACTCTCAAAATAAATAAACGTGTTTAAAAACTGACTTATTTAAAAAAAAAAAAAAAATGCTCCCTTGCCATAAAAGCAGGCAGTCAGCCCCACTTTGGCCTCTTCCAGATAAGCAGAGTTCGTGTGGCTTGTGACTCGGCGTTGCTAGCGGATTTCCTCAGGACCCAGTGCCCTGATCTGCACAGCGCGCCCTGGCAGGCTGCCTGGACAGCCCAGCAGCCAAAGAGAAGTAAAGCTTGTTTCACAGAGTAATCCTGCCCTTCCATCCAAGACAGAAATAGTCTGGGTGGAAGCCCAGATCCCCGAGACCGTTCCGACAGACCTGCCTGGCCTGGCTGTTCCGGTTGTGCCTTCCCTCTCGGCAGCGGTGAGCTCCGTCAGGCGGGCTGCTCCCCCTTAGCGAGCGGCCCGGACACACGCCGCGTTTGCTCCCACAGTCGGTTCGGCAGGCCGCCCGCGAGAGCCTCTCCGCACCCGCCTGTGCCCCTGAACTGTTGCCTGAGGGGAGCTCTTTGGCCCTCGCCCTCGCTCTCGGTCCCTGTCTGTCCTTCATGCCTACACGTGTGCGTGTGGGAAGGGGTGCAGCCCACTGTGGGGGATCCCAGCCAAAGCCAAACTATGGCCCCTCTCTGCAAAAGTGAACAACCCAGGGGCGCCTGGGTGGCTCAGTTGGTGAAGCGTCCGACTTGGGCTCGGATCGTGATCTCACAGTTCATGGGTTCAAGCCCCGCGTCGGGCTCTGTGCAGACACGCTCAGTGTCTGGAGCCTGCTTCCGATTCTGTGTCTTCCTCTCTCTCTGCCCTCCCCTGTTCGCGCTCTGTCTCCGTCTCTCTTGAAAATAAAAGAAAACATTTAAAAAATTAAAAAAAAAAAAAAAAAAGTGAACAACCCAGATCGGAAAGCCACACACAGAGCAACAGACGACGAACCCCCAGGAGATGATAAATGAATTTATGAGGTCCCCCTGACCTCTGCAGGGACTAGTGGAGATGGGGAGCGCAGACCCTCACCCGGTGCATAAAGGAAGGTAGGGGTTGGACACAGTTGTTTATGAAACATCTTTTCCATGCTGGCCAGGCCGGAGGCTCTCTCTTTCCCACATTCCACGGGCTGGGAAGGCCTGCCAGGACGCCTGGAGGCACGAGGCCATCCGCTTCCTCCCTCTCTTCAACCAGAGAAACTGCACATTTAGTGTCAGGCACTTACTTCTCTTTCCCTCCATTCTGGGCCTAGTTGCTGAATGCCTTCTTCCGGTGTGAGTGGCTCTGCCGAGTCCGGGTACCTAGAAGGGTAATCAGAAAACCCTCCCTGCTCCCATGGCCTACTGGGGGGCCGGCACGCAGCAAATAACCTCTCGGCTACGCGGGGACTTTCCAGCTCGCCGGTGCCCTGTAAGAAAGTGCAGAGCGAGTGGGGTGTGGGGATTAAGCACAGGCTCCGGGGCCAGACTGCCTGGGTTCGAGTGCACCCCTGCCGTTCGTTTGCCGCATGGCTCGGTCTGTCCCGCTGTCAAATGGGCACCATAACAATGGTAGTCTACAGCTCCCGGGTTGTTATGAGGCCTTGCTGAGATGGGGCACGTAAAGTGCTTATCCCTGAGCCTGGCCCGTCGTGGAAGCACTGCGTAAATGGAAGCACTTACCGTAACACGCTTAATTTAGATCTGGGGGTCAGGGGCGTCCTCTCTGAGGGAGCGATGTTTAGCCAGCCAGAAGCAACGGAGGGAAAAGTAGAAGTGACAACCTGTAAGAAGGCCTTGCGGAGAAAGATCCGGTGCTTCCGAGCCAACACGATGGGGGGCTGGGGAGCAGGCTCGGGCGGTGACGCGGGCCACCCCACGCCACGTGCGGTATTGTGTCCTAGACGCAGAGCGGAAGGATTGCCGGCCGGTGGGGGCTACAACCCCCTTTTCTGCCTGAGGATTATAGGCCTCTCACCTATGAAGAGTGCTCGTCTTAGTGAGGAAAGGGAAACCGGGAAAGGAAGGACACCGGGCTGTGATTGGTGACATCTTTGTTCCTTTCATGGTTCATTGGGAATCAGGAACCTGAAAGAAGTTAACCTCTGCCCTCATTAATGCTTGGGAGGAATCTGCCCGTGACCTCAAGGGGCCTCTCTCCTTGGGGGCCTGTCGGAAAGGAAGTTGGCATTATATGCATGGGGCTGGCAGTGACACACTACCTCTGCGCTGGTTGGAGCTGTTTCTTTGTTGGTAGCGCTTTGTTTAGCCAGTGAGACCCCTCACCGTGGTGGCCCCAGCTCGCCTCAGAGCCACACTGCCGCCACCCCTGTGCCACTGGGCTTGTGCGTGTACCGACAGAACCACACCCGGAGCCCGAAGGATGCTCGAATTCTTGGCAGAAGGGTCTCCCAGCTGCTCCCGGCTTGGAACATTGGTTGCTGCTTTGCTGGGTACGGTTTGCTCAGCTCGACTGTGGGTCGCACTCTCCTCTCCCCTCCGTCCCGGGCTGCCCAGAACAGGCAGCGTCAGCTCTAGGCTGACCTGAAGTTCACTTTGTCGGCGCTGCATTTTCTTGAAAATCAGGAAAAATACAGCGCCCCTTGTTTGGCTCAGAGCAGAGTCCAGAAGCCCTCTTTCACAGTTAAATGCAGTAAATACATGGGTAGCTTATAAAGGATCAGCCAGATGCTGGAGCCATATGATGCCCCAGACCTGGTGTGATATTTTCATCTCTTTCCCCCGGATCTCTTCTCTCCCTTCCTCCTCAGCCTTGAGATTTATGACATGACTGTGTGTACGTACAATAGAGTTGGAAATTTATAAAGCCACAGTGCCTACTTGTGGGGCTAACACCCGGTCAAGCAGTCATAATAGAGTGTTAGTGGCATTCTGTCATGGGGAGAGAGGAGGTCTGGCATTGCCAGAAACAGATCTTGATTGACGAGGGAATTACCGAGGGAAGACAGCTAACAAAGGGGCGCTGGCGGGGCCAGAGTGACCCTAGTGTTCGATTAATAGAAGAGCCAGAAAATCATTCCGAGCACATCCAAAACAGGAAGGCAACGGGGAGATCTGGCGGGGACTCTTTCGTGTCATCAATAGTAGAACTGCATCGTAGGAATAAAGCAAGGACACTTCCCATTGGCTGCTTTTTATGTGGCGAGGAGGTGGCATTTTTTCTGTGGCGCTTCCTCCTCACCCTCCAAGTGACAGATGAGAACACGGAGCGGGGTGTGAATGAAGAGATGAATGCGTAGGACTACGCAGGGGATGGAAAGTTCTCAGAGCCCATAGTGGATCGATCTGGCATTGGCAGGATGTAACCTCCATACCACATTCAAGGGAGAAGGGACCGGGGATTAGCATTGCAGATAGTAGACCCCTTGCACAGTAATCGGAGACAGAGCCTGAGCGAGCTGGTTCAGATCCTGCCCCCACCACTGACCCAGCTCCATGGCTTTGGGCAGATGGCTCAGCCTCATCCAGCCTCCATCTGCTATCTGTAAAATGGGAATAAAACCAATATTTACCTTAAAGAATTAGTGGGCGGATCCACTATGATAATTCTAGTGAAGAGCTGAGAAAACTGCAGGTACATAGTAAGCCCTCAACCAAAGTTACCTGTCATTGTTTTCTTACTGCTATTGGCCTTCCAGCGTGCCAGCCATTCGTATTCCTCCCTTGCACGTGTGTAATCTCAGTATTTGTGGCGTCTCGACCAGAGTCCTTCATAAACAACCCTGTTTTTGACCAAGTAGCCGAAGCTCCGAGAGGTGAGTGATCTGTCCCCAGTCACCCTGCCAGCTGTGAGGCAGAGCCAGGATCAGAATCGCGGTCACTTTGGTGTCGAAGCCCAGGTGTGTTTTAAAATATTTTTCTGCAGACTGGCTGGTTTGGGCTCAGCCCTCAGAACGGGCCCTGCCTCTAGGCGCCACTGCCATCTTGTGAAGGGTGTAGAGCGAGGGGGGACAACAGCAGCCATTAAACTGCGGCCTTCGCGTAGGTTTCTGTCTCTTCCTCACAGCAGCGAAGGTGGGCGTGCATCCATTCCGTGGTCAGGTGAACCTCAGCGAGGGTCAGGATTCGAGCCCGTGTCTCCCTGACGACAAAAGTCAGGTGCCCCTCCACTTGTCGGCTTGCTTTCCACTCAGATCATCCGGGTAATAGCTACTGCCTTAACCCCAAGGTCTCCCGAAAGGCACACCACTAGGCCACCACGGGGGAGCTGTTCTGTCTGTTGTGCAGAGAAGGAAAGCCAGGGGGCCGGGACCCCACAGCTAGCAGGTCGCTTCTGCTCTTGACCTCCGTGTTCCACCGCCCCCAGCCCTTTCGTCTTCCTCCAAGGCAGGGGTGCTGCGGTGTGACCCTCAGAAGGAGAGACCACGTGTGCTGCTGGCCTGCGGCCCCAACGGAGGGCATCTTCCTCCTCCCCAGAGGTTGGCCCTCTTCAAGACCGTTTAGATTTTACGGTCGAGGGAGTTGCCTTCTCTCCGAGTTCCCAGCACCCCTCTGGGCTTGTAATTTGGCCCACCTGTGACTTCTTAGTCTTAGATGCATGGACGAGAAGAGTACTCTGTTAGATGGGTTTTCAGCCCCCAGAACAGTCAACAAAAGTTATTTCATAGTTAAGGCCCGTCTCGTGTGGGCCACTTAGAGCACCGGCGGCACCAATTAAGTTTTTTCTAAAGGACTGAAGTGCTGAGTTTTTATACCTAAATATAGAATGTGAAAAATAAACAAGTCAGAGTTTATCTTAGAAGAGGAATTGATTTGTTGCTGGAAAGGAAACTTGGGAGGAACGGAGTCCTGATGTAAATGAGCAGAGGCAAAGCCTGACGTGGGCCGACTGCGGAAAGCCGCCTGGCCACGAACGCTGGTGCTGAGAAGTGGTGCTTGGGATCCAAGAATATAAACTCGTTTGGACATTTCAGAAAATCAGACACGTGCCCTGGCAGGAGGTGATTCGCCCCCCTCGGTTTCCAAGCTCCCAGTGTCCCTAGTGCTCCGGGTGCCAGGGAGGAGCCGGGGTCAGCAGCCACTCTGACGGGGAAATCAAGGGTGAAATATGCTAGTTCTCGGGCCCATGGGGCATGCCTCCTGGCTGGCATGGGTGGGCCATCTAGCCTGCTTAGGTCATCAGAGGAGTTTTGAGGAAGACCACACCTGAAAGGCTCTGGAAAGGCACTTAACTGCCATGTAGGGGCTTGGTAAATATTCAGTGAAAGAAAGAATAAGGCCCTTTTGCCTTTCTCTTTACTATTTTTTAACATTTTTATGAAAGTCATACATGGCTGTGGATAAAGTTTAATACACTAAAGGCTTGCTCACGTTACAAAAAAGCAGCAGTTTAATACTTTTGAAAATGCTTGGTTTCCAGAGTATCCAGTATTTATTTTGCCTTGTACATATTGCCTCCCGGTTTTATTGAAACGTCGAATTTAGGAGTCTGAGATCTTCAAGGTCTGGGTCATCTTCTACAGTAGCAGTTATCCAAAAGGATGGTTCCCCGACCGGCAGCGTCCGCACTGTCCGGAAACGTGCTAGAGATCCACGTTCCGGATCCCGCTCCGGGCTGATGTTGTCGGAATCTCTGCGGCAGAGCCCGGGCACCTGTATTGCAGCCGGCCTTCCCAGGGGTTCTGACGCGTGCTCAGTTTACAGAACTGGTGATTTAGAACAGGGTAAAAGAACGCAGACTCTAAAAGTCAGGTGGGGTTGAGATCACAGCCCAGCAGCTCTCTGACCTTGCCCGTCTTACTTTACCGCTTAGTCTCTGCGTTCCCGACTGTACGATGGGATCGGTAATAACCTCTCTGAAGAGGCTGTTGTGAGAACTGACGTAAAAACGCACAGCAAGCGCTTGGCATCGTGCACCTCACACGTAGTAAACATCCAGTGGGCGCTTTGGTATTGTTGTTGTTAGCTGTCTTCCTAGACCAGGTGTTCATATTTTTAAACAGAAACCCTTGACAAATGGCTGTCCGGTGAAGAGGGAGCTCAGAAGCTCTGGCCCGGGCCAGCGAATGTCAGCTGTAGGTATTAGATTGTTATTTCATATATTGAGAGAACGTTTCCCTTCCTGCAGTTTCCATTCTTAGTCGTAGCCCTGTTCTCCAGAGCAGTTGGACAAGAGTGTTCACGTAGCAGTTGTTGAGGTATTTGAAGAGAGTGACCTTGGCCGTTCTGAACTTTCCCTTGTTCTATTCCCAAAAATTAGCTTTAATGGAGAAGATATTTGAAGGGCTTTTTCAGCTAGGACTTTTTAAAAAGGAAAGAAAAAGGACTGTAGGTGAGGCCCTGCTTTGGTAGCGGGTCTTCGGAGATTTCTGGTGTGCAGAGATGCCTCAGAGTTGAGGTTGAAGCTTCTCAAGCAGACTTGCGGCGTGGAATGGATGTGTCATCGGGGCACCACTGGCGAGGGCTTTGCTTCCTGCTGGCAGGCCTGAGCCACAGGCGCAACCCCCCCCCCCCCCCCCCCCGCCCCAGAGCGTTTCTGCGTGGGTCCCGGGAGGCGCAGCCCGGGGAAGCCGGTCCTGCTGTGTCAGGGGCCGTGGTTCTCAGCGGTATCGCCAGCCCTGGGCTCTGTTTCGGTAGCGGCCTTTGTGGTGTTTGCAGTCTGTTCTGAGCTTTTGTTTTTATTTAATTGATGTCTGATTAGTAGCTGTGAAAAATTGTAGTGGCCAAGCAGATGATACCTTTCCTAAATTATGCTGTGGCGTTGTGTAGGGCAGCAGCAGAATTGCTATTTTAAAATGGCATTTCGTAAAATAAACACGTGTCCCGATTACAGGAAATACTAAGTTGATGATGAATTGACGCTGCGGAGCTGGCCTTGCGCTTGTAAATGCCTCCACTCTCGTGATCGTCCATCTAGTGAGGTTTCAGCAGGCCCACGCCTCGGATAGTTTCCAGAGAGCTGATTTGCAGCTTGTTTTCTGCCCTCCGGTGCTGGGGCAGGTGGCCACGAGGAGACGGCGCAGAGGACTTCTCTCCACGCTGGAGGTCAGAGTTGCCAGAAGATGGTGAATGGCCTGAGGCTGTCAGGATCTTCCGCAGTTCCTACGGGGCCTGTCCACACCTGGGGCTCAGACCAGGGCATTGCCACATTCTTGAGGGACTTTTAAGCCCCTGCCACTTGTGCCTTTGTTTCCTGTGTGCTGGAGGGAGCTGATATTCAGATAAAGGGAAGAGTATGTAGAAAGTAGGTTGTATTTTCAGCCTATAGGAGGTGAAGCCTTGTGCCTGCTGACACATAACTCAGGGCTTGCCAAAATGTGAAAGTGTGGATGAGTGTGTGTGTGTGTGTGTGTGTGTGTGTGTGTGTGTGTGTGTGGGTGGTATGTGTGGTTACCTGGGATGTGAAATAGGTAAAAAGTTTAAATATGCTGAGACGCTTTGGAAAAGTCACTAAGAAGAAAAGAGACCATTGGAAATTTACTAGGTCCATCCCTGACTCTGACCTTTGGGGGTTGACAGCATTAGGGGATGTGCCATCTCAAAAGCGACCCAGAATGGCGAGGACCAATGGACTTCACTCAAGTGTGGCATATCTTCTGCGGGGAAGACTGTGGTCTGGACCCCAACCTGTTGGGTAGATGCCAGACATCTTTCGGAACAGCACTGAGGCAGAAGGGTGACAGAGGCCCTGGACTTGGGCTTCTTATCATCTGTGCAGTTTGGGGCGAGGATTTCACCTTTTAGAATCTTCCTTTTCTCATCTGTGTTCTCACTATCCAGCAGCTCCTACCATAAGGGCTGGAGGGTTCAGGGGCATCATCGTTTAGTGAGTGAGTGAGTGAGTGAGTGAGTGGTAGGTGGATGTGGTGGGGAAGCACCCGGCTCAGTGCACAACATAGAGACACTCAAGAAACGTCAGTGCCGAAAGGGAGGCAGTGAGCAAGGTTGCCGAGCGGGGTTCGTCTGGGGCCTCAGGTTTGGAAAGTGTACGTACTTCTCCCTCCCCACAAATGCAGTGAGGACAGCTCCTTTGTAGCCAGGCACTGCAAGGTAGGGTGTCCTTACGGCTGGCCCGTTAACCCCCTTTTCTCTGGGGTGAAAGGCCTATGTGCAATTAACAGCTTTTAAGCCAGAGAATTGATGACTCTTGCTTCGATGTTCTTTAGAGTTCACCTGCTACTATTGTGGGGCCCCAGAAATAGGCTGCTGCTTTGGTCTTGCCTGATGGGTGCCTCTCCAGAGGCAGTAATTACGGTGATAACTGACATTGAGACACTTGGCTCTCAGGAGCTCACTAATTGACTTCCGGGCCTGGTCCCGTCTCCACTGCCCACACTGCCTTCTGGTGTTGGCTCCGGGGCACATCCTCAGGGCCCCTTCAGCTAGCCAGGGTTGCTCGAAACCGTAGTCTTCAGAAGGGGCCAGGCTTGGTTTAGCCATGAGATCCCACTCTGCTCTTCACTGTGACTTCCTCGTCCTTTAGAACTGTGGTCTCGGGCACAGCCGTGGCCTCTCCTTCCCTGAGATGAGGACAGTGGAGGCAGTAGCCAGGGCCTGGACTCCACTTTAACCTGAGCGGTGCTTCCTGTGCCAAGGGGTTGAGAGCTGAAGGGTGGGGTGAGTCAGTCTCTGACCTGATCCTTTATGTTCTTCTGTATTACTTAACTACATTTTAGGATTTTTTTTCCTTACCTAACGCTGTATATACTAAATCAGTTATAAAAGGATCACAGAGCTAAGTGAAAAAAAAAAAAATTATAAAAGAACAAGAAAGAAATAGTACCTGCTCTAAAAATAGGAAAAGCTGTTCAAAGATAAAAACAAAGGGAGACATCCGGGCGCCTGGGTGGCTCAGTCAGTTGAGTGTCGGTTGACTCTTGGTCTCAGTTCAGGTCATGATCTCACAGTTCGTGAGATAGAGCACCTCATCAGGCTCTCTGAACTGATAGCACAGAGCCTGCCTGGGATTCTCTCTCTCTCTCTCTCTCTCTCTCTCTCTCCCCCTCTCTCTGCTCCTCCACTGCTCGGGCTGTCTCTCTCAAAATAAACAAACTTTTAAAAAAATGTTTAGGGGCGCCTGGGTGGCGCAGTCGGTTAAGCGTCCGACTTCAGCCAGGTCACGATCTCGCGGTCCGTGAGTTCGAGCCCCGCGTCAGGCTCTGGGCTGATGGCTCAGAGCCTGGAGCCTGTTTCCGATTCTGTGTCTCCGTCTCTCTCTGCCCCTCCCCCGTTCATGCTCTGTCTCTCTCTGTCCCAAAAATAAATTAAAAAACGTTGAAAAAAAAATTAAAAAAAAAAAAAAATGTTTAAAGACAAAGGGAGACATGATAAAGAAACAGACTGGTCCTGAAAACCTAAAAATTTTAAATTACATACCTCAAAAAATTCATTATACATATTTAGAAGACACATAACAAAAAGGGAGAATGTTGTAACATTAACATAGTTCCTTACTATTCAGAGGCCTCTTTCAAGTACACAGTGAGAGGGACCACTCATAAAAAATGAACAAGAATGACAAGAACAGGGGCGCCTGGGTGGCTCAGTCGGTTAAGCGTCCGACTTTGGCTCAGGTCATGATCTCACAGTTTCTGGGTTCGAGCCCCACGTCGGGCTCTGTTGTGACAGCTCAGAGCCCGGAGCCTGTTTCGGATTCTGTCTCTCCCTCTCTCTCTGCGCTTCCCCTGCTCATGCTGTCATGCCCAATCTCCACCCCCCCTCCCCCCCCCTCCCCCCCCCCTCAAAAATAAATAAACATTTTTTAAAAATTAGGGACACTTGGGTGGCTCAGTCGGTTGAGCTTCCGACTTCAGCTCAGGTCATGATCTCACAGTTTATGAGTTCGAGCCCTGTGTCGGGCTCTGTGCTGACAGCTCAGAGCCTGGAGCATTCTTTGGATTCTGTGTCTCCTTCTCTGTCTGCTCACGCGCGCTCTCTCTCTCTCTCTCTCTCTCTCTCTCTCTCTCTCTCTCTCAAAGATAAATAAACATTAAAAAAAATTTCTTTAATAAAAAAAAGAATGACAAGAACATGAATAGGAAATTCACAAAGTAAGAAACACACATTGCCAAGAATCTGTTAAACTTACTAGCTTTCCAGAAAACAGAAGAAACATAATTGTGGGGTATTTAAACAGGAAAAAAAAAACTCAGGAAAAATTAAATGATTAACAATAGGACTGTTTTTAAAGCTACTGTATACTTTGATGTCATTAAAATCATGTTGTAAAGAATAGTTAATGATTAGAATAAGCCCACAACATAACTTTGTAAGTGAGAAGGTCAGGTTAAAACACAGCATTATCTCCCATTTAAAAAAAAAATTAAAATTAAGACTCAAGGGACACCTGGCTGGCTCAGTCGGTAGAATATGGAACTCTTATTCTCGGGGTTGTGAGTTCAAGCGCCACATTGGGCAAGGAGCCTACTTTAAAAGAAAATTAAGGGGGCGCCTGGGTGGCTCAGTTGGTTAAGCGTCTGACTTTGGCTCAGGTCATGATTTCACAGTCTGTGAGTTCGAGCTCCACGTCAGGCTCTGTGCTGACAGCGCAGAGCCTGGAGCCTGTTTCAGCTTCTATGTCTCCCTCTCTCTTTGACCTTCCCCCGTTCATGCTCTGTCTCAAAAATAAATAAACGTTAAAAAATTTAAAAAAAAAGAAAAGAAAAGAAAAGAAAATTAAGGGGCACCTGGGTGGCTCAGTCGTTTGAGCGTCCAACTTCGGCTCAGGTCACGATCTCACAGTTCGTGAGTTTGAGTCCCACATCTGGCTCGCTGCTGTCAGTGCAGAGCCTGCCTTGGTTCTTCTGTCCCCCTCTTTCTGCCCCTCCCCTGCTTATGCTCTCCCAAAAATAAATACTTTTAAAAGTTTTTAATTAGGGGCGTCTGGGTGTCTCAGTCGGTTGAGCGTCCGACTTCGGCTCAGGTCATGATCTCGCGGTCTGTGGGTTCGAGCCCCGCGTCGGGCTCTGTGCTGACAGCCTGGAGCCTGTTTCAGATTCTGTGTCTCCCTCTCTCTGACCCTCCCCCGTTCATCCTCTGTCTCTCTCTGTCTCAAAAGTAAATAGGGGCGCCTGGGTGGCGCAGTCGGTTAAGCGTCCGACTTCAGCCAGGTCACGATCTCGCGGTCCGTGAGTTCGAGCCCCGCGTCGGGCTCTGGGCTGATGGCTCGGAGCCTGGAGCCTGTTTCCGATTCTGTGTCTCCCTCTCTCTCTGCCCCTCCCCCGTTCATGCTCTGTCTCTCTCTGTCCCAAAAAATAAATAAACGTTAAAAAAAAAAAAAAAAAAAAATTAAAAAAAAAAAAAAAAAAAGTAAATAAACACTAAAAAAAAATTGTTTTGAAGTTTTTAATTAAAATACAAGAATATACATCAAAATGTGGACAAAAATTATCTTTAGCTGAGGTACCTCTATATTATTTTAATTTTTACAAAAAATATCTTTAAATATTGAGGTAAAAACGAAAATGGGCGAAGTGGGTTGAAGCATCTAGGAAAGTCTGTGCTTCGCCCTCTTCCTCCCCCGTGTGGGCTCCTCACGGAATCGCCCCGTCTTTGCTCAAGTCCAGTCCTGCTCATTCTCTGCACTCCCTGCTCCTAAGATACCTGTTTGTTTCTCCTCAGGACTGAGCACAGAAGGGATCTACCGGGTCAGCGGGAATAAGTCGGAGATGGAGAGTCTGCAGAGACAGTTTGATCAAGGTGAGGCCACAGCCTGGCTGAGCATCGGAGGCTCGAGCCGGTCAGGGGGGACGGGACAGCCAAATTGCCGGGGTGTCCTGTCACGCACAGCCCCGGAGCCAAGAGGTGCTGGCCGGGTGACTGAGAAAGAGAAAGCATTTGGCCCCAGTTAGCCTTCCCTCCGAGGTCACACTGCCACTCGGAGGGGAGGGGAACGAGCCCTGCCGCCAGACGGAAGCATTCCCGGCGCCGAACCTGAGTCAGCCCGCTGCTCCCCCGTGTCACCGTCCACTGACCGTATTCCAGGTCACCTCTCGAGGTGCCTTGCTTCTCTCACCCTGGGAAGGGCAACATGTGCCTCCGTCACCTCTCAAGGGCGTTGCTTCCCTTGCCCTGGGCCCCCGGGGCATAATTGCAGGCACATAATCTGAAGTTGGGTTGCAGCAATAGTCCCGTTTTGCCAACCCCAGGAATACCTTCAGCCATGACTCCCCTCCTCGCAGAGTCCCTGCACGAGAGAGACAAAGCGAGGGAACGTTTATGATCAGCTGAGCGTTGGGACCCAGACTCCCAAAGCTGAAGTCTCATGAGTTAGACTGGCTCTTGGCCGGGACTCCTGTCTCCAAAGCTGGGTCTCAGAGGTCTGAAGCCAGAGAGCTAAACTCTAAGTCTTAGAACTGAGCACACTATGGGCTGAGAAGTCACACCCACTGGTGCCAGAAGCAAACGAGCCAAAGCAATGAAAGTTCTCAGATGTCACCAGCCAGAGAGGAAAGTAAGCTGAGGATCAGAGTAGGGTCCAACCCAGCGTGTGGCTGGGCCTGAGGAGACCAAGCCAGATTCTGAAGCCAGGCAGCCCGTGTGGGCGTGTGGGACAGAGCAGCGGCCAGGAGCAGGCCCCCAACCCCGCCACGGCCAGCCGGTTAGCCAGCAGTGCGGGGAGGGCACGCACTAAGGAATCTTGCAGGATGGGAGGCCTGACGTCAGCACGAGGGTAGAGCCACACACTCAGTTATGTACTCGTATGTATGCAAGAATCTGTTAATGGTTTCTACCGCCCCAAATGGAAATAGCTAGTGTCTAACAGTAGATGATTTCTTGTAAATCGGGAATGTAATAAAGTATTTAAAGAAAAGTGAAGACACAGAGGTCATTGGTTTCATAAGCTGGGAGGGGCAGAGGGAGAAAGAGGAGTCTGCTCACCCTGCCACCTTAAGGAATAAGGATGGAGTTGAGATTATTGGTAGCATTCTGTAACCCACCGTGAAAAGCGAGCCAACCTTTTAGGAAAGTCCTTTGATTTTCCAAGGGGGTGGGGGGCGGGGGGGTGTAAGGAAAAGGCAGGACAGAAGGAGGGGGTAAAGCTGCTTTATTCAAAGGATGACCTTGGAA
Source organism: Lynx canadensis (assembly GCF_007474595.2). Taxonomy (NCBI): domain Eukaryota; kingdom Metazoa; phylum Chordata; class Mammalia; order Carnivora; family Felidae; genus Lynx; species Lynx canadensis. Next base: position 51,601,677 of record NC_044317.1, read on the forward strand.
GGAGGCATTGGGTGTCAGCCTCTGTCTGCGAATCTCACAGCTTTTTTTTTTTTTTTTTTTAGCAGGGAATGCCACCTCCTGTTCAGTCTTTGATAATCCTGAGTCCCTGCCCAGGCTCCAGGCCAGCCCTGGGCAGCATCCCAGGGTCTTCGAGGTTTCTCTGCCTTTCTCCAAGCACTGAGTTTTCCTTTTGCTTCTTTCCAGCTTAGACTGACCTCACTCTCCCAACTTCCTTTCAGACCACAACCTGGATTTGGCAGAGAAAGACTTTACAGTGAATACCGTGGCTGGTGCCATGAAGAGCTTTTTCTCAGAGCTGCCAGACCCCCTGGTCCCGTACAACATGCAGATTGATCTGGTGGAGGCACACAGTGAGTACTGGTAACCCAGCCCGGCTCGTGGGCCCAGGCAGCACTCCAGGCCGACTGTGTTTGTTGAACTAAGGGAGAGGAGCTGAGCATCAGTAGAATGAGTTCTGTGCTCAGGGAACAGACACTCTGGCTCTTAGAGCTGAGGTTGGAAGGATATAAGGACAGGGAAACTAACTAAGGATGATGCCGTAGGGGCTTGTAGATCAGCCCCCACCCCCACCCCCGCCTTTGTAGACCAGAGATGCTTTTCTAAGCATCCTAGCAAAATCGTTGCAGGTTCCCCCAAAACTCCACGACTTACTAGCCTGGTTTTGTAGCAGACTTGGGTCAAATCTGCTCCTATGCTTGTTCAAAGTGTAAGCGTGGTTGACACAATGTTCCCTGACCCTTAGTTTCCCTACAACCCTGTCCCCGCTCCTATTTATGAAATATTAGGAGAGACTTCGAGGCGGGGCGGTAAGAGACCTGTTAAAGGGGGCAGGTATTTCTTTTTCCCTCTGCTTGCCCATCCCTCTTACAAGGAAGTTAGCATGTAGTCTGGGGCCAGCCCACCTCTGGGGGGAAAGGGATGGTTCCAGTTGCCCTGACCAGATGATCAATGGCCGGGGGGGTGGCAGGTCAGCACCTCTGGTTTTTTGTTTGTTGTTGTTGTTTTTAATTTTTTTAATGTTTATTTATATTTGAGAGAGAGAGTGAGAGCAAGCAAGCGGGGGAGGGGCAAAGGGAGGGAGACAGAATCCAAAGCAGGCTCCAGGCCCTGAGCACAGAGCACAGAGCCCTACACGGGGCTCCAGCTCACAAGCCATGAGATCATGACTTGAATCGAAGCCGGATGCTTAACCGACTGAGCCGCCGGGTGCCCCAGCACCTCTGGTTTTAATGGTGACCTTTGTGTGCCATCCTGCCCGCCCTGCCAGCTGTTTCCACCCTGACCTGCTTCTCTCAGGAGGCATCTGTCCACCCGATTGGGAGCCTTCCCTCCGGGCAGCCTTTCCCGGACGTTGTGTAGTACCGCAGCTTCCCACCTTGTGGCACTTTTTACCTTTTTTAGTCAGAGGCATCCTTCCTGCTGTGCGGCTCTGGTGGGCCGGGACCCCCAGAAGGAGCCATCGCGGCGCAGCTGCAGAAGGGAGTGTCTTGGCCGGTGACCGTGGAGGTGGGGAAGAGGAAAAGGAGCCATGTTCCTTGGACCACACGGGACTTTAGTCTCATCTCATCAGTGCCCAACTCAGAAGAGGGAGTTTCAAGCAAGCATGGTTTACTCACAAGGCTGGTGGTGTAGGCAGAAATTTGGGGGCAGTCGCAAATCAGGGTTTTAAGTCTTAGGTCACAGATTCTTAGTGGCTTCAGGAAATGGACGTGCCGACAAAAGTCCACCCCTGAAATGTGAGGGTGCCCAGGTCAGAACCTGGCTGCTGCCAGAACTGCGGGGCCCCTGGGGTCACCTTTCCATGGTCTACGTACTCCGCGGTGCTAACTTTCACAACCTGGGTGCCACCTTTGCCTTGCTTTATCCTCACGGTCTCGGTGGATTGAAATATCTCACGGCTCCTGATCTTATCCAAGCCCATCACGGATGGGGCAGGAGCGCATGGTTCTGGGGCTGTCGTAGGGTTGCCGGGCCTTCTTTCCCACCTGCTTTCTCTGGATAGGAGTCCGGGTTTCTCCAAGATGAGTTGGGTGGGGACAGGTGCCAGCTTCTGCTCGGATCCTGCTGTCCAAAGACTCCTCCAGCAGGCTCCAGGCTGGCCCAGATGTGAACCACATAGGAAATCTCTATGTGGAGCCAGCTTTCTCTCCACCAAGCTTGTCTCTTGGCGGAAGTTGGAGAGAAAAGGTGTGGGCTGGTACTCCCCTCCCGGAGCCAGTGGATTCCTGTCAGCATTTGTCTTGACTTGGCGCCATCTAGAGGCTTGTAGAGTCCTGGCACCCGACAGAATCCCATTGTCTCTGCAGGAACTGCTAACGTAGCATCTTTTTGTTTTTGGAGGGGTGTGGGGGGGGGGCAGGAGAGGGAGGTGTTATTGATAGAGAATCAGCTGCCCTTCCTACAGCAGCTTCCCTAGTCTCCACTGCTGAGAAAGGGAGCCCCTTGCTGCAGCAGCCTGGAAAAGGGTGGAGATTTCTGCTTCCTCTTCCCATTGTGTGTTTCCTGTGCCCGAGCTAGTCAGCTGGGGTTCCGTTGTCTTGAACCTGGGGGCAGGAGGGTGGAGAGGATCTCGCTGACCTGGCACCTTTCAAGGCCACAGCAGTTGAGTGAAGGTGGGCTGTGTATGTCCTGGGGTGGCTTTAACTGAGCCAGGGGCACCAAGTAGGCAGTACCAGTGTTAGTGTTAAGGGACATTATGAAACGAAGATTCTCAAGCCCAAAAGTAGCTATTCCCAGCCTGGCTGGGTTTCCATGGCAACGTCAACTTGACCAGCTCTTCCCACTTAATACTAAGAGCTGTTGTGTCTGTGTGTTCAGGGCTTGAGAATGGTTTCAGATTCCATCACAACAAATATCAAGGTCACTATCAAATTGTTTTGTTAGCTCCAGAATTTCACAATATTGAACATTGCTGAAAATGTGTGCACAAATAGAGATTTTTGTGATTATTTACCATTTATCTTCCTACCACACTCAAGGTGATGTGTGGGTGATTCAGAAATGAGTGGCAGTAGCATCCGTCACCCACACTGCTGGGGAGTGGCACGCTGGGGCTTGACCTTCCATGCAGAGACGTCGTCCCTGCCCTGCCAGGGTGCATATGTTAGTTACCTGCCAGACAGAATGAAGCCAGCTGAGCTGGAAGGGTAGAAAATGCAGGGTGGAGGGCTTCGTGGAAGAGATGGCACCTGAGCTGTGGCTTCAGGGAGGACCAGGATTTCAGGAGGCAGAGAAAAGGGCTTTGGGTTCCCTGTTCATCTCACACGCACACCTCATCCTGGCCTTCGCCAAATATTATCACTCGTTCTTGCCCCACGTCTTCCCCTCCTCCTCTTATGACACCGCCAGCCTCACCACCACCTATTTAGAGTCCCTCCGGTCCAGCCAGTCCTGTCCTAGGTCCTTCATGCCAGAGGGACGTAAAGCTAGCCCTGTCTTGGTCCAGAAGTTCTGAGCCTAAGGACCTTTGGTTCCGGGGCCTCATTAGCCCCGTAACTACTTGTAAAGCTCCATATGTGCAGTTTAGTGTACAGAGAAGACCAGCAGCTTCCATCGGATTGTCAAAGGGATGTGGGACCCAAGTGGTTCAGGGCACTGGCTCCCGTCTTACCATTCCCACTGGGAGACGGGGTGCCTTACAGCTAGAGGTGGTAAACATCCTGGGATCGTGCCTCCTCTTGTCTGTCGAGATAGCTGCTTAAGGTCACAGGGGTGTTCCTCACTCACATCCTGGCACGTACCAGGCCCTGTGTGGGACAGGGACAAATGGCAGTAGACAGAGGAGTGTGTAGTCCCTGCCTCGGTCTGGCGGGGTAGGAGGCATGGAACAAGTTACTGCAGGGTCACGCCTCCCGGAGAGAGATACCCGGAATCTTCCATTCCAAGCCCAGCGGAGTGAAATCTTGGCCTTGGACTCGTTTTGTACCTGAGGGAGAGGTAGAGGGTGCATGCTGTACGTGCTTGCGTGCTTCACTGAGAGGGTGCTGTGACCTTGAGCCACTTTTTTCCTCTTCTGGTGGTGCAGGTGTGCGAGATGGTCAAAGGCCATCAGATTTTCCTCCAGGCACTGTGTGGGGCGGCAGCAGGTCCAAGCCTAGAGCCTATCTGATGGCCTGGGGTGACGTGGGCAGCAGGGCGGCACGGCCAAGGCAGGGGCTGTGTGTGGGATCGAGATCCCTGACAGCAATTTGTGTGACCTTGGGCCCGTATTCTTACTTCTCTGAGTCTTAGTTTCTCTGTATACTGTGAGGGGTGTGGCGAGCTAACCTCTAGGCTGTGGCCTCTTGCTGTCCCCTTCTCTTCCTCCCTCTTCCTCCCGAGTTCTTAGGGTATGTGTTAGTTCTAAATTGGTTCTAAATTGCCTGGTCTGTGTAAAGAATTTGCCTTGGTTCAGCTGGCCTGAAAATGCCTCTTCTGAACCCGTCTTGCCATCTCCGTCAGCTGAGACCTCATTTCACAAGTATGACATGTTAGCTGGGGCGGGGGGGGGGGGGGGGGCCTTGCCCTGTAGAGGGCCCCTCACCACCCGAGTCGTCCTTCAAAGAGGATCTGAAGCCGGAGAGCGCTGCGGCCTGGCAGAAGGCAGGGGACCCGGAGCAGACGTGGGGGACCGGGAGACGGAGCCTGTGCCCGGCCGCCCTCCCCCCACCGGTCTTACGTCCTTGGCGCTGCCTCTTGGCGTCGCCCCAGCCAGCGTGTAGGGTGAGCCTAGTGCGGTGAGGGCTGCACAGACAGCAGCTCCGAAGCTGCCCCGCTAGCACTCTGGCCTGTGCAGAGGAAGAAATCACTGGCGTCCCGAGCACCGGGAAGAAGATTCGCTTGCTTGAGGGGGGAAGTGAGCGAGATGAAGTCAGAAGGTGGTCAGCAAGATGGGCCGTGTTTTTCGTGAGACAGACAACAGAGGGCCGGGCCCTGCACCGAGAGGCTTCCTGTTGTCTCCTTGACTTCCTTGCTCCTCCTGCCAAACCCTGTGCTCCCCAGCACTCGTGAGCCCCTGCACCCTGAAGCTGGCTGGAGAAAGAGAGGGGAAGCATGAGTAGGGGGGACCATCTAGGTCTTCGTTGGGCACCTTGCTGCCGCACCACATGGCGTTCCTGAGAAAGGGGCGTGAGTTACTATCGAGGCAGCCTGGTACCCCCACCTCTGCCTCCTCCTCCTCCTCCTCCCCCTCCTCTCCCTCCTCCCAAGGAAGACCAAGGGAGCCAGCATCCCTGTGGCACCATGGATGGGAAGGAGAAGACCGGCACCTGTCACTCCAGCCCCGCTTCCTGCCTCTAGTCAGGATGGCAGAGACCCGCTTTTGGGTGAAGGCGCCCTAGGGGTCAAGTGCCTGATGAAAACACACAGCTGCGTTTGTGCCGCACCAGCGCCCAGGAGACACCTGGGCCGGGCTTGCATCTGTAAGGGGGCGCGATCACTTTTTTATGAAGTGAGATTCTGAGCCCTGCCCGTGCTTCTCGGGTGTCAGGACGATCGCGCATCCTCCCTAGAGCAGTGTACTATTTTTAAGTAAACTTTTTACTGAAGTTTAACAGTAAAAAGTATTTGAAATTCAAGGCCGGAGACAAAGCGTGCTCTCAAGGTGGAACCCTTAAAATAAATCTTAGGCGCAGAGCAGTGAAGGTGATAATGACCCCACCCAGTTCGCTCCCTTGGCTTTTCAGTCATCTTCTAACAGACAGACACTATCAAAACACTGTTGTTATCAAGTCCCAATCTTGAGTCCTAAAACTCCCCAGTTTCATGACCGTGAGCCTACCGGCAAAAGCTCTGGGTCGCTCCGGCCCTGCCTGTCTCTGTGGCCTCCCTTCCCGCTGCTTCCTGACATTCGGACCACCTCCAGATGCTTACTGTGTGTGTGCTGTTCCTTTCACAGTGTGGCATCACCATCCCCAGCCCCTTTTACAGAGAAGGGCCTGACACTCACATGTGTCACTCACCCAAGATCCCACAGCTGGCAGGTGTCAGGGACAGAATTTGTACCCAAGACCGTGTGGGTTGGGTTTGGCTCTGTCCCACCGCACGGCCCTGGCCCCCTGCCCCTTGCCACCACCACCCCCCCTCACCGTTCATGCACCACCTGTCCTTCCTCACCCAGCTCGAGCCAGGCTCCTCCTGCGCTTCCCCAAACCGTGACCCTCTAGGGGCAATGCCTACCGCGGAGGTTCTTAACTTGGAGGCCACAGGCTTCCTAAGGAATGTGATGGGTTTGGGCGAGTCCGTGAACTCCAGAGGTCGTAGACGGGGTTGTACACGGCCTATCTGGGGAGAGGTTCTGGAACTCACATCCAGCCCAAAGGAGTCTGTGCCCCGAAACCAGTCGGGAACCATCGTATTTTTTTAGCGATCCCCCCATTCATCCACCCCCATAACCGTAAGTGTGGGATAGCTGTTATCTCTTCCTGGGCCCTACTCTAGTTTTTCTGAGTGCTAGAGATCACCTTCAGTTCTAAGAAGTAGCCACAGGGGGATCTTTCCATGCTCGGAGAAATCTGTCTAGGCTGGCTCTCCTAGCCAAGATAAGCCAGACGTATTCAGGGAAGGGAGCTGGGATCCCAGGGGACACGATATCCACAGCCAGTCAGTGATGTTTGAGTCCCAGCTCTGTAACCTCTATGAGTATGAGATTCCTTATCCCTCAATAGGGCGACAAGCCCCTTCCTCATAGGACAGCAAAGACTTGCTGAACCAGGCCTGGTGTGGATAAGCCCTTACTCGAGTTAGCTTGTTTTCACACTCCCACTACATTAGGATTCCATGATGGGCGAAGTGTGGGTGGTGGTGGGGGAAGGGGGTGCATAGGCCCTTTGATGAACTGCATGAGAATTCCCCCACTGTTTCCATCGGCTCCTCCAATAGGGGGATGTGTAGAGGGTCCTTGTGTCTCTAGGGAAAGGACAGAGCCCTGGTCTTGTGACAGACTCCCTCCCTAGACAGTCTGTGGGCGTGGGTGGGTGGCAGTGCTCACCCGTCTGCTCAGGAAGCATGCGGGCTTTCTGCACCGGGATTCCTGTCTCCAGGGGCAACCGGATGAGCGAAGAATGGTGTTCTGTATGGGGAGTCTGTGTGGATCGTTGAGTCTCGGGCGGTGGGGGGGCCAGGAAGCCCCGGGCGCACAGTGCTCCCCTTCAGCAGGGGCCTGGGACCCCGAGGTGGGCCCGGTTGCTGGGTCGGTGCCACCGCCAGGTGTGCCCGCTGTGGGCACAGACTTATGGGGGGAAGAGTGGGGCTGACCTGGTATAAGAGCCCTGGGCCACCCCTAGGCGGCCCCCGGCCCACCAGTCTCACCACCCGCCCAGGACTGCCATCTCTCGAGCCCATAACACCCACCAGCTGTGGCCATGGAAGTCTTTGGTTTTCTCTTTCCTCAGAAATCAATGACCGGGAGCAGAAGTTGCATGCCCTTAAGGAAGTACTCAAGAAATTTCCAAAGGAAAACCACGAAGTCTTCAAATACGTCATCTCTCACCTGAACAAGTACGTGGCCGGGCTTGCCCTCGGGTCTTCCCTCCACCTGAAATCGCTAGTCAGGGGCCGGGCCGGTGAGCAGCAGCGTGACGCAGAGCAAGGCCCTGTCCTCAGCCTGGCAGTGATAGGGCTGCCGTCTCCCTCCTCAGTAGGCCACGTCTGGCTCACCAGGGGCATCCTGGGGTCTCGACTCCTCCTCCCGTGTCCGTCCTGCTTCTGTCTGAGAGGCCCGTGTGGCCTCGGGCATGCCCAGGGTCCTCCGCGGTATGTGACAGAACACTGCCAAGGTACGTGTGCTGTGAAGAAGCTCGAACCCGTCGAGTACGTGCAGGAGTGTGGGCAGGAAGCCTGTAACTGTTTCCCGGATTTATGTACAGACAGAGTAGGTTGGTTTTCCAGGCAAACCTGTTCTTCTCTCGCCAGAGTGGTGTCTGACGGGGGCTCCTGCTCCCTCTCGGTGCAGCCAGAGCAGTGTCACACACTTTGAGGCCCGGGCGATTGTCCCTGAGGCAAGACCTCAGAGTCACTCCTCGGGGGCTGGCCCTGTGGCGACACCGAGGCAGAGGACCAGCCCTAGAGGGTCTCCGAACTCAACTTCCAGGCCAGGCCCGGGAGAGCTGTGCTCGGGCCTTTTCTCTGTTCAGGCTGTAGACGGGCAGGCGGGCAGAGCATTCTGGGGTGTCAGTGACCACGAGCACACATGGGACAGGGCAGGGTCCCTGCTGGCAGAGAGCCTCATCTGGGGCCCCCGGCCCTGTGGAGCCCTGACCGTGAGTTTGGTGTCACCCACAGAGTCAGCCACAACAACAAGGTGAACCTCATGACCAGTGAGAACCTCTCCATCTGCTTCTGGCCCACCTTGATGAGACCCGACTTCAGCACCATGGACGCCCTCACGGCCACGCGGACCTACCAGACAATCATCGAGCTCTTCATCCAGCAGTGCCCCTTCTTCTTCCACAATCGGCCCATCAGTGAGCCTCCCGGTGCCACGCCCAGCTCCCCCTCCGCCGTGGCTTCCACCGTCCCCTTCCTCACCTCCACACCTGTCACGAGTCAGCCGTCACCCCCCCAGTCGCCTCCACCCACGCCCCAGTCTCCCATGCAGGCCCTGCTCCCCTCCCAGCTGCAAGCCGAACACACGCTGTGAGCCACCGAGGCCTGGGGCCAAAGGTGACCTTCTCTCTTCCGCGGGGTGGCATGTGGCCTTGAACAAAACCGGGTCCACTGGGGTAGGAGTGGGGAGAGTGTCCCCTCTCCCCTGTTACCTTCTCAAGACCTCAGCGGTAGCACCAGCCCCAGTCCACACCTTGTGCTGGGCCATCAGGCTCCCCGAGCCCAGCGCTGCAGACCCCGGAGCTGGCCGTAGGCAGCAGCCAGAGGGCGCCCTGCTCTCTGACTTGGACCTTCTTGAGGACTGAACTGGCCAGGCAGTGGCCCCCGTGACCCTCTACACGCTCACTGCTCCCCAGACCACTTACCCTGCCTGCCCGTGCACAGCGGCCTCAGGGCATCGTTCACCGCTTGGACAGAGCCCCGGCCTCTGCCAGTGGAAGCAGGTTCCGAGATTTGGGCTGCCCCGGGGCGGGGTCATCGGTCCCTGCAGAAAACAATTCCCGTCCGTTTTGTCCACCTCTTTCCACCTTCCGCGTCTGCACTTCCACCCCCGTCAGGGTGGCACCTGTCCGGTGGCCTCCTCGGGAATGCGCGGGCCGCGGCTCTGTCAACCCAAGGTACCGTGCTGAGGGTGTAGCCCCTGCAGGTCAGAACCGGGGGAGGGCGGCTGTGTGCCCGGACCAAGAGCGTGGGACTCCCCTCCACTTGCGCACGCCCCCTCCCTCTTCACAGGATCTGGCCTACGTTCCCTTTAAAACAAGGGAACGCTGGAAGAAAAACGGAAAACCCCTCCGATAACTCACAAAAGAAAAAGGAAGAAAATCCAGACCTCAAGACTGAGCTCTCCTCCCACCTCTCGGAGAGGCAAACGGGGGGGCGGGTGGCCCTTGCCTTGGTAAAGGCGAAACAGGGATGCCCAGGGGTGGCTGCCAGGAAAGCTGTTGGGGTCCCACTGACACCCTGTCAGCAGATCCCCTTTTCCCAAGAAGACAGTTTAAGCCCTTGGTGGGAGAGCTTGGGAGACCAGCCTGGATCCTGGTCTGCTTTGAAACACACTGCAGTGCTGTGGAAACACTATTCTGTGCGGGGTGTGGGTGTGGGTGTGGGTGTGGGTGTGTGTCCGTGTCCCCGTGTCCCTGTTAGGGTGCAGCTGGGGGCACCTGGGGCTTGGTTTAGTCCTCCTCATCCCGGGCCACCGAACACCACCAACCCAGTGCTTAGGGCACTTCATGGGAAGTGGGTGACGTACGGGGAAGCGTGGTCCGGGTTCCTGCACAGGGACTGAGGGCCTGGGGGAGCAGAAGTCACAGAAGCAGTCGGGAGTCATGAGGAGGGTGCCGGGCCTGCCCGTCACTACGAGCCCCGTGGCTTTCCCCCGCCCTTCCTGGGAAATGGCCTTCTCCTCAGCCTCCATGCCCTTCCCGCCTTCCCGCCTTCCCGCTGGGAACCCTTCGAGTGCCCACCCGTCTCTCCAGTGCAGCGGCCGTGCTAAGGCTGCTACAGATACTGGCTGCCCTCCACTCCTCGTGGCTGGGCCGTGGCCTCTGCAGCGGGGGAGCCTGGCACAAAGGCGCCCCGGGCCCAGGTCGTGGGGTTCGGGGCCCTGCGTGCCACACAGCCTCCGGCCTCTTTGCACTTTAAGAAGCAACGCCTGGGGTGGGTTCCCCGATGCCCTGGGTCCCCTCAGCCGGTGGCCCGACAAAAAGCTGCCTCGGTCTGGCCCCAAAAACTTCCTGTTGGCCCGGGGGGGGGGGGGGGGGGCCTGCGCTCGCCGACTGCTCCCTCTGGATAAGCTGGATACCTTACTGTTCAGAGTTCTCGTACGGCAACATAAGGTGCTTGGAAAACACTACCCCGCAAGTTTTACCACCTCCTTTTAACACTAGTCAAAAAGAAACGCAAGGTACATGAATGTTTTACATAAATGCTGGGTGAGGAGGGCTCTCTTTCCTGGCCGATCCGCATCTGAGGCTTTAGGCCCGGGTTGGCTTGTGGGTGACTGTGGTGGCAGACCCGTGGCTCTGGCTCTCCAGCTCCCTCCGCTCTAAGTCCCGGGCAGGCGAGGAAATGACTCCACAGAATTAATCTCGGCCTTTTTCTAGATCGTGCCCACCTGTCCACGCCCCCCCCACCCCACCCCCGCCCCAAGGTAGCCCTTCAAGGTATTGGGTGTGCGTGGCCTGGGACCACCTTCCCTCCTGTGGACGGGGACAAAAGTAGCCTGGTCCCCACCCACTGCCTGTTTCCTCGGCCGCCCACTTTGTGCTGGTGCACCAGGCCGGGTGCCCCACGCCACCACCTGCCACCTCGGCTGTGCATGGGGGACTCCACAAGCCCCCAAGTTCCCCTCATTCTTGAGACTAACGGATGTGTAGATGGTGACTTTTCTAGGGGGGGGTGGGGGGCGCGCTGGGAGGAGGAATACTTGCTTTGTGCTCTTGCCCTCCCCCTCCCCCTCCCCCTCCCCCTCCCCAAGAGTAGCAGGAGCCGGCCTTCCCCAGGGCAGCCTCTGGGCCGACGGTGCCCCCTGGCAGCCAGCTCAGGGAGCCCCTTCGTGTGCCTGCCCTGTGCCCTGCCGGGGCTTTAAAGGGTGTGGGGGGGCGGAGCTGGTGGCCCATGCCCCACAAGAGCCACAGTGCACAGGAAGTGCCAGGGACCGAGCTTCCAGTTTTCTGCTGCTCCAGACTCGGACTAGGGGGTGTTAGTCTTGTCACTCTGGGTTGGCGTTGCCACTAGTGGTAGTTCTGGGCCCTGGGCTTCCCCCTCCGGTCGGGAGTGAGCGCCCATACCAAATGGGCACTTGGGTAAGACCCAGAAGGGCAAGTCTGGGCCCATGTCAGGCCGTGCTGCTTTAGATGGGTCGCTCCCCACCCCTCCGGTGCCTGCGGCGCGGTCAGCTCTGAAGTGTTTTCACAAACGATTCTCGTGCGAGGTGCACCACGGCTCTGGAACCGAAGGCAGGACGGGCATTAATGAGCCTTGGCCGAACTGGGTGAGCAGGTCAGCAGAGGTATGGGACTTGCTTCCCGCCCCACAGCTAAATAGCAGTTTGCCTGGGAGCGCTCTGCCTGGCCCGCGTCTGACATCCACAAGAATGTGGTGGTGATATTCAGTGGAAATGAACAGCCCTTGGTTGTGAGCGGAAGGCTCCTTCTAGAAGGCCCTGACAACTGAGGAAGGGGTCGCGGCGTGGCTTGCGAATTCGCCCCGAATTCTTGGCTGTGTTGTGTTGGGGATCACACACGGCACGTTTATTCCTGCTCTCTGTTGAGTCGTTCTTCCCGTCACTTGACGTGCTGGAGTGCTGAGAGATACTCCGTACGGTTTCCTGTGTCTACACCTACCGCCACCCTGCTCTTCCTGCTGCCGGGTGTGATCCTTCCCGCCGAGCGTGTTGGTCTTTGCCGGGTGGGCAGAGGGGGCCGTCCTGGGAGCAGCGCGCCTCCGCCCCGGGCCCCTGGTCTCGGGAGGGAGGCCTGGAGGGCGTTCCAGCCTCGGCCCCGAAACTTGAAAACCACACTGGGTAGAAGCCCTCTCCCTCTGTGCCCCCTCCCGCTCCTGCGAGGACAGCCACACTGCCTTGGGGTTCCCGAGAAAGGAGTGGACGCTGGCTCGCTGCCGCCCGCCGAGGGCTCTGCCCACCGTTGCTTCTCCAAGAGAAGGAAGCCCCGGGGACCTGGGCGGCTTTCTGGGGGCCGGGCTCCACATTCCTGTGCGGTGGGCACGGTGCGCCCTGGGGGCCGGGACAGCGGGCGCTGCACTCGCTCCCGGGCCCTGCCGACTCGGCGGACGGTGGACGAGGAGCCGCCCTCCTGTTGCTTGGCAGGTTCAAGCCACTCGTTTGCGCTTAGGTGAAAGGACCGACCGAGTCGAGTCCGGGACCGCTGGCCCCGGAGAGGGGGCGGCATGGGGGGAGGGCCGCCGGCCCCCGAGTCGGGAGCCGGGAGCCACGTCCGCCCGCCACCCGGGGCCGGCGCCCGCGGCAGTGATGTTCCACTTTCATGTAGTCAAGACAGGGCGTAAGTTATTGTTTGCATAAAAAAGAATCCTGTTCCCTGTGTACATAAAAAAAAAAAAAAAAAAAAGGCAATGTCTCTGAATTGTATGGGAATAAAACTTGTTTGAAAATTTGGAATAGTGCTGCTGCCAGCTTATTTTTCTGGTACTTGTATTTTCACATGTTAAATGATCTTTATATATGTTGAATTAACAAATATTTTGAGTTTCCTGAGGGAAAAAAAGCATATTAATGGTATTGAAATGTGTTAGTAGTCTGGCCGTGTGCCCAAATTTCTGTTTTGCAGCAAAAGTGGAGAACTGTATGTAAAGAAAGTATAACAATTATTTCTTTGTATTTTAGGGGCTTTAACCAGGACATCATCCTCTAGTTGGTGTTAGGAATGTTTGCTTAATTTCCAGACCCCCCTTTTTTTTTTAAACACGTTGTGGGTTTTTGAGGCTCCAACCCGATTAGTGCATGGTCAGCCGTCAATCAAGGCTGAAGCATCTCTGACTGAGGTGGTTTTGTTTGGTTTTGTTTTTTAAAATCATGTATTTGCTACAAAGTAATGTATTCGTCTCAATGGGAATGGTGTAAAAACTGAAAAGGCCTTATGTGATATGTATCATAGTTAATAAATCAATCTTGTAAAAAACCAAACCTGAGAGACATGAAGGCGGCCCCTCCTGCCGGGCCCAGAGCACCTCCCCCCCTCCCCCTGCAGGGCACAAGGGTCCCTGAGCACCTCCCCCTCCCCCCCCCCCCCCCCGCAGGGGACAAGGGTCCCTGAGCACCTCCCCCCCACACAGGGCACAAGGGTCCCTGAGCACCTCCCCCCCCCCCCCCCCCCGCAGGGGACAAGGGTCCCTGAGCACCTCCCCCCCACACAGGGCACAAGGGTCCCTGAGCGCCTCCCCCCCACACAAGGCACAAGGGTCCCTGAGCGCCTCCCCCCCCGCCCCGCCCCACAGGGCACAAGGGTCCCAGAGCACCCCCAGGAGAAGACCTTCTTGCTGGGGGTGCTGCTGGGAGTTGACTGCTGGGCAGCCCTGCAGTGTTAGCCTCTGTTAACTGCCCATGTTCTGGACAGTGCTCCTCCCACGGGAGCCTCAGTCACCCAGATCTGGCTACTCTGCCCCCTCCCCTTCTAGGCTCTCTAGGTCCACTCGCAGCCATGACCTTCCTGTCCCTACTGCCTCCGTTCCAGCACAGGCCCAAAGTCCAGCTCACCTGGCCTGACGACAACCCCAAGCCCTAAGTGGCCTCCCTGCCCTCAGTTTTGCCCCTTCTAATCCTTCATTCCCCAAAGTTAATCCAGAAGGAGACCTATGGCAGGAGTGGAAAACAGTCCCCATACGAGCCCCCTCCCCTTCCTGTGCCTGCGGTAGATGTGGCTTGTTGACCACGGCACCCACGGAGCTCGAGCCCAGCAGGCCTTGAGAGGCAGCCGCTGGCGATCAACAGAGCTGGCACTGGAGAGGCCACCTGCTCGCACGGGCTTCTGGCCGGGCTGTCACTCAGATGCTGTGACATCCATGCTGGAGCCCCTCGCACTGGATTCAGCCTGCCTCTCCCACACTCCTCCCAGCAGCTCCCCGGCATCAGTCAAAATCACGCACGTCCCCGAATGTTGTGGCTGCTTCCCGCACCCAGGTCTTTGCCTGGAACTCCTTCTGTCCACGTGCCCCCACACCTCAGCTATATCCTCACCTGACCCCCTCAAAGCCAGTCGCGGTCTAGAAATGCTTCCCTGACGATTTCACACAGTGACTCTCCCAACGGCTGTTATTTGCCTGCTCTGGGGACTTCTGTAACTCCCCGTAAATGCCCGAGCATTTGTCCTCGTTTAAAACAAAATTCTCTACAGTATACAGTTGGTATTCAATGGTGCGCTGGCATAAACCTGCCTATAGCTCTCCACGTTCAGGTTGTGTGTACCTATATACTTGCACCTCTCAGCTGCCACCCACCCGACTGGAGGGCTTTGGGGAGCAGGGCCTGTGACTCCCCCCCCCCCCCACATGTCCTCGCGAGCTGCCATGAACACGGTGATCCCTTTGGAGATGGCAGTGGTCTCAACCTCGCCCTTGACTTGATTCTCCATCTATAAGCCGACCTCTCCCATGTGACTCTCCAGCTCTGCTCCCAGCACCGCACTCACCCACCTGCCCGTGACACGGTACTTGGTGACTCCACTGTGACACACCCACAGCCAAACCCCTGACCCTTTCTCCTAAGCTGTCCATCTCCTACAAGCCAGATATCCTGGAGGCCTCTGCGTGTCCTTCTCCCTTTCCCGTCGACCCCGGACCACCTCCACGGTCCGTTGTACCTTCCACATAGCTGTCCGGTCTGGCCACTTTCCTCCACGTCCCCTGCCACCGTCCTGTTTCAATCTCACCTAGGTGTCTGTCCCGGCCCCTTCCCTGGCCTTCCAACGTCCCATCCCACCCCCTCCCTTCCACCTCCTCAGGCAGCCAGAGGGAGCTTTCCAAAACAGATCTGGCCCTGCTACTCCTCCCTCAACCCCTTCCAGGGCTCCCCAGATCCCTTAGAGGAGAGCCCCAGCATTTCAGCCTGCCCACCTCTGGGGGGACCTTCCCTTCCCCCTGCGTTCCAGCCTTCAGACTCCCAGGGGACCCGCCCCCCCTCCGGCCGTCTGCAGGGCCGCTCCCTCCCGGAACACTGTCCTCCCCTCCTGGCCACCCCTCCTCGCTAACACCCTCCTCCTCAACCACCGACTTGCTCAACAAAGCCCTCTGCGACCCCAGACCAGGACGGACCCATTTGCTTTCAAGGAAAGACAAGCTCTCCTCTTTAAGAGCATTCTTCTCAGTTTGTTACTCATTCAAATTGTTATTTGCCACTTAACACGCTCGGTACCAGGCCCCCGAGACACAACTGGGAACGGACATCTAGTGAAACCCACAGTAAACAGGCAAAGAAATGAATGTGTGCCATAATGTCAATCAAGCACAGATAAGGAGCTAAGGATGTGGATTTGGGGCCGCAGGGATGCTTTTGAGGGTGGTCAGGAAGACCTCTTGGAGGAGGTGACGTTGCAGCAGAGCAAGTGAGTGAGGCACTCGCCTCGGGTACAAAAGGGATACAAAGACTCCGAGATCAAGATTAAAAAAAAAAAAAATGTACCCAGGCGGTGTCTTGTTTTTTTTTTTTTTTTTTTAAGTGCAAAAAAAAAAAAAAATCGGTGTTCACAATTTTAGATAAAACCGGATCGATAACGGTGTTGAACCATACCGAATGAAGCCTGAGGCCAGCGGAGAAATCCTAAGACGGCCTGGGGTCGGCAGGGAAATGGTGGTGGGTAGACAGGAGCGGGGACGGCCAAGTGGAGAGAGAAGGCCGAACCGGACGACTCCAGGGCTGACACTGATTACCCTCCGTGCCACCTCCACCCCCACTACCCTGCGACACCCAGCAGCCGGAGTCTGTTCCCCAAAAAGCACATCCTAGGCGCTCCCGGGCGCCCGCCGGCGAGTGCGGCGATGCTCCCCGCGGCCACCAGGGGTCAGCAGAGCGCCGCCTGCCCAGCCCCGGCCTAGCAGGACCGCGTGGGAAGCCGGGTTGGTGGCGATCTAAGGAAAGGGAGTCGAGGATTACGGGGACCAGTGGGGACCGGGGCGGGGGCGGGTTCTGAGAAATGGGGCTGGCAGCGGCCCAAGAGCAGACTGAGAAGCACGGGGACGAGCTAGCTACTGCTCCTGTTGTTTCTTCCACCCACCCATCCATTTCTTCCTTCAGTCGCAGCCAGGCCACACGGGGCTACAAGCTCGTCCCCAGGGCGCTGCCGCGTGGTGAGGGCTGGGTTGGATTTGCGGGAGTTCGGGGGGAAGGAGAAGAAAGTGGGGACTGGAGAGATCGCTCCATCCCGCCCCCCCCCGCCCCCCCCCCCCCCAGGGGATTACAGAGCACACAGTGGATGTAAATGTTAGCAAGGCGAAGAATCCTAACAAAAGCTAATGGTTTGGGGACACTTACAAGGTATCAGGCCTTGTTTGGGTTTTTTTTTTTTTTTTTTTTTTTTTTTTACTCTATCAACTCAGTTTTCACACAAACTCCAGGACGTTGTCATTATGCCCATTTTCCAGATGAGGAAACCGAGGCACAAAAGGGCCAAGTGATTTGTCTGACGTCTCAAGCGAGTGAGAGGGAGCCAAGGTTTGAAGAAGCCCGGCCATCTGACTTCCAAGTGACCAGGCTGGCTGTCGGCACAGGGCCCAACGCGGGGCTTGATCCCACGGAACTGTGAGATCGTGACCTGAGCAGAAGCCAAGAGTCAGACGCTTCACTGACTGAGCCGCCCTGGCGTCCCTCCTCCTCTGTCTCTTACGAGGACACTGGTCACTGAGGTTAGGGCCCACCCAGACGATCCAGGATGATCTCCCCTCGAGATCCTTAATTTAATTACATCTGCAAAGACCCTTTTGCCAATAAGGGCAAATAAGATCACTTTTGTAAAGTTTCCAGGGTTAGGACGTGGACATATCTTTCTGGGGGGAGGGGGGCCACGACTCAACCCCCCTTCAACTCTTCTCCATATTATTATTATTATTATTATTGCTGGCGCTGGTATAATTCTTACTACCTTGAAGGGCAGTTCAGTTCAGGGCTGGAACCAAGTGAGAGACCCCGATGTGGAAAACTCCTCAGAACACAGAAGGCAGTGACAGTGAGGGGCGGGCGCCTAATAATTGCAGAAGGCATCTTATCGTGGCCCCACCCCCCCCCCCCCCCCCACCCCCCGCTGCCTCCCCAGCCAGTGCGCAGGCTCTTGTCCCCTCTTGGGGCGGGGGGAATCTGCAGCGTCGTGGAGAGAAAAGCCCTCCCTCTCTGGAAGGAGCGCCCTTGGACCGGAGGAGGCATCCCCACTGGCCGGTGGCCTTGCCTAGTGTCCCTCAGGGGCAGAGGACGAGCCCAGCGCGCTGCTGACTGTCCCTCTGTGCGCCCTGCTGTGACAAGCCTCCGGCTCTGTTCCATCGAGGTTCGTTTTCTTTCTGCACCTGTGGACAGGTGGCAGGTGGCAGGGTAACCCTCGCCATCCTCTTTGAGATTAGAGTTCCTCCCTGACACCTTGGGTGGCCTGAAGGAGACAACATGGGGCCGGGAGATGGGAGCCACAGCGGGGTGAGGCAGAAAGCATCCGGGAGGACAGTCAAGTGTCAAGCTGGGTGATATTTAGATGTGGGGCCATTTATGGAGTTGGTGGGGGGGGGTGTTTTCTCTCACCCCCAACTTCTTCTTGCTAATAATTGTCAGTACTTGACCAGCCGACGTGACATCGTGTATGCGCGTGCGCCCGCACCCTCTAGTCTGTCCTCTAGCGCTTAGCTCCATCTGACACAGGATTTTCTTGTTTTGTCTGTTGTCCGACACCCCCACTAAGACGGGCGCTCAGGTGACAGGAACCTCTGCCTGTCCCTTCCCTGCTGGATCCCTAGAGCATCTGGTATACAGTCGGTACTCAATAAATGTTTCTGGCTAGACGGACCAAAAACAAAAGCGTGACAACTCTGGGGCCAAACTGCGCTGCCCAGGTGTCATCCATGGATGACCCCTCGTCATGCATTTAATGGGCTTTATAATATATATATTTTAATATTTATTCATGTTTGAGAGCGGGGGGAGGGGGGAGACACAGAATCCCAAACAGGCTCCAGAATCTGAGCTGTCAGCACAGAGCCCAACTCGGGGCTCGAACCCACGAACGGTGAGATCATGACCTGAGCCGAAGTCGGACGCTTAACCGACTGAGCCAGCCAGGCGCCCCTAAAATATTTTCACTCTTAGAACAGAACACGACATCATCCTCTCAAGGAGAACGTTCCTGGGGTGCTGCACCCCACTAGCACCCCAGGGCCAGGGCAGACATCTCCCTGATGACCTAGGTCTCCCAATCCTTGGCCTTGGACAAGGCCTGGCTCTAAGGCCCCTCTGGGTACATGTTGGCGCACTGAGGACCCAATGCAGAAGGGAGGCAGATCAGACAGGAAGTAGGACTTCCTGAGAAGTGAAGGGAGGGGGGGGTGTCTCCAGAACAAGACGGCCCCGGGGGGTGGAGGGGGGTTTCATCCGCTGCTGGGACGTTGCCCCCTCGCGAGCTCGGACCCAGCACCTGCTCCTCTGGCCGCCCCTGCCCCCCATCTCATTCAGGGCGGCCCTGCCTCCCGGCCTCTCCTGCCCACACCCCTGCGTCCGCGTGGCTCCTCCCCCCTCGCACCGGGTCTCCGGCAGGGCCCGCTGTCACCTCCTGTCTGGACTTTTCCAGTCTCTTCCTCAGCTGCCCCCCCCCCCCCCGCCCCGCTTCTGCTCTCGCTCATGACATTTCTTTTCCCACTCAGCAGCCAAGATGTCTTTAGAAATGAGGAATTCGACCAGGCCCTGCCCCTGCCCCACACCCCCCCCCATCACTTCTCATCTCCGTGGAGCCAACACCAAACCCCTCCCCCAAAGCCCCTGCCCATTGACTCCCCCCCACCCCTCCCCTTGTGCCTGCCTCCCCCCAGTCCCGCAGGGACCTTCTCTGGGTCACCGACGTCTCCCAGCCCTTAGCACATACTAGGTACTCCCCCATTTTTTAGGATCGAGCAGTTTGTTCATGTTTGTTCATATGTTCTCATTAAATGCATACGTGGTCCAAAAAAGTAATTAAAATAATCCCGAAGGCTGTACGAGGCAGAATAAATCTCCCCTTGCCGACCAGGTTGCCTGAAAAAAAAGAACCCATTTCCTGAAATCTCACTAAATCTGGAGACGATCCACTTTTTTTTTTTTTTCTTGGAAGTCCCTCCACACCCAAAGAAAGATGGCTTGTTACCTCTTTGCTTATTTATGTATTTATGAGACAGAGGGGGCGCACGTGTGCCAGGGGCAGAGAGAGAGAGAGAGAGAGAGCGAGAAAGGACTCGCCCAAAGCAGAGCCGGGCTCAGGCTCGCCTGACGTGGGGCGCGAACTCACGAACCGTGAGACCATGACCCGAGCGGGAAATCAAGAGTCAGTCGCTTCGCCAACTGAGCCGGCCCGGCGCCCCCCGCTTGACCCCGTTGAAATGGTTTTCAGCTCGCTGGCATTGTGGGACCAGCGCTTCCTATGTCTTATCGTAAATTACATCCTACAAACAAAAGATCCCACGAAACACCTCTGCCTGGTTGTTTGTAGGGATAATAACTAAGCGGTTATCGGGGGCCCACCCCCTGGTCCCCCGACCCTCCCCGGCCAACCACATCCTCTCCCTCTGGAGTCCTTGGAGACTCAACGACCCCATCACGTTCATCCTTCTCTCTCTCTCTCCCTAAGTTTGTGTGTGTATTTCTTTATTTATTTTAATTTTTTTAATGTTTATTTTTGAGAGAGAGAGAGAGTCAGAGCACAAGCTGGGGAGGAGCAGAGGGGGGGGGGGGAGCCACAGATACCAAAGCAGGCTCCAGGCTCCGAGGTGTCGGCACAGAGCCCGACACAGAGCCTGACTCGGGGCTCGAACTCACAAGCCGAGAGATCATGACCTGAGCAGAGGTCTGCCGCTTAACCGGCTGAGCCACCCAGGTGCCCCAGAATAAGAATGCTTTTTAAGTTTGTTTATTTATTTTGAGCGGTGGGGGAGGGGCAGAGAGAGAGGAAAGAGAATCCCAAGCCCACCCTGTGCTGTCCATGCAGAGTCTGATGCAGGGCTTGAACTCATGAACCACAACACAAGATAGGACCGGAGCCAAAGTCAAGAGTCGGGCGCTCAACCAGCTGAGACACCCAGGCACCCTGGAAGAATAAGGATGTTTAAGTAGAAGTCACTGGAACACACACACACACACACACACACACACCCCACTCTCCGTGTGCACCAAAATCATTGTTCTTCTCCTTGATTTCCCCCCGGTGACAGGGAGCTCACTATCTACCAAGGGGACATGTTATTTTTCCCCATTTCTCCCTTCCCCCTCAGGCCCCAGGTGCTAACTGCTCCCTGCTCTGCCGGCCCTGGGTGCCGCACCAGCCCTCCTGGATGTCCCCAAACCTTGGTCAAGAGCCCTTGGCGAAAAGCTCAGTTCCCAGCTGGAGGGCCCCCGCCGGCTACACACCCCAGCCCAGACCCTCTCGTGTTTCTTTGCACCCCTGGCTTTGGAGCTGCAGAAGAATGCGGGTAACCACAGGGCAGCCACCCATTTCACAGATGGGAAACTGAGACCCCTAGTGGTGTGCATACAAGTCTCCCGGCGACTCTGTGAGTAGTGTGGAGGTAAAGGATTTGGGGTACCTCCTTAGGAAAGACCAAAGAGCCTTATTTTTGCTTTAGCAGCCACACCAGACCGTAAAACTGAGAATTTTTTTTTAAAGGCAACATTCATTTTTAAACAGCAGTAATAAATCTATTACAGGTTAACATTAATAACGGTTTTAAAATTTATGTTCCCATACAAAACATGTTAGCGAGAAGAATGTCATTATCTCACACTTTTGCAGGGTTCTGTAAAGTCCGGCATTACGGAAGACAGCCGGACCCTCAACGCCGCTCCTGCGTGGAGCCTATTGCGATATCACACGCCATGCAGCTTCTGGAAAACTCCACCGGGCACCAGTGCCAGAACGAAGCGAAAAAGGCAGAAAAACATCTCGGTGTGCAAATCTGACCTAGAGAAGGTCTCAGGCACCAGTCACCAGGTCACGCTTTGAGAACGTCCGGATGAACTTCTGTAACGCTTTCTGCCACGCTGTGAGGTGTGTACTAGATGGAAATTTACCTCGTTTTACAAAGAAAAAAACGGGGGCCCAGAGAGGTGAAGCTCCTTGCCCAGCGTCACACAGCAGTAAATGGCAGACCTGGGGTTTGAACCTGAGCAATCAGGCCCTTAACCTTGACAAGATCTGTGTGTACGTAATCATAGATCAATTGCATAGCATGAGTGCTCCTCTCAAGGCCTGTCATGGCACTTCCCCGGGCCACACAGCCAGGAAGTGGTGACAGTGGCGATCGGGAGATAGGAGCCACTGATCTGGGCTTGAATCCCTACCCTGATGCCCTATCAAGTCTCGCCGGGGATAAACAGGAAAATATTATTGGCTGAGAGACCAACATAATCAGGCTGTGTGGTCTCTCTCTGCCTCAGTTTCCTGAGCTGTAAAATGGGTTTAGCAATAGAGCCCCGATCAGAACTTTCCTATGGAGAAAAGAATTAGCAGAACGTAAGTGATCCCTGGCTGTTAATTGGTGATTGTGAACAGGTTGAAAAGTGTTCCCATCAGGGAGGCCCGGCTGGCTCAGTTGGTAAAGCATGTGATTCTTGATCGTGTGGTCGTCACCTTGGGCATAAAGCTTACTTTAAAAACAAAAACAGGGTTCCCACCAGCTAGTGCACAGGACTGTTCGGAGGTGTGTGCCTCAGTGTCTCCATCTGTCCAACAGAGACAGGCCCATGCTCTCTGTGAGGCCCTGCCTGCCTGGCTCTCCTAAGACTCCATTTGCATTGGTGGCCTTGGGGTCTCCTAGGAGCGGTTAAGCTCCCGGAGCCCCTCATGACAGGCCACTGAAGAGGCTTGGGAGGGACAGAGGTGGACAGGGCCTGGCTTGGACGCCTGGATCCCGGTTCTCCGTGGGAGGCGCTACAATCCGAGTTCTTATCTATGATCTGATAGGAAGCTCGGATGTTGGGGTTCCCCTCCCTGTGATAGGGGGAGGATGTCAGATCCCAGGATCCTGATTTCTGAAGTTCTGCGGATACCTGGGTCCCAGGGCGTGAGACAGCCTAGGTCCAGACGCCAAAGCCTGGCCTTATGAGATGGGGGGCCCTCGGAGGGCGGGGTCCTCTTCTTATGGGGAAGGGATACTAACATCCTGAAATTCTCTCCTGGAAAAGGAGGGTCTCGAACACCTGGCTTCGCGTCCATGGCGCGGGTACTGAAGGTTAAGTCCTCCGTCTACAGGGGGCTTGGGTGCACGGTACCCGCCGTGTCCCGAGGGGGCTGCTGGAGCACGGGGTTCTCTTGGACGACTAAGGTGCCAGCTCCTCCCGGTGGAGTCTGGAGACTCCGGGGTTCCCCTGTCGGGGCAGGGAAGCTCCGACTCCGAGGTTCCCATTCCGGTGGGAAGGGGGCCGGACCCCCGAAGCTGCCGTGGGGGGAGAGGACTCGGACGCCTGGGCAGCTCGGGAGTCCCTGGCTGGGAACCCCCTACCCCGGCAAAGGCCGGAGAGGCTGGCGTTGGGCGGGACCGAAGGGGCGGAGACTAGGTGGGCGGGGCTCCGCAGACGCCGCCCCCGCCTGCCAGCGCGGTCCGCGCGTCTCCAAGTCTGCGAGGCCGCGGTGGGCGCGGAGAACCGAGCGCCACCGCACGCGCGCCCCGCCGAGCCCGGCCTGCCCCGGGGTCTATGGGGCCACCCCTCTGCGCCGCCCGGCCGGCCCCACGCCGCGCCCGGAGCCTGCCCTGCGGCCAGGTAAGGGGGCTGTGGGTCCTGCGGGTCGGGGACGCCTGGAGGCTGGCAGGAGGGGACAGGGAACTCCTGGGTCCTGCAGAAATAGGGGGGCCGGAACTCCAGCGTCCTGGGGGCTAGGGTGTCAGGACGCCCGTATCCTGAGGTCGGGGGAAGGGGCACACGGATGTTTGGGTCCTGGAGAAATAGGGGGCTGGGTACCTGGACACCAAGGTCTAGGGCATCTGGACACCTGGTTGGAGAGGCTTGGGGGCGGCCTGGATGCTGGGGGCAGGGTGGGGGACACCTGGGCCCCGAGTGTCGGGTCCATCCTGCGGGCGTCCTCTGGCTGACGCTCTGGCCACTGCGTCGGGGGCTGTGGCTCGCACGCCCGGGTCTTCGGAAAGGAAGTTGCGGTTGCGGAGATCTGGCGGCCCGGACACATGGCCCCACCCCTAGGGGCTGGGGGGTGGGGGGTGGTCCCTGGGCCGGGCATGGGGTGGGTGGGGTCCCTGCCCTCTCCCTCCCCCCCTTACCTCCTTAGCCCAGCCTGGGAAATGGGCGCCCCGCGGATGCGAGCGCTCGGACTCGTGGGATGGGCTAGGAGAGCGGATCCCCGGAACAGAGAGGGCTCTGGGGGCAGGAGCCGGGCGCGCCTGGGCCCCGGCGAGGCGCCTGCCCCCCGCCCGCCCGGCTTGGGCATGCTTGGCACGCAGCGCGCGGGCCGGTCGGATCCGTATGCGCGCCGCGTGCGCCTATTGGTATGCGGGAGCCGGCCCGGCGCGGGCGTGAGGCGGCCGCGCTGGCGGGCGGCGCGGGGGAGGCGGCGGCGGCGGCGGCGGCGGCGGCGGGGCACGTCCTCGCCCCGAGCTTCGCCTGGGGCCGGGCAGGGTGAGAGAGCGGCGGGCTCCGTCCCGGGGCCTCCGGGGAGGAGAAACTGAGGCACCATCGGCCCCAGCTCCTTGCTGGGATCCCGAGCCCCTCACGGACCTCAGTTTCCCCAGCAGGTCCCCGGGGTCCCCCCGCAGGCACCGAGCGCTGCCTTCCCGCGGCAGGAGACGCGGGTCTCGAGGCTGCCCTGAGTCCGCCTGAGCCCGCCCCCCGCCCCCGCGGAGATGGCGACCCCCTACCCCAGCAGTGGCGGCGGAGGCGAGGTCAAGTGCGGGGGAGGTCGTGGCCGCAGCGTCCCGTGGGACTTTCTGCCTGGGCTAGTGGTCAAGGCCCCGCCCGGACCCTGGTGAGCAAAGCCCCGCCCCCCGGGCCGCGGCCCCGCCCCCAAGGGCGTCCTGGGAGAATTCACACTCGGCTTTCCGCCCCGCCCTCCGGAGCTGGAATTTCTTACCCCGGGAAGCTCAACCTTTGTTCTACAAACAGCCCCCACCACGTTCTGTTCCTACCCCCCTTCCTCAGAGTTCATACCCAACGTTCTCATTTCTCCCCTCTGCCTCCTCCCTCCCCCCGCCCCAGAATTGATGTACACCCCGGGGTTCTGTCCCCACGGCCGGGTGCAGCATCCACGCGCGGGTTCCGCCCCCACCTCCAGTGTCGAACCCACTTCCCACGTCCCGACCCCGTTCCGAGGCCCCGAGGGCAGGGCTCCCCCAGGCCGCGGACCCCTGAGCGCCGGGGGCCCCGCTGACGCCCCCTCCGCGCCGCCCGCCCAGCCTGCAGGCGCAGCGCAAGGAGAAGTCCCGTAACGCGGCGCGCTCGCGGCGCGGAAAGGAGAACCTGGAGTTCTTCGAGCTGGCCAAGCTGCTCCCGCTGCCCGGAGCCATCTCGAGCCAGCTGGACAAGGCGTCCATCGTGCGCCTCAGCGTCACCTACCTCCGCCTGCGCCGCTTCGCCGCCCTCGGGGCGCCGCCCTGGGGACTGCGGGCCGCGGGGCCACCGGCCGGCCTCGGTGAGTGCGCGTGCGCAGGGGACGGGGGCGGCGGGGGGGGGGGCAAGTGGGAACGTGAAGGGCCCACCAGCTTTTGCCCAGTTCCTTCTTGGCCGAGAGGGAGCACGAGGTTTGGAATCAACCAGATCCTCTGTGTGTCCCTATCAGGTGGCTTCTAGTCTCCGAGCCTCCGTTTATTCATCTGTTAAATGGGCACACGAGGCAGGGATGAGTTCACGAATTTTGGCCACCAGGGATCAGACCACTAGTAAATGCTGTTATTTTTATTAGGGAAGATGAATCATTTTCACAAAGGAGGCCCGCAGCTCCATGGGCGGGACAGAGGGGGCCCAGCCTGGGCCTCCTATCCACTCATGGGCAAGAAACCCCCTCACTCAGACTTGAGCACAAGGACTCTGGAGTCAGAATTCCCAGTTTGGGAAAGCGGGAGGGAGACAGTATAATGTGGCAGGTAAGACGGAGAGAGCTTCAGAAAGACTCTCCTGGGTCCCTGCCCACCCTCCCACCCCCATCCCGGCCACTCCCCAGCGTTGTGACCCTGGGCAGGTCGCCTTACCTCTCTGTGCCTCATGTGTGAAATGGGAATCCTGATGAAAGTCCGCACACAGACACCCGGAGAGCCGAGAAGGAAGCCAGGTGATGTGTGCAAAGAGCCTGGATATACTTGGCACAGCCTGGGCAATGAGTATGTAGCGACCCTTAGTGCCACTGGTTACCTTGCGGAACCTGCAGTTTCTTAAGCACCTACTGTGTGCCCGCTACTGTTCTGAGTAGAGGAGCCAGCAGGAAACAAACTTGAGAAAAGTCCTGCACAGGCTGACATCCCAGTAGCCAAGACCCAAGAATGAAATGAACAAAGAAATGCAATCTACCATCTGTAAAAATACAGAATTAGGTAAAGGACAGATACAGATACACAGATATCGACTTTTATTGGAATTCAATTTTTTTAATGTTTATTTTTGAGAGAGAGAAAGACAGAGTGTGAGTGGGGGAGGAGCAGAGAGGGAGGGAGACACAGAATCCGAAGCAGGCTCCAGGCTCCGAGCGGTCAGCACAGAGCCCGACGCGGGGCTCGAACTCACGGACCGCGAGATCGTGACCTGAGCCGAAGTCCGCCGCGTAACCGACGGAGCCCCCCAGGCGCCTCTAGAATTCAACTTTATTCCCGATGGATGCATAGCAGTGTTATGTTACTGTTATTGCTTGTTTTATGTATTGCTGCTTCACTCAACTAGAAGACAGTGAATCGTGTAAATCTGAGGTGGCAGGTGACAGCGACCGGGCACCCCAGGCGACGGGGCCCCCCAGAAGAACGGGTGTCCTTAGGGTGAGGTTGGAGGGGCTCCAGTTCCCCTCCTGCCCCCGGTCCCAGGGGAGGAGGTGGGGGGGGGGGGAGAGAAAATAGCATTGATTAAGCTCGCAATAAATCACCATTTAAATTTAAATAATCCGGCTTCCCAGGCGGTAATTAGGCGAATTGACTGGCGCCCAGAGAATGCGGCATTAGCGCGGCTGATTACTGTCATTACCGCGAACAACATGTGCGCCGGCGGGGGGATAAACATCTTGTCTATTGTCCCGAACGCCGGGAGAGAAAGGAAGGGAGGGGGTGTTGAGATAGTCCCTCCGGCGTCCAGCTCCCCCCCCTTCCACCACCTCCCGCTGCCCGGATGGGCACTTGAAGGGGACAGGAGCCCGCTGAGGACACAGCACCGAGGGGGCAGACCACAGACTCCGTCCAGGCCCCCCTCCTGTACTCCTGGGGAGCACCCCCCTCCCCCTCCCCCCGGCCCCGTGTGGAGGTACTGCGTGGACTCCCTCCCGGATCCCCTAAAGTAGGCATTTGGAGGCATCTCCTGCCTCCCAGGGGCCCCAACAAGAGGTCAAGCGCCTGTTTCCGTAGTTCACACGGGGAAACTGAGGACAGGGTCTTAGCTAGTCAGAGAGCAAAGCCGTGTGTCTCCCATTCTGTGGCTTCCTCAATAATATAGACAAATAACTCGCCTATTTTATTTTATTTTATTTTATTTTATTGGTTTTTTTTTTTTTTAACTCACTGAACCCGGGGCGTCTGGGTGGCTCAGTCAGTTAAGCGGCCGACTTCCGCCCAGGTCATGATCTCACAGTGTGTGAGTTCGAGCCCCACGTAGGGCTCTGGGCTGACAGCTCAGAGCCTGGAGGCTGCTTCGGATTCTGTGTCTCCGACTGTGCCTGCCCCTTCCCTGCTCATGCTCTCTCTCTGTCTCTCTCTCAGAAGTAAAGAAACATTAAAGAAAAAAAAAAGTGTTTTAATAAAAAAATAACAAAACTCAATCCTCTCACAAACACTAGGAGGAGAGCGGTGTTGATTCCCATTTTATAGAAGTGGAAAACTGAGCCCCAGAGAGGGGAAGCCGTTCACCCATCGGTCAAGCCTGGGCCCGGCTGAGATCCAAACTGTCTTCAGAGTGCACTTCCTCAGCCTCCAGACCTGGCACGTCCACAGGTCTCCGGGGATCTTGCGGGTCTCGGCCTGTCTCTGGGCCTCCCTCTGTGTCCGTAAAACAGCACAACAGATGCGGAAGCCTCGCCCTGGGCCTCCACGTCCGGGGAGGAGACAGCTTGGATCTTAGATCAGTGGTCATCATTCATTCAGCATCATCGAACACTTCTCGGTGCCAAGCCCTGTTCTAGGGACAGGACAAAGTCCCTGACCTCAAGGGTGGGCCTACCAGCCCTTCGTGGTGTGCCCACTGTCCCTCACCTCTCTGATCTCATTTTTCTGCCCCTCTCACCTCTTCAAACCCCCCCACACACTACCACACACACACACACACACACACACACACACAGTGGCTATCTCGCTATTCCTCAGAGAAACATGTTCCTACCCCAGGGCCTTTGCACTTGCGGTGCCCTCCCTCAGGAGCTCCCTTCCTTCCAAAAGTCAGCTCTTCAGGGAGGCCTGCCCTGACCACTCTGTTAAAACTGACAACACCCTTGTCCCCCAGCGCTCTCGTCTTCCTTTCCTGCCTTCTTTCTTTCCAAAGCACTTATTGTCTATTGTGTCTCTCCCCCATGACACCGTGTTCCCCGAGCCTGGGACAGTTCCTGGGGCACAGTAAGGGCTCCCTAAGTATTTGTTGGCTGGCCAAGGAACAGAGTGAGGGGAGGAGGGTTGACATCTTAATTCACAGGTCAGGCCCAGCCTCACTCTGAGGAAGTGACCTTTGAGCTGAGACTGGAAGGAGGTGAGGAAGCAAGCCGTGAGAAAAGCTGGAAGGAAAGCAGTCTGGACTGCGGGGAATATGTGCAAAGGCCCTGAGGCAGGCAGGAATCCGCTTACTGGCTGCAGGGCACAATGAGGCCAAGTAGTCGGAGAGAAGTAAGTAGTTGAGGCAGAGAGCAGACAGCCGGAACCAGGCCCTGCAGGGCCTCGTGGGCTTTGGTGAGGACTTTGGCTGTTAGCCCAAGTGGGACGGGAACCAGAGGTGGAAGCAGGGAGCCCAGTGAGGACGCGGGTGCGATGGTCCAGGCTCCTGCCTGGTGGGGCAGCTAGACCGGGGCGGGGGCCGTGGGGTGAGGGGTGGTGGGAATCAGGAGAGGGATGTGCTGAAAACAGCCGTGGGTGGGAGAAAGAGATAGGTCAGGGCCAACGGCAGGGAATTACCTGGAAAGGTAGAGGTGCCCCCAAGTTATCCACCGTACCTGGTAAGAATAAGGGCAGGACTCGGGAATTAGGTCCCTACCGTGTGCCTGGCTGTGTGTTGTTCACACGCACGAACCCATTCACGCTCTAGCATGAGACCCAGTTTACAATTGAGGCTGAGGAAGGTGCCCCATCTGGCCCGTGGGGCCTGCCCCTCCTGGGAGCAGGGTTTCCCTCTCTGGACTTCATCCCCACCACCTGGTCGGGGAATCTCTCTGAGCAATTGACAATAGGAGGTGATCGGACCCCTGGGAGTCCCCTTCTCCCCTGGGTCCCTCAGTCCCAGCTCTGTGATGACAACTAGGACAGTTTTTCTTCTCCGGCGGCCAGTCAGGCTCCAATAAAAAGCGCAGCGAATGTTTGTTGAGTGAGTGAGTGATGGTTGGGGGTTGGGCGTGAGCAGGGGGCAGATCTGGGAGCAGTAAAGAGCCACCTGCCGAATTTGGGGGACAGAGGAGCTGAGGCATTTGCCTGGAGAGGCCGGAACGCAGAGGCAGGAGTCTGGAGTTGGGTTTGGGGAGGGAGGGGGGGCTGGGGGTAATAGGACGCATCAGTCAGCGAAGGGGACCGACCCCAAAGCTCCCGTCCCAACGGGGGAACAGCAAGCCCTCCCCCTGCGCACCCCCCTCATCCGACGTGCCCATTAACGCTGTTAATTGCAGCCGTTCAGTCTGACCTGGGCTGATCCTGTGAGCGGGAAAATGAAGGAATTAGCAAAAATGACAGGGGAAAATTGCGACAATTAGCAGGCAGCATTGTTCCTGCCTGTCACCCGGCTGGTTCGAGCTGCATCTCGGGGGAGGGGTCCCCATCAGCACCCCCCCCCTCCATTTATTGTTCCTGGTGCTCCAGCCAGGGGTGGGAAAAGGGTGCGAACAGCGGGGGAGGTGCTCCCGGGAGGAGGCGTGGCTTAGATGTTTTGTGGGGGGGCTGAGTCCTGATGGGGGCACCGGGGGGGGGGGGTTTGGCCGCCTGGTGTTTTGAGGGTCTGGAAATAACAATAGTAATCACACTATTAATACTGATCCTGGCTCTGTGTTTGGGAGCACCTGAGGTGTGCCTGGCGGGTGCGGGGCCCTTTCTGTTCCTTATGCTGAGTGCTCAACCAGCCTGTGAGGTCCGCGCCCTTTGCAAATCCACTTGACAGAGGAGGAAACTGAGGCACAGAGAGGTGAAGGGACTGGTCCCAGGGCACACAGCCAGGGAGGGCCGGCCCTGGGGCTGGGCACCAGACCAGGACCCTTAGGCCTGCAGGAGCCAGCCACTTGCCCACCCTCAAGGTCACGGAGTCCCCTGGCTCCCTGATCTGGACATAGAGCCCCTTGGGAGGTGTTTCTCTGCAGGGTCAGGGAGAGGGACCTGCGTGGGAACAGCCTCCATCCACCCCCCCCAACCCTATGCCCTCCTCTCTGCTCCAGACTGTGGGGGCTGGGGCGCTCTTTGCCCTTTGTCCCATTTGACATGACCTCCTGTCACTGTCTTTCCCTGTATTTCTCCTGGACATCTCCTTTCTTTTCTCTCCACCTCTTTTTTTTTTTTTTAATGTTTTTTTTTTTTTTTTTTTTTTTTTGAGAGAGACAGAGAGCCAGCTGGGGAGGGGCAGAGAGAGGGAGACACAGAATCCGAAGCAGGCTCCAGGCTCTGAGCTGAGCTGTCAGCACAGAGCCCGGCGCGGGGCTCGAACCCATAAACCGTGAGATCATGACCTGAGCCGAAGTCAGATGCTTAACCTACTGAGTCACCCAGGCGCGCCAAGATTTTAATTTTTTTAAGTTTATTTATTTTGAGAGAAAGAATGAGCGTGCACATGACTGGGGGAAGGGGCAGAGAGAGAAGGAGAGAGAGAATCCCAAGCAGGCTCTGAGCTGTCAGCGCAGAGCCTGATGTAGGGCTCGAACCCACGACCCATGAGATGAAGCCCTGAGCCGAAGTCAGATGCTTAACCGACTGAGCCATCCAGGTGCCCCTAGTTCCAGAACATTTTCACTGCCTCCTGAAAAAGCCCTGCCCACATCGGCAGACACTCCCATCCCCCCTCCCTCCCGTCAGCCCCTGGGCAACGCTAATCTACTTCCTGTCTCCGTAGATTTGCCCTGTTCCGGACGGTTCATAGAAATGGAATCACACAGTGTGTGGTCTCTTGGGTCTTGAGTAATGTTTTCACTTTTTTTTTTAAGTATGTTCCACACCCCACGTGGGGCTTGAACCCCCGACCCCGAGATCAAATGTCTTGTTCCTCCGACTGAGCCAGCCAGGCGCCCCTGGATTTTTTTAGTTCCTTGCGTGTTGTGTATCTGCCTCTGGCCTGGGAGGGGAGAACCAGGCCGCCCCGGTCACCTCGGTGGCCCTAGGACAGGGCCTGCCGCACAGTTGGTGCTCAGGGAGTTTCTGCCTGGATTGGATGGATGGACAAACGGACGGACGGACCCCCGTCTGCATCCTCTGGTGTCTCTCTCTGTCTCTGTGTGTCTCAGCCCACTTCTGCCCCTTCCACCCTTCCCCCCAGCCCAGGTTTCTCCCCGACAGGGCCCGGGGTCCCCAGTACCCCAAGGTGGCTGCGGGACCGGGGAGAAGAGAGCGGGATTTGTAGCCTGGCTCGAATGGGGGCCAAGAGGCCCCGGCCTCACCCCTCCCTTTGCCCCCAGCCCCCAGCCACAGGGGCCCGGTGGCGCTGGTCTCCGAAGTCTTCGAGCAGCACCTGGGAGGACACATCTTGCAGGTGAGGCCCCTTCCCTGCCTGCTGCTCATTGCTGCCACCTGGCGGCCACCTCTGGCGAGCAGCACCCTTTTCTCCAGCATCCATCCCAGCGAGGGCCCCCTTTCCGAGGGCCACCCGATCCCCTTCCCCTCCCCACGCCCCCCCCCCCGATTAATCCATCCTAGGTGGAGATCTAGCTTTTAGAATCTCTTACCGCTTGCCTGCTGGACAGACAGACGCCCAGCGCTCCTCTCTCCGCCCCCTATTTCTCCCCACTCTAGTCCCTGGATGGCTTCGTGTTTGCCTTGAACCAGGAAGGGAAATTCCTCTACATTTCAGAGACCGTCTCCATTTATCTGGGTCTCTCACAGGTAAGGGGCCCGCAGCGGGCTGCCTGGACTGGCCCGGCCACCATCTCCCTTGCTGGCCCCTGCATGCCCTTCCTCTCTCCTGGCCTCACCATCCCAGCCCGAAAAGTGGGCTGCATCCGTGGTTCCCAAAGTGCACCCCTGGGAACCCCACGTGGCTCCTCCTTACAGGCGAGAGGGGGGCTATTAAAGTAGCAGGTCAATTTGAAGACGGCAAATTAGCAGAAAGGTCAGTTTGCCCATGAGTGTTTGCCAAATGAGCCATATTTACCAAAACTCGCTTTTTTTGTTTTGTTTTGTTTTTTCCTCCACAATTGTAAAGAATTCACAGCGATTTGCATCGTAAGGGCTTGGGTTTTGCCAACTTTGGAAGATTTTCTGTAGCGTTTTAGTGAACTGGCTTGCTTTTTCTATCTCAGCCAGCTGTTTCTGCCCCAGCTCCTGCAGCTGGCACTGGAAGGTAAAAGGCAGGGGAGGGGGCGCCTGGGTGGCTCAGTCGGTTAAGCGTCCGACTTCGGCTCAGGTCATGATCTCACAGTCTGAGTTCAAGTCCCGCGTGGGGCTCTGTGCTGACATCTCAGAGCCTGGAGCCTGCTTTGGAGTCTGTGTCTCCCTCTCTCTTCCCTCTCAAATATATATATATATATATATATATATATATATATATATATATATATAACGGAAACGGACTCCCAATCCTGGGGGGCCTGGCTCCTTGTGGCCTTCCTACTACCAATACATTCGGTACAAATCACTATCCTCTGTTATCACTATTACAAAGGTTTTGGCAAATGGTAAATTTAGAAAATTCAATGCTAGGTATTTGGCCTCTGTGAGCACCTTTACAGTGAGTTGTTGGAGATATGTGGAGGAGGAAGACCCTGGAGGTAGGGGCATGTGGCCAAGGGGAAGGGAGGGAGGGAGAAGTGGAGGAAAAGCTGGAAGCTGGTGCAGGGAAGGGTTTAATGAGGAGGAGTTCAGAGGGATGAGGGACAGAGGGGAGCCTGGGATCCCAAGCCCAGGGGCAGTGGGAGCTCTGAGAGGTTTCTGAGAGGAGGCGGGCCGTGGTCAGGTGAGTAATTTAGCAAGGGTGTTTGGGGACTGAAGGCCAGAGCACCAGGGAGGACCCTGGGGCAGGAAGACAGCAGAGAAAAGTTGGGGGCCTGGACTAGGGGAGGTGTGGAGAGAAGGGGAACTGCTCTGAGAGTTTGGGGTGAATTCAGTGTGAAAGTCTGATTAAAAAAGTTATTCTTGTTTTTTTTTTTTTAATGTTTATTTATTTTGAGAGAGAAAAGAGCGAGCAGGGGAGGGGCAGAGAGGAAGGGAGAGAGAAACTCAAGCAGGCTCCTCGCTATCAGTGAAGAACCCGATGTGGGTCTCTAACGCAGGAACCCGTGAGATAAGGACCTGAGCCGAAATCGAGTCGAATGCTTAACCAACTGAGCCACCCAGACGCTTCAAAAAGTTCTAACTCTTTAAAGAGCTCGAGAAACATTCCACTGCTTGCATCCTGATTGCCATTCCTGCGGGGACATCCTGTGATTCATTTCAGGGCACAGTTTTTTGCTGTGAGTGGGTGGGAGCTGGGTAAATGGAGGCTACGACAACCCAGTACACAGCTTCTTAATAGCGTAAGCAGGTGCAGAAAATCCTTAACGATCGCCGGGTTTGAAGTGGGAAGGCTTAAGAAGAGCCTAAAAGTTTGTATTCTTCTTTTTAAAAGGTTAAAAAGCAATCCTAATAAAAACACGAGACTGGCGTGAAGCGCGCCTGCAACCTAGGCGAGCGAGCCGGAGGCTGAAGGCCGGGCGAGTGGCTGCGCGCGCATCTTACCCGCCCTCTGCCGTCCCCTCTTTCGCCGGCAGGTGGAGCTGACGGGTAGCAGCGTCTTCGACTACATCCATCCCGGGGACCACTCAGAAGTGCTGGAGCAACTGGGGCTCCGGGCCCGGACTCCCGGGCCCCCCACGCCGCCCTCCGTCCCCTCCTCCTCCTCCTCCTCGTCTTCTTCCTCGCTTGCAGATACTCCTGAGATCGGTAATTCCAGGGGCCCCAAAGTCACGCGGCCTCAAGGGTGTAGGGCTTGTTACAAAACCCACTCTCCTTCGGGTTGTGCAAAGTTGTGCAAAATGCATCAGAGTCTGAACCGAGGCAACGCGACTTGGCTCCCGAAAATTGCCTAAGCTGCCCAAGGTTGCCTGGCTCCCCCGGAGTCGAGCTTTGGAAAGACCCCTCTTGCCACTGCTTGTGGGGGACAGATGGGACCAGGCTTTGGTAACAATAAAGCCCGCGCTTCACGGGCTTTACCCGTGCTGCGCCTTTAACTGCGTAATTGGAATCCTAATCACCACCCCACAAGCGGGGAACTATCACTGTCTTCATTTTGCAGAGGTGGAAACTGAGGCACAGCGCAGAGAGGTTAAGTTAATTGGCCCGGGTCACACAGCTGTACGTGGTTGGTCTGGACCGCGGCCCGGGTTTGTCTGGCTCTTGCATCTGTGTTTCTAGTCCTTCCCTGCAGTGGAAAATTCCAGTCCATGTCAGAGAAGGAGGGTGTTGGGAGATTACCCTGGAAGTTTCTTTTAGCTCTGAGATGGGGGGGGGGGGGGACTAGGAGGTTAACTTTCCCGTAAGGAGGATTTTCTTCTGTTGGGTTTGCTTAACAGCAAAAATATCTGAGCTACCATCAGGGCCTGCACGCTTGGGAGAGGTTTGTGGGTCCGCTGGGGAAGGTGATTAGGTTTGCATCAAAGATTGAGAAACAGGTTCGTCTGGCGGTGAGCAGTTACAAGAATGTATCACGGGATGTACAGACTAATCTGTATTTGTGAGTCTTTCTTGTTTCTTATACCCAGAGCCCCTGCTCTGTGCTGGGGAGGGCTGGGGACACAGTGATGACAGCATCCCCAGCCCTACCCTCCCTGTGCTCACAGTCCGGGTGTGGGCAGGCCGACCAGTCCCTAGAGAATGATAATCCAAAGTGGTCGGGACTGGGCTGGGAGACCCCGGAGGGATGGCTGACCCAGCCTGGGGGGGGGGGTCAGGGAGGGCCTCCTGGAGGAGGAGCTGTCTACCCTGAGACCTGGAGGCTGTAGCTAGAGATGGTGTCAGCGGGAGGCAGTTCTTGCGGAAGTTTTAGGCCAAGGTGAGGAGCTGAGCTTTCTCCCAAGGGTCCTAGGGAGCCATGGCAGTTTCAGGGCAGGGAGGGGCCGGGGTCATACCTGAGCTTTAGAAGAGACCCGTTCAGCTGTAGCTCAGAGGGGAGGTTCGTCTGCGACTTCAGTGAGGTTGTGTAACCCTCAGGCTGTGGCCTTGACCTTGTCTGGCTAGATGTACGGGGGGGGGGGGGGGGGGGGGGGCAGGGACGGCCTGTGTGTGTTTCTCCTTCAGGACCTCCTAACCTTCCTTCACTCTCCACCCCAGAGGCCAGCCCCGCCGAGGTGCCTCACTTCTCCCGGGCCCAGGAGCGTTCCTTCTTCATCCGCATGAAATCTACCCTCACCAAGCGGGGGCTGCACGTCAAGGCCTCGGGGTACAAGGTGAGGGTCAGCTCTCTGGCCCCGGCTGCTGACTCCTGGGTCTCCTCTCCTGCGGGGGACGGGGGCGGGGGGGGGGCTCCCACATTCCTGCCAGCTATGTCCTTGTGCCCCGGCACCGGCGGGGTGGTGGCATCGCCAGGCCTCTCCTCCAAGCCCGCCTGTCGCCCACAGGTCATCCACGTCACCGGGCGCCTTCGGGCCCGCTCCCTGGGCCTGGTGGCTCTGGGCCACACGTTGCCCCCAGCCCCACTGGCTGAGCTGCCACTACACGGACACATGATCGTCTTCCGCCTCAGCCTGGGTCTCACCATCCTTGCTTGTGAGAGCAGGTACCGGGGTCGGGGGGCCGAGGCGGGCGGATGGGGCCACACGGGGGAGCCAGGGCTGCGGGAGGAGGTCCTGGAAGGAGGGGGGCGGGGGGCGGGGCCTTTGGGGGCGGGGCGGGTTGCGCCCGGCACCACGCGGTGGGGAAAATTAAATCGCGAAATAGCCCCCACGCTCCGAGTGCCTTCGGGGGGCCCGGGGCCACCCCACGGGGCCCACAGCCACTCCAGGCGGGACGCTGGTATGACACCGCCATTGTACCGAGGGTTAAACTGAGGCCCAGAGCGCTCCAGAGCAAGATTTCGGAGCTGGGGGTTCCAGAACCAACCCTGCCTCTTTGCCCCCAACCCTGTTGTCTCAGAGCCCTTCTCACCTCCTCTCTCTGTCGCCCCCTGTGCTCAGAGTCAGCGACCACATGGACCTGGGGCCCTCAGAGCTTGTGGGCCGCAGCTGCTACCAGTTTGTCCACGGCCAGGACGCAGCCAGGATCCGCCAAAGCCACCTGGACCGTGAGAACCCCTGTCTGCCGGCACCCCGGGCCTGAGTCCACAACCCCCCCCCGCCCCGCTGTGCCCTGCACCCTGGGCAACAGCTCACGTGTGGTGGGGTGGGAGGAAAGGGGCCGTGGGGTCTCTCGGGCCCACCCTTAAAAGTCCAGAAGGCCCCCCAGCCAGGTTAGCCTTCAGTCCTTCTGACTCTGTCTCTCTCCGTCCCCCCCTCTGTCTCCTCCCTGCCGCCACCCTTTCTGCCCCTGTCTCCCTCTCTCGCCCCCGCCTTCCTGTCCACCTGTCTCTCTGCAACCGTCTCACCCCGTCCCTGCGCCGGGCCCAGTGCTGGACAAGGGTCAGGTGATGACCGGTTACTACCGTTGGCTGCAGCGAGCCGGGGGCTTTGTGTGGCTGCAGTCCGTGGCCACCGTGGCCGTGAGCGGGAAGAGCCCCGGGGAGCGCCACGTGCTGTGGGTCAGCTACGTGCTCAGGTGAGGGCTGTCCCCGGCCGGCCTCACCGGGAAGGGGGCTTGGGGTGGAGGCTCTTCAGTGAGGGCTTCTCGAAGCGGACAAGAACCCAGAGGGGCCTGAAAACAGGAAGGGGAAAGGGGACAGTGAGAGGAGAGGCTTGGAGGCGGCGAGACCTTACGTGCAGGGGGGCGGCTTGGAGGTGGCCCCAGCCCAGGCAGAGGGTCTGGATTTGATTCCGGGGCACTGGGGAGCCACGGCAGGCTTCAAGGCTGGAGAGGGTCACAGTCAAATCTGCTTTGTGGAAAGACCCCTCTGGCTGCCTCGAAATGAGAGTTCTGAGGGACGTGCGACGGGGGCCGGGAGCCCAGGGAGGAGGTGGGGGCAAGTCCCGGAAATGCCAGGCAATGCTGGTGGAGGAGGGGAAGGGCCGTCTGCTGCCACCCACGTCTCTGGCTTTGCTGGGCCTGGATTTGGGCCCCTAAGAGGAACAGCGGCCTGAAAGGAAGACGCTGGGGACATTTAGTTGGTGGCATCGGGGGCAGGGGGGCACAGGCTGCCCGGGTCTGGCCTCGGATGACAGGGCTGTGGGGCTAGAAGCCAGCCTGGAGCCTGGGGGGTCCAGTGATGAGCCCTAAGTACCATGGGGTGGGGGCTCTACCCCACCTGTGTTGTCCCCAGCCAAGCCGAGGGTGGCCAGACCCCTCTGGACGCCTTCCAGCTTCCAGCCAGCGTGGCCTGCGAGGACGTGTCCAGCCCAGAGCCAGAACCCACAGGTGAGCCCCACCTCCCACCCCCCAGCACCCCAGCCCCCGGGGGAAGCTCCCAGGGGCCTCTGGGACCTGCACTCTCCAGTCCGGAAGCCACCAGCCACGAGTGGTGACTCATGTTCAATTAAAAATGAACGGTTCGGTTTCTCAGTCACACCCGCCACATTTCGAGGGCCCCGTAGCCTCACGTGGCCAGTGGCTAATGCGGTCGGACCATAAAGATACGGAACGTCATCGGGGAAAGTTCTGTTGGACAACACAGGTCTAGACCACAGATGGGAAGACTGAGGGCTGGGGACGCGCACCCGCAGTGCCCTTTGTATCTCCCTCTTCCAGAGCCAGAGCCTCCGGTGGAAGGGAAGCAGGCTGCCCCCCTAGACAAGGATGAGCCCCCTCGGACCCGGGGCAAACGCATCAAAGTGGAGCCTGGCCCGGGGGAGACCAAAGACCCGGAGGACAGCGCGGAGGAGGAGCCGTCCAGCCACCCAGCCCTGCCGAGGCCCGAGTTTACTTCTGTCATCCGGGCAGGAGCCCTGAAGCAGGACCTGGTGCGGCCCTGGGGCCTGGGGCCTCCTGGAGACCCCCCACCTTCCCTCCTCCACGCGGGCTTCCTGCCCCCCGTCGTGCGGGGCCTGTGCACGCCAGGCACCATCCGCTACGGCCCTGCGGAGCTGGGTCTCATGTACCCGCACCTGCAGAGGCTGGGCCCGGGGCCCGGCCTCCCCGAGGCCTTCTATCCCACCCTGGGCCTGTCGTACCCGGGGCCCGCGGGCACCAGGGTGCAGCGGAAGGGTGACTGAGGACTGGAGGGCGGCCTCCAGAGCCGGACCCTGAAGGAGGGGCGGGGCCCTGAGGGCGCAGGGGCGGGGCTCACGGCCCCGATGGCCCTCCCTGAGAATTAAACACCTTCTCCCCCTCCGTGGCTCAGTCTCCGGGGGCCTTGGGGCCCCTCGCTCCTTTTCTTTCTCCTTGGTTACCTCCACCTGCTTTTACTGATTCCCATGCCCGCCCTTCCCGGTCGCAGGAACCGCCACTCAGAATGTGGACAAGGGTCAGGTTTTAATGTCCCGGTCCTCGGGCCGTCCAGCGCCCGGCCATTCCCCGTGGCCCAGCTGTTCACTCCGGTGGCGGCCGGCCGGCTTCGTCGGGGCCTTCGGCGGTGGCGGTCCCATCGTCCTCGGGCACCAGTTCCACATCCAGCTCCAGCTGACCCATGTAGAGACCGACGGCACAAGCCCAGAGCAGGCCCACGGCCAGCACGGCCCCCACGCCCGCCGCTGCGCCCCCCAGCGACAGCTGCATGGGTCCCCGCAGTGCAGCCAGGCCCACCACGTAGGAGGCACCGCCCCACACGACGCACAGGCCGCCCAGCAGGAAGAAGCCTGTGGGGGAGGGCAGGAGGCCACGGTCAAGGAGAGGCAGGGCCTGAGCTCCCAGGCTGGCACTGCAGTGGGGTGGATGGAGAAGCCGGGGTGGGGAGGGGGTTCTGGGATCCAGATGACTCTCGGGACCGAGGCGGGTCAGGGGACCAAGGTGGAGTTAGAGAATGAGGCAAACTCAAAAGCAGGGTAGGCGTCAAGAGTAGTACAGAGCCAAGGTCAGGGGCATGAGGAGGTATCGGTATCAGAGGAGGTGTCCCGGATGGGGAGGTGGGGTTCAGGACCAGAGGCGGAGTGGGGAGCTGGTGTGAGAGCAAAGACAGGGATGGAGTGGCAGGGCCATTCTGGGGCTGGGCCAGCATGAGGGGCTAAGACGTGACCCTCATCTTTGTTGGAAAGTCAGATCGGAGGGGACAAGGACCCACAGCCACCCCGTGGGCCACCCACTCGGGGCCACCCACTCGGGTGATCCAGTGGCCACAAAGCAGGGGCGGGTGGATGTAACGTCCACAGTCACACGTGAAAATGAGGTGGCTTCTGGTGGGGGAGGAAAGAGTGGGTGGCGGTGGGACAGGGCAGGGAAGAATCTACACCCACGGGGGAGGTTGGGGGTTCTGCCCTCCTCAGTGGGGGAGCAAGTGCCCACGCTCCCTGGTTGGGGCGCGAGTGGGGGTCTGCACTCACCGTAGGCAGCTTCCCGTCCCATGTCACTCTGCATGAAGGAGATGACCCCAATGCCTGATGCCAGGAGGCCATTGCGGAACCAGGAGAGGAAGGCTGGAGGAAGGGGTGGATGGGGAGGGGAAAGAAATCAGCATCAGCCTGTCAGCCCAGACAGTGTTATCCCATTGCACCCCAAATCCCCACCCGGTCCTGACGGCCCTCCACTGAACCCGCCAAACTGTAGCTTCCATCCATCTGAGCCCTCTCCCCAAACTCTGCAGCACCAAAGATTCAACATAGTCTGCAGAATCTGCAGGAGAATCTAGGAACCAAAATTGCCGAACTTATTTAATTTTTTTTTTAATTTTTTTTAACGTTTATTTTTGAGACAGAGAGAGACAGAGCATGAACGGGGGAGGGTCAGAGAGAGAGGGAGACACAGAATCCGAAGCAGGCTCCAGGCTCTGAGCTGTCAGCACAGAGGACGCAGGGCTCGAACTCACAGACCGCGAGATCATGACCTGAGCCGAAGTCGGCCACTTAACCGACTGAGCCACCCAGGCGCCCCCAAAATTGCCGAACTTAAATATGAGGACAGGAAGATCCCGAGGGGTCATCCTGGTCAACACTCCTCCTCTCCCCATACATGTGTGTATCCCCCTCCCGCCTCCCCGCTGTGGGACAAACTTCTGCACTTCAGGCCTCTCTCCAGCCTCCCCCTTCAGGGAGCCTCAAACGCCAATCATCTGCTACCGCGTGTGAACTTCCTTGCTGTTATTCACATCCATTCAAATCCCTTGTGTGGCGCTAACTGGCTGGTCCGGGTTACAAACCCCACACCCACTCCCCATCCACTATCCACACATGAGGCCCCTCCCCCTGCAGCCTGGATCACCTGGCCCTCCAATCAGCCCAGAGCTTTTCTTTTATTGGTTGTTCCTTCCTCCAATCCGGAACTCGTCCCCTCTTCTGATGGGATCCACGCTCCCGCCTAATGCAGAGTGGTCGCCTCTAGGATCTGAACTGGCCCCTCCAAGGCGGACCCCTCCAGTAGGCAACACCCCCGCCCTTCACCCTCTTCGGATGCCTCTCTCGCCCAGGCAGTGCAATTTTATAAGGCTGCCTGTCCTACCCCGACCCACCTTTCCAATCCCCACTGCGTCCCACTAGCCGGACACCGTCCCATCCGCAAGCACTTCTATGCGGACAGACTGCGCTCTTGCAGCAAGCGCTTCCCTGCGCTTTTACGGAAGTCCTTCTCGCTCCGGAGTCCCAGCCCTGTTTCCAGCAGAAGCTCCACCCCCTTCCCCCACTCGCGCGCGCCGACAGCTCGGCTTTCCGGGACCCCCTGTCCCGTCGGGGCCGACCCCAGCCCCAGCCTCAGACCTGTCTCATGCGCCTTCCGGAGGAGCCAGGCGTCCGCACGGTCCAGCTCGGACACGGGGGGCGGCGAAGCCCCGGCGCGGGGGCCGTGGCCGGGGGCGAAGGACCCTCGGGCGCCCCCGCTCCGGGGCCGCGGAGGCGGCAGCAGCGCCCCCCGGAAGCGGAGCCGGGCCAGTCGGGCGGCCCGAGCCCACCACCAGCCGCCTCCCATGGTTCCCACTACGGCCGCCGCTCACCGCCCCGCCCCCACGAGCTCCCGTAGGCTGAAGCCCACGTCATTCAGGCATGGCGGCTCACCCATTGGCTTCGAGAGCGCCACTCAGGGCTGGCGCCCACGGTCCATTGGTCGAAATAGCGGTGATTCCTCCTCTGTCATCTGTGCCGGTACTGCGCGTCCCACCTCGCTTCTGCTGCTGGACTACGAATCCCAGAGATCATTGCGCCCATAGAAGGCCGGTCTTCAGAAGGCGGAGGCACGATGTCTGCCGGGACTTGTAGTTTATGTTAATAACTTTAATTCTAATAGCCAATCAACAAAAACAAAACAAAGCTGGGGTACTTAATGCAGAACCTTTGCAACATCTGGAATAGCCCGGAGGAGAAAGTAAACCTCAACATTAATCCCACTGATGAGCAGTTACTGCTATCGGTTGTACTCTTGCCCTGCCTTTTTTCTAGGCAAATGTCAAGTGAGATGCCCTTTGACACATTAACTTTTTTCATAGAAGTCGAGAACATTGACTGATGGCATTGAATACTTTTCATAATTTTTATATTAAAAATATGATTGGGGTGCCTGGTTAAGCCGCCGATTCTTGATTTCCACTCAGGTGGTGATCCCAGGGTGGTTTGATCGAGACCCGCCACCGGCTCCACGTGAGCGTGGCGCCTGCTTAGGGTTCTCTTTCTCTCGCCCCACCACCCCCGCCTCCCTCCCTTCCTCCGCCCCTCTCCCCCACTTTTGCAATCTCTCTCAAATTAAAAATAAATAAATAATTGGGTACCTGGGTGGCTCAGTCGGTTGAGCGACCGACTCCCCGATTAGGCTCAGGTCATGATCTGTTTTGTAAGTTCGAGCCCCACGTCGGTGTCTGTGCTCCCCTGCTCCTGCTGTCTCTGTCTCTCTTAAAATAAATAAACTTTAGAAACAAAAATAGGGGTGCCTGGGTGGCTCAGTCAGTTGGGCTTCCGACTTGGGCTCAGGTCATGATCTCCCCGTTAGTGAGTTTGAGCCCCGACGGGCTCTGTGCTGGCAGCTCAGAGCCTGGAGCTTGCTTTGAGTTCTGTGTCTCCCTCTTTCTCTGCCTCTCCTCCGCTTGCACTCTCTCTCTCTCTCTCTCTCTCTCTCTCTCTCTCTCTCTCTCAAAAATAAATAAACATTAAAAGAATCTTAAAAATATAAATAAATAAAAATTAATTTATTTTGGACATGGTACAAGAAACAAAACATACAGAAGGATCTAATGGAAAGTAACCCCATGCCCCAGGCAACCATCCCCCTCTTTTGTTCCACAGCATGAAGTCAATGGTTCATACTGATGCATTACAGGTTGGTACCACAGGTGCTCCCCATCTGTAGGTGGTTTCCAATTTTCCTTGATATAAACCATTGTTGTTTCCTTTTAGGTCTAAACTTAGGTCTGAGTCTGGACAGACCTGATCCCACTGGCAAATCTCAGCAGCCAGCTTCTGCCTCTGGGTCCACACATGGCTTTATGCCCCCCCTTACTACACTGTGTGGTAATGATCTCTATACTGATCTGTGCCAACAGGCTTCACAGTTTTCAGTGGACTGGGTCCTTGATTGATGTATCTCCTATGCCCTCAACCCAGTATAAGTAGGGAACTTGGTAAATAATAATAGCAAACATTTATCAATGACTTTGCCTGTGCCAAGAATTGTGCTAGGCATAGTCTGTGCGTAATGTTATTTAATTCTCATT
This sequence comes from Lynx canadensis, assembly GCF_007474595.2. Classification (NCBI taxonomy): domain Eukaryota; kingdom Metazoa; phylum Chordata; class Mammalia; order Carnivora; family Felidae; genus Lynx; species Lynx canadensis. The sequence continues at coordinate 51,644,311 of NC_044317.1, forward strand.
GTAACCCTAGGAGTTAAGAATTAGGGGCACCTGGCTGACTCAGTCAGTGGAGTGTAGGACTCTTGATCTCGGGGCTGTGGGTTCGAGCCCCATGTTAGGTGTAGAGATTACTTAAAAATAAAATCTCGGGGCACCTGGGAGTTCAGTCGGATAAGCTGTGGACTCTTCATTTTGGCTCAGGTCATGATCTCACAGTTTGTGGGCTTGAGCCCCGAGTTCGCTCAAAATAAGTAAATAAATATTTTTGAAAAGATACATTAAAAGATAATATCTTAAGGAGTACCTGGATGGCTGAGACAGTTTTAAGCATCCTCCCGAGCATGTCATGATCTCATGGTTCGTGGGTTCGAGCTCCACATCGAGCTGTGGAGTCTGCTTGAGATTCTCTCTCTTAAAACTTTAAAAAATAAATAAACTAAAATCTTAAAAAGAATCAGAGGGGCGCCTGGGTGGCTCAGTTGGTTAAGCGACCGACTTTGGCTCAGGTCATGATTTTGCAGTTTGTGAGTTCGAGCCCCGCGTCGGGCTCTGTGCTGACAGCCTGGAGCCTGCTTCGGATTCTGTGTCTCCCCCTCTGTCTACCCCTCCCCTGCTCACGTTACGTGTCTCTCTGTTTCTCAATAATAAATAAATATTTTAAAAAGTTTAAAAAAAGAATTGGAATATTCCCTCTTTTATAGAAGAAATAAAATGAGGCTCAGAAAACTGAGGTAATAAAAGCTGATGTTTACTGAGCACTAACCATGTGTCAGATTCAGTGCTCTTACTTTACATGGATACTCTGATTAAATCCTCAACATAATCCTCTGTGATATATACCATTATTATACCCATTTTACAGAGAAGGGAGACAGAGCGGTTACCTTATCCTAAATCACATAGCTAATTAGATAAGTCCAATGCTACATTACTAGCCCCAGTGCCATGCAGCTTATACTCATTTGATCTTTCATTCATTCATCAATTATTTACTCAGCACTCACTCCCTGACAGTTATGCTACACATTTGGTACAAATCAGTAAACAAAACAGACAAAATTTGGGGCACCTGGCTGGCTCAATCAGGGGAGCACGTAACTCTTGATCTCATCATTGCGAATTTGAGCCCCACCTCGAGTGGAGAGATTACTTAAAATCTGTCAAAAAGGGGGAAAAAGGGGGGGGGGGTCACCGGGGTGGCTCAGTCAGCGGACTGTCCAACTCTTGATTTTGGCTCAGGTCATGATCTCACAGTTGACGGGTTTGAGGCCCGTATCTGGCTCTGCATTGACCGTGCAGAGCGTGCTTGAAATGATCTCTCTCCCTCTCCCTCTATCCAGCTCGTGCTCTCTCTCTCAAAAAACAAATAACCTTAAAAAAAAAAAAAAAAAAAAAACAGACATTCTCTGCCCTGAACTTTCTCAATCTGATCAAAGACACCTACACAAAACTCACAACCAGCACCATTCTTAGTGGTGAAATATTGACTGCTTTTCCCCTAAAATTGGAAACGAAGCCAGGACTTTCATTCTCCCCATTTCTAATCAACATTGTATGGGAGGTCCTCACTAGTGCAATAGGCAAAATAAATAGAAGGGCATCGACATAAGATAGAAGATTAGCACTGTTGATATTTGCACATGTGATTGCTTATGTGGAAAATTCCAAAAAATCAAAATAACTACTAAAACTAATAAGTGAATTTAGCAAGATTTCAGGGTACAGGATCAATATACAAAAAATCAATTTTATGTTTATATACTAGCAGGAAACAGTTGCAAAATGATACTAAAAATAAGTTCCTGGGGCCCCCTGCCTGGATGGCTTAGTTGGTAGAGCCTGCAACTCTTAATCTTGGGGTCGTGAGTTCAAGCCCGATGTTGGGTGCGGAGCCTACTTAAAAAAATTTTTTTTTTGGGGCTCCTGGGTGGCGCAGTCGGTTAAGCGTCCGACTTCAGCCAGGTCACGATCTCGCGGTCCGTGAGTTCGAGCCCCGCGTCGGGCTCTGGGCTGATGGCTCAGAGCCTGGAGCCTGTTTCCGATTCTGTGTCTCCCTCTCTCTCTGCCCCTCCCCCATTCATGCTCTGTCTCTCTCTATCCCAAAAATAAATAAACGTTGAAAAAAAAAATAAAAAATAAAATGCATTAATCTGATAGATGAAAAATTATTAAAAAAAAATTTTTTTTTTCATATATTTTTTTTAAAGTTCGTTTACAATAGTGTCAAACCCCAAAATACCTTCGGAAGTATTTTAACAAAACACACGCAAGATTTCTACACTGAAAACTACAAAATACTGTTGAGGTACATTAAAAATCTAAATAAATGGAGATATATACCATGTTCATGGATTGGAAAGCTCCTCGCTCTCATGGAGCTTCCGTTCTAGAGATATAGGCAGAAAATAAGCAATAAACATGCTAAGTAAGTACATTCTAAGGAAAGCCCAGGAGACTAGAGGAGCCCAGAGAGGGCACCTAACCCAGCCTAGTTGAAACCTGAACTCTGACTAGGCATGGACCAGATAAACCATGATCAGAGCCTTGCAGAAAGAATCTGGGACCCAGAAAAATTACACTGAGTGTAGGACACTGAACATAAACAGTCATTTACCATCACGAGATGGTTTCCTTTCCTTCCTTGGGCAGCCATCACAATTATATTTTCTAAGATGCCCTACAATGTGTAGAGATCGTTTGAATCCACAAAAGCAGCTCTCTGACCACCTTAACCCCAACCAGAGCAAGAGGACCTTCCGAGGTTACCCCCTTTAGTTCCTGGGTCACCTGTAACTCCTGACACTGTGCAGTAGAAAGCCATAGATGATTTATGCAGGGGACATATGACGTTCCACTGATCTGTTAAGAACACTTCCACCTCCCTGCGAAGGCTGGGTTGTAGCAGGGAGAGATAAGAAACTTGCAAGAGGACAGGAGATCCTGCCAATAGCTATCAATTTCTCTCCATTTCTTTCCTAGTTCAAACCCTTGCTATCTTTCACCTGGACAGCTGAAACCAGCCCACTTATTGGTCTCCAGAACCCCCTCAGGGTACATTCTCCACTTAGTAGTTCAGCAAATATTTATTGAGTATCTACGATGTACCAAGTTCTGCCTAAGACCCTGAGGATATAGCAGTGAACAAGACAGAACAATGATGTGTCCCAGCCCCTATGGACATGGCAGCACTGGGAAAGGGAGACCAAGGAAGGATTAATATATTTTCAGGAAGGTAAATCCATCCAGAAAATAAATCTAGGTGATGAGGTAGAGAATGACAAGAGCATATGGCAGCGAGCTTCTAAGATGACCTCAGCCATCACAGTTTGTGTTGTCTCATCCCATATTCTAAAGACATACATCAGATCATGCTACCCCCACCCCCATCCCCGCCCCAGCTCAGGAGTGCTCTGTGTGGCCAGTAGAATAGTGTGGAAGTGACAGAGTGTGACTTCCAAGGCTGGGTCATAAAAGACATTGTCACTTCCACCTTTCTCTGTGGGAAGCCAGCTGCTGCATCGTGAGGACACACAAACAGCCTGGTGAACAGGCCAGTAGCCAGCACCAGCTTGCCGGCCACATGAGCGAATTTCCTTGGAAGGTTCTCCAGTCCCCGTCAAGCCCTTGGGGGACCACAGCCCTGACCAGAACCTCATGAGAAATCCCAAGCCAGAACCTCCCCAGCTAAGCTGCTCCTGTGGGTACTTCCTGATACACAGAAACTAAACGCAATAATACGTGTTTATTATTTTAAGCTTCTGAGTGTTGAGGATGTGACATATGAGTGGCAATATGAGTGACAGAGAGTTATCGATGAGGTGATGAGGAGGAGGAGTACTCCAAGCAGAGGGGACAGATAGCAAGTGCAAAGGCCCTGAGGCTGGAGTGTGCTTGACGTGCTGGAAGAATGGCCAGGGGGCCCCGCATGGTTGGAGCAAAATGAGCAAGGGGAGAGGAGAGGAGAGGAGAGGAGAGGAGAGGAGAGGAGAGGAGAGGAGAGGAGAGGAGAGGAAGTCAAAGCCAGATGGAGAGTCAGGTTGTTGGTGTCTCGTGGGCCACAGTGAAGGCTTCCTCTTTAATTTTAAGTGTGATGGGAGCTGGGGAGAGTTTGAGCTGAGGGGTAGCATGAACTGACATATATGTCTTCAGCGTATGTTTAAGTATTTATTTTGAAAGAGAGAAAGGACTGAGCAGGGGAGGGGCAGAGAGAGAGAGAGAGAGAGAGAATCCCAAGCAGGCTCTGCTCTGTCAACGCAGAGCCCAACGCAGGGCTTGAACTCACAGACCATGAGATCATGGCCTGAGCCGAGATCAAGAGTCCGACATTTAACTGACTGAGCCACCCAGGCATCCCAGAGAGGATGTTTTAAATGAGCAGCTAGTGATGTGTCTCTAGCTGAAACCCTTCCGTAGCTCTCCATCCCCCTCTGGAACCTTGTCTACGAGACCTGATCTTTATCTCCCAGCGAGAAGAGCTCAGATTTTATGGAGGGGGAGGCAAGCTGGGAGCTCCGGAGGGGGTTGAACTTGGGAGGGAGTTCAACTGGGCTGTAACAGCCTGCCTGCTGGCAATGAATGCTAAGCATTAAATGGGATTAAGTGGAACAGAAAATATTGGAGACACATTTTTCACATTCTTGGCTGGTGAAATGGTTTAGGCTGATGAGAAGGGAAAGAGAAATGAATGCCAGAAAGGGTCAGGGCAGAGAAAACAAATCCTCCTTAAAGAGACAGATCGTGATGTTGGCCAGCTGCCTCTGCACTTGTAATTTGATCAGTGGTCCTAATACACGAACTGTCCGGGAGCTTTAAAGACAAGTTAACGCTCCAGCCTCATCCCGGACCAACGCAGCCATATCTGTGGATGGGAGGCAGGAAGTGGGCATTGGTATTCTTTTACAGGATATATATTTACTCACCACGAAAAGGAAATGAAAATTGTGTGACATGATGGAGGTGTTAGCTAACGTTACAGTGGTAATCCTATTGAAATATTGTATATAAGTGTGTGTGTGTGTGTGTGTGTGTGTGTGTGTAGACATATACACATGTATATATGTAATCAGTGAGGATCAAAGCAACATGTTGTGTCTTAAACTTACGCAATGTTCTATGTCAATTACATCTCGATAAATTAAAAAACATTTTTTTAAAGTTGACTTCTTGGGGCGCCTGGGTGGCGCAGTCGGTTAAGCGTCCGACTTCAGCCAGGTCACGATCTCGCGCTCCGTGGGTTCGAGCCCCGCGTCGGGCTCTGGGCTGATGGCTCGGAGCCTGGAGCCTGTTTCCGATTCTGTGTCTCCCTCTCTCTCTGCCCCTCCCCCGTTCATGCTCTGTCTCCCTCTGTCCCAAAAAAATAAATAAAAACCGTTGAAAAAAAAAATTAAAGTTGACTTCTTTTGAGAGAGAGAGACAGAGAGAGCAAGCAGGGGAGGGGCAGAGAGAGAAGGAGAGAGAGAATCCCAAGCAGGCTCTGACCATCAGCATGGAACCTGATGTGGGGCTCAATCTCACGAACTATGAGATCACGACCTGAGCCAAAATCCAGAGTCGGACGCTCAGCTGACTGAGTCACCCAGGCGCCCCCCGCGCCCCCCTCCCAATTTTTTAATATATGTTTATCAACAGCTGACCTGGGGGCGCTTGGGTGGCTCAGTTGGTTTTGTGTCCAACTCTTGATCTCAACTCAGGTCATGATCTCACGGTTCATGGGATCGGATCGAATCGTGATCCCATGGTTTCTGTCTCTCCCTAGCTCTCTGCCCACCCCCCACCTCCCCTCCCCTCCCCATCCCACTCACAAGTGCACTCTCTCTCAAAATGAATAAACTTTGGTTCCCCAGGGGCTCAGTTGCCTGAGCATCTGACTTCAGCTCAGGTGGTGATCTCACGGTTTGTGAGTTCGAGCTCTGCATCGGGTTTTCTGCTGACAGCACAGAGCCTGGAGCCTGCTTCGGATCCTCTGTTCCCTCTCTCTCTGCCCCTCCCTCTCTCGCACGCACGCTCTCTCTCAAAAGTAAATGCACATTTAAAATAATAATAAATAAGCTTTAAAAAGAAAAAAGAGCTGACCTGATGTCAGGCCCCGTTCCAACCACTGTGGCCACAACAGTGAACCAGAGACAAAGGATCGGCTTTTGTGGCAGGACTTTTGAGCGTGTGTTGAGGGATCGCAGGGCAGGTCATGTGACCCACAAACCAAGCATTTTATTCAGGTTGCTCTCTAAGTCCTGCGACACAACTGTAACACTTCCTCTGACCAGGTGCTCACCGTTACCCTCTGTCTCCCCCTCGACCAAACCTTAGGCTACTCTCCCCCGGCCCCCGCAGGCCTCGAACCTCAGTTCTCCAAGTGCTAACTGAGCTCGGAAATGTGGGACATGTCCCTTTGCCAGCATCTCCCGAGACCCGCTGACCACAGAAGGACACGTTTCCTGTCAAACCACACTGGTGACTTATTTCCTCTCTCCGACCCAACTTCCCCAACTGCCAACCCAGCTCACCATAGAGAAGCAATGCCCTTTCCTGTTTGACCTGGAGACACCTGCAGAGACCTCTTGAGGTCAGAACAGCCTCCTCACTGAAATGGTCTTTTTTTTTTTTTTTTTTTGAAGATTTTATTTTTAAGTAATCTCTACACCCATCGTGGGGCTCGAACTCATGACCCTGAGATTGAGAGTCACCGGCTCTTCCGACAGAACCCCTGTTCTGGACATGTTGGTGGGCGGGGGGAGCCTTTGGTGTCTGGCTTCTTCTTCTTTTTTTTTTTTTTAAATTAATATAAATAAACTTCTTTTATGAAATTTGTTTTTAATGTTTATTTATTTTTGAGACAATGCAAGAGACAGAGTGCAAGTGGCGAAGGGGCAGACAGAGGGAGACACAGAATCTGAAGGAGGTTCCAGGCTCCGAGCTGTCAGCACAGAGCCTGACGCGGGGTTCGAACCCACGAACCGCGAGATCATGACCTGAGCCGAAGTCGGACGTTTAACTGACTGAACCACCCACGAGCCCCTGTCTGGCTTCTTTCGGTTAACTTAATGCTTTCACTTTTTTCTTTTTTTTTTTGTCTTTTTGTAGGAGATGAATTTTCTTTTTTTTTTATTTTTTTTATTTTTTTTTCAACGTTTATTTATTTTTGGGACAGAGAGAGACAGAGCATGAACGGGCGAGGGGCAGAGAGAGAGGGAGACACAGAATCGGAAACAGGCTCCAGGCTCTGAGCCATCAGCCCAGAGCCCGACGCGGGGCTCGAACTCACAGACCGCGAGATCGTGACCTGGCTGAAGTCGGACGCTTAACCGACTGCGCCACCCAGGCGCCCTGAGATGAATTTTCTTTATTCACTGATCTGTGATAATCTTGCAAGAAAAGCTTATTACACCATTCCGTAGTTCATAAGCTGTTGGGTAACTCAATTCTATTAAAATGTTTTTCTCTCACCCCACTTTACCCCCATTCTATGTGAAGTCATGCTTTACCTTTATATTTCTTACTGGCTATTATTATTTAAAAAAATTTTTTTTAGTGTTTATTCATTATTTTTGAGAGACAGAGAGTGTGAGCAGGGGAGGGGCAGAGAGAGAGAAAGACAGAATTTGAAGCAGGCTCCAGCCTCCGAGCTGTCAACACAGAGCCCGATGCAGGGCTCGAACTCACAGACCCTGAGATCACGACCTGAGCCGAGTTTGGACGCTCAACCGACTAAGCCACCCAGGCGCCCCCCAAATTTTTAATGTTTATTTATTTTTGAGAGAGAGAGAGCGTGAGCAGGGTAGAGGGAGGGAGAGAGGGGGACAGAGGATCCCAAGCCGACTTCATGCTGATAGCAGTGAGCCCAATGCAGGACTCGAACCAACAAACCGTGAGATCATGCACTGAGCTGAAGTCAGATGGTTAACCATCTGAGCTCCCAGGTGCCCCAATGCATCTGTTTTTTTTCTTCCTTCCTTCCTTCCTTCCTTCCTTCCTTCCTTCCTTCCTTCCTTCCTTCCTTCCTTCCTCTTTCTTTCTGAAGGAGACAGAGTGTGAGTGGGGGAGGGGCAGAGACACACACACACACACACACACACACACACACACACACACACAGAATCCGAATCAGGCTCCAAGCTCTGAGCTGTCAGCACAGAGCCCAACACGGGGCTCGAATTCACAAACCACAAGATCATGACCTGAGCCGCAGTCAGATACTTAACCAGCTAAGCCACCCAGGTGCCCCCCTCCTGCCTCGTATTTATTGAGGGTCCTTGTGATGACATCAGGCCCACCCAGATAACGCAGGATTGTCTCCCCATCTCATGACCCTTACTTAATCCCACCAGCAAATTTCCTTTTGCCATATACCGTAGCGTTCTCGGGTTCCAGGAATTAGGGGCGCATTAAAGGCTTTTCCAAGAGGGAGGCCGGAGGAACAGTTAATAGTGGGAGATGTGACAACAGGAGCAAGAGGTCAGAGGGACAGAAGGAAGGGGCCAGGAGCCAAGCACTGCAGGAGGACTCTAGAAGCTGGAGAAGGCAAAGAAATGAATTCTCCCCTGAACCCTCCAGGAAGAACACGACCCTGCTTAACACCTTGATTTTAGACTTCTGGTTTTCAGGACCATAACAGGATACATTTGCATTATTTTTAAGCCCCTTAAGTTTGTGATAATTTATTACGGTGGCAAACACGGTTACCAAGCCTGACCATGAATACAAGTTGCCAGGAGGTGGGAGGTCTGGAGAGGAAAGCAAATTGGTAATTGTGATCACTTTAAGAGCTGGGAAGTCCCGTGCTGTATGTAGGATTTAGGGCTGTGCTGTCCCACATGGCAGCCACTGGGCACATGGGCCTATTTATTTATTTAGAGAGAGTCCGTGAACGGTGGGGGGGTGGGGGGGGCAGAGGAAGAGAGAGAGAATCTTAAGCAGACCCCATGCTGAGCCTGGAGCCCCATACAGGGCTTGATCCCCAGGACTCTGGGATCATGACCTGAGCTGAAATCAACAGTTGGACACTCAAGTGAGCCATCCAGGTGCCCCTTATTTATTTTTTTAACTTCACACTCAGCGCAGAGCCCAATTCATGGGGCTTGAACCCACAATCTTTTTTTTTATTAAAAAAAATTTTTTAATGTTTATTTTTGAGACAGAGCATGAGCAAGGGAGGGGCAGAGAGAGAGGGAGACACAGAGCCCTTGGCAGCCTCCAGGATCCAAGCTGTCAGCACAGAGCCTGATCCCGGGCTCAAACTCACGAACCGTGAGATCATATCCTGAGCTAAAGTCAGATCTTAAATAACCGAGCCACCCAGGCACCCTTGAACTCACAATCTTGAGATCAAGAGTCAGTCACTTAACCAACGGAGCCACCCAGGCACCCCTACATGGCCTATGTACATATAAATTCACATTAACCAAAAATTAAAATCCAGTACCTGGGCTTAAGTGCTCAGTGTCTCTACATGGGCCCAGCGGCTGCCTTCCTGGACAGCAAGGGGAGAGTCCATTTCCATTCCTGCGGAACATTCTAATTAATGGGCAGTGCTGGTTGAGAGAATAGGGCACAGGGAATGTGTCATAGTGTGTAAAGTTACAAGACAAACCAGAAAGTAAGGAAGAGGGGAGGGAGCAGGAAGTCGATAAAAAAAACACCTAAAGCTGACACCGTTTAAGAGAAACAGAGTAACCACCAGAAGAAATAAGAAGGAATCTTAAAAGATTTTGCCTTTCAAATCATCTTTTGGAGGGATATGGTGGAATGGGGCAAGGTGGGTGCGACGGATTGAATTGTGTCCTCTCAAAATTTCATTTGTTGAAGCCCTAACCTTTAGTGTGGCTGCATTTGGAGAGGGGACCATTAAAGAGGTAATTAATTACGTTTAAATGAGGGGATAGGGTGGGGCCCTGATCCAGGAAGACTAGCTCCTGAGTGCTTTCTTGCTCTCTCCAGCCGGATCCCCCGGAGAACGCCATCCCCAGCCCCACCCCACTCACTCATTGGCTGGAGCGGCCTGTCGGGGCGTGGCCTCCATGCAAATGTCGCGGTGAATTTCAGGTGCTGGCGCTTTGGGTGAGCGACGCTCCCGGGCAGTGGAAGACACCTTCTCCAGGCCACCATACTTCCTCAGCTGGCTACTGTAGCCCGTGGCAGGACCCCTGCAGGCAAGGAGGATGCCTGGGAGAACCTGGGAGGGCTGGTGTGGAGGCAGTAGCGCTGGTCTCCAAGCAGCTCCAGTTGTCCGTCTTCCGGCCCCACAGCGGAATAGCACCTCCCGATACCCCTGGAAGTTTGGCTGGAACCCGCTTTAGCCAATGAAACGCAACAGATGTGAAGTCCATGGCTTTGGGAAAGAAGCAGTTAAGGGCTTGGGGGGGGGGGTGCTATCCTCAGCCTTCCCTCACCAAGTGGTTTCAGGGGCGGAGCCTCAGCGCGCGTCCCTTCCTCAGTGGCTATGATGAGCAGAGCTTCCGGCCGACCCATGAATGAGCCACTGCGATTTGGGAGTTTGTGTTTCTGCAGCATAACCTTGCCCATCCTTACTTACACAACTGATACACTCCCCATCTTAAAACAGTTGTTTCTATACTAGTCTTAACAGATCCTCACCGGGGAACCTGGGTGGCTCAGTCGGTGAAGCATCTGGTCCTTGATTTCAGCTCAGGTCCTGACCTAACAGTTTGTGAGTTCAAGTCCCTCCCCTGTCAGGCTCTGCGTTTGGGATTCTCTCTCTCTCTTTCTCGTTCTACCTCTCTCTTTGCCCCTCCCTCGCTCAAGCACACTCTTCCTCTCAATATAAATAAACATTTAAAAAAAAGTAATCCTAGGGGCACCTGGGTGGCTCAGTCGGTTAATCATCTGGCTTCGGCTCAGGTCATGATCTCGCAGTCTGTGAGTTCGAGCCCCGCGTCAGGCTCTGTGCTGACAGCTCAGGGCCTGGAGCCTGCTTCGGATTCTGTGTCTCCCTCTCTCTCTGTCCCTACCCTCCTCTTGCTGTCTCTCTCAAAAATAAACATTAAAAAAAAAAAAAAAAAAGACTGTGAATATTGAACTCTGTGTTCTGATGTCTGCAAGTTGTTTTGAAATGCATCCAAATATGATGGATGGGTGGAGAGGGGGATGGGCAGATGGCTGAACTGTGATAAAGCGTGTATGGCACCATGTTCACACCTGTGGAATCCAGGCCGTGGGCGGGGCCAGGTGCCTGAGGACAACCTGGCATGGTTGCCGGTCCTAATGCCCCAGGAATTGGGTGAAAGTGGAAGGCTCTTGACACAGCTCTTGGCCTCAATCACCAGCGGGTGCCCAATGGCCACTTCTGTCCTCAGGCTCCATTTCTTCCTCCAACACTGATACTCAGGGCTTCATGCACTTCTGGAGATGCCACCCCGTTCCTGCAACTCTCCTGACCAGCTCTGTGCAGGAGTCCCCCAGCCTGCGACCACAGCTGCTTTTGGCCAGTTCCCAGACCACGTCCTCCTCTGAGGTGCCATCTCTGCCTTCCACTGGGCTGACCAGACATCTTCTCTGATCCCTCGCGGTCACCCACCACGTGTGACTGTGACCGACCCCTAACCCCCCCCCCCCCACCAAGTCTCAAGTCTATTGGCTCCCCAACTGCCTGCTCCCGTTGCTTTGTCATCCCAGCAGGCTTGCCCTAGCCAATCCCTTTCCTACGCCCGTGAGAAAGAAGGTTCTAGGCTCCGGTCTGCATGACCATGTCACTACCTTACTTGAACACAGACTCTCCAGATTCTCTCCCTGTGTCTGCAGCACACTGCCTTCGAGGATCTCCAGGACCTGCCAACGTGACCCAGGCACCAGCTCCCTTCCCCTTGCAGGGCCCTGCCCCAGGCCGGTGGGTCGCCTCAGCAGGAGCCCAGGGTCGCCGACAGGATCTGATGCACCATGGGTGCGTGCCCATGCGTGACTGCTGGCTGTATTGTCACTGTAACTGTCAACCCCTGTGCCTCCCCCCACCTTACAGGGCCTTTCGGGCTCAGCCTCAGGATGCTGGATCTTTGTCGTTGTTAACGACTAAACACAAGACTTCTGTTCTCCTCTTCCCTGGGACCAACACAGGACGGGCACAATCTGATCCTGGCTGACAAGACCGGACAGGAAGGGTCCTGAGGGACTTCCAGAACTGTTCCCTTGCTCCTGAGAAGGTACAGAATTCCTTCCTCGCTCCCACACTTGGCTGAGGCGAAGGCTGTCGGGCGCTCTAGCCATCTTGCGATCACAAGGGGGTGACCGACAGTCTGAAAACCGGTCAGGACCTGTGTGAATTCACAACTCACTCCAAGCTGACCAACCCTGAACTGCCCTGTTGACCTTCCAGAAATGCTGGACTCCTGGCTGTTGAAGCCAAGGGGAATTGGGAACTTTGAGTTGCAGGTGAAATCAACCTTACTCAGTAATGGATGAATTGGAAGAAATTCAAAGATCGCATCCTGAGGTTGGTGACATGAACTTAGAGCTTAGCAGCCTAGACCAGCAAGCAGCGGAAAGGCTCCACCCTCCTGACCTCATCACCTCCCGATACCATGGCATTGGGTGGGGGTGGGGGCGGGAAAACAGGTGTCAACATATGAATTGTGAGGAGACGCACGCATTTAGTCTGTGCTAGTCAGGGCTCCCATTTTGGCGCATCCCCAGGAGCCAGCCTGGGGGTCTTGCAAGTTCACACTGGCCCCTTCCGTGGGCTGGACAGGGGCAGGGCCGTGCAGCTCACCGCTGTATCTCTGAATGCAGGGACTGGCCCAAAGCGGGGGTTCAGGAACCGTGGGAGGCAGGTGCCAACCACTGAAGAAAGCAGAGGCGGTTCGGAGGCCCCGATCCCATGAGGTCATCACGAATGTCACCCTGGGGGCCGGCCACCACGAGAACCGATCCAGGTTTTCTCATTCCCAGGGTGGGGGATGGTGGGAGCGGCACAGAGAGGCGAGACCGCAGGATTTTTAAAATAACTGCATCCTTTAATGGCAGTAATACAATTATTGGATTAAGAGACCACAGGAGAAAGGGCAGGTGACATTTCTGGAAGACAGAGAAGGAGTACAAAAAGGGAGCTGGGACAGTCATGCGATGATCATTGTAAAAATACAGTACGTTATATACATATTTGCACCATCAACTTTCAACTCTGAAGTAATATTTACACTTTTGTTACAATCCTGGTTAGAGAACATTTTGTTTTTAAAAGCTTGGCCTGATGGCAAATGAAAATTTTGGGGGGAATTCATAGTCCCGTGAGGTTCTTAGGCTGAATATTCCTAGAGGAGGGTTCCAGCTTCTATTTCATCCACAGATTTCGGTTTTAAAAAAGTATTTAATTTTGCTTTTACAAAAGAAAATTCTCAAAGGAGGGAGGGAGAGAAGGAAAACAAAAAACAAAAAACAAAAAACCCACAGCCACACTGTGTATCTTTACTTATTTTACAAACATCAAGGGCTGCAGCCCTTTGCTTCAAGGCCAACACCGGTGGCTGAAGAAAAATCTCACTAATGATTGTTTAAAAACCACAAAACGAAATAGACAGAGACGAACCAAACCAACCTGATCACGGCGCACTGACCCTGCGGGCTGCCTCTTCCCACCCGTGCTTCTGGCCCCAAACTGGACAGTTTTTCTTCCGGGGGAGAGGGGTTTGGTACAGGAGCCTCATTCACCTCCCACCCCAAGGAGGTGGGAGGAGAACCCTCTGGCCGGATCACCAGTTTTCTTCATTATTAGCAAGAAAGAGATGGGGGCCTTTAGCAAGGCAGTCGGGGTGATGGGACAAGAGCAAGGCAAGAGATGGCCAGCACCTGCTTATGCACAGGTAGGAAGGACCCCGGAGCCATGGGCCGGCCTCCCCAGGTCCCATCCACAGGGTGAGCCTTTTCTGGAGCTCTGTGGATGGGGCTGGACCTCAGCCAGGGGCCTGGGGCAGGTGGGGGGAGTCCAGTGCAGATGTCTCTGCTCCCATCCCGGCTCAGCCGGAGGAGGGGAGCAGGATGCAGGCTTCTGGTTCCACGCCCTCCACCTGCAAGCGGGGGTCCTGCCGGTTCTCTCCTAGAGAAGGCCCAGCGGCCCCCCACCCTGCCCTGGCTAGTCTCCTGCCCTTTCCTCAAGCCCCCCAAATCCAACACTGTGACATACCTCTGAACCCGTGCACCTGTTAGCTGGGAAGAAAAACACACTAAAACCACGGGCCCTACATCAGACGCGGTGGGAGGAGGTTCAAAGCAAGCGGAGAACAGAAACACTTCGCAAGAACCCCCCGGGGCTCTTGTCGGGAGCCTGGCGGAGCGGCCATGCCACGGATCCTTGAGCTGTCCCCAGAGGGGCTGGGGCCGGCACACTGGGTGCTCTGGCTTCGGGGGACCAGGAAAGACCCCGGCCTGAGGGGAGGACGGCGTGGCCGCGACGGGACAAAACGAGAGCTAATACTGACAGAAAACACGCGGTCTGCGGAGGCTGCCTCCTGGAGGCAGCTTTTGGGGGATGCCGCCCCACACCAGCCCTGCCGTCTCCAGGTTCGTCTCTCACCCTGGAGTCTTCTGACGTGGGCGGAGGGCACAGGTCTGAGGACGAACTCTGGACGGAGGGCAGCAGGGAAGCCGGTGTGCGAATCCACAGGAGACGGGAGCAGAAATGGCTGTGCCTCTCCCAGCTCAGACAGCTTCCAAGGGCTCTCTGCCTTTCTTTCAAATTCTTTCCTTCCTCGGGCCCCTGAAGTGGGTCGTCGGGGCCGGCCCACTGCAGAGGGGATGGGGTTCTAGAAATGCCTGGACCTGCTTCGACGCAGGGTCTGCCCACGGTCTCGGCTTCATCTCTCCTCGCTCACACGGGGTGAGCAGCGTTCAGTGCCTTCTGACACCTACTGTTCCCTTTGTCCTCGGGTGTGGGCTGGTGGGGGGGGGGGGTTGGGGAGGAGGAGGGGCCCAGCTTTGCCCAGAAAACCCACTGGACCTCCAGCCACCAGACTGGGGCTCCAGCCTTCAGAGACTCCCTGATAACTGAGCTGGCCAGAGGAAGGGCCCGCTGGGGCTGAGGCCCCGGGGACTCCCAACTGTTCATGTGCACAAGTAGGTTTCCTTGGCGGGAGCCTGGGAGCCCCGCAGCACTGACCGGAACTGACTGAAAATGGTTATATACAATTTATATGTTGCAAAGAAGTACTATTAAAAAAGAAAGAGAGAAAAGGGGAGGGAGAGAAAAAAAAGGGGGGGGAACCACCCAGAGCCCCCCTCCCCCCAAGTTCCCAACTCTGGTTGCTACCCTTAAATATTGCCCTGGGAAGGGTGGGGTGCGGGGAGCGCCTGACTCCAGCTTAACACTACTGGCAAAAGGGGGAGGCAGTGGGGTCAAAGCCTTTAAAAACATCTTTCAGGGACCCCGCGTCCTGCTCGCCCTCGCGGGCTGGGCTGTTGCCAGCAAATGGGCTTCCAGAGCCCGTCTTGGGCGTCTGTTTCACAGTCCCAAAGAGGGTGGGCACGGGCAGGTTGTGCACGCCAGGCTGGGGCGGGGCGCCCTCTGGTGGCGGGGCACCCGGTGTGGCGGTGGGGGCCGCGGAGGCCTTGGGCCGGGGGCGGTTGTAACTGTTGTATCGGTCTGTGGCTGTGGCAGTGCCCCCGTCTGCACCGGGCTTCCCGGACTCAGGCTGTTCCAGGGCGGACTTGCGGACGAATGGAGGCTCCTTGGCCTTGGCGGCCGAGCTCTTGCCATTGCCCTCAGGGCCTTTGGGCTGGGTGCCCGCATCAGCGGCTGGCTCCGCAGTTTTGCCACCTGCGTTGGGAGTCCTGGGGTCGTAGAGGCTGATGCCACTCAGCACGCTGCTCTGCCCACTCCCGCTGCCCTGGCCCAGCCCGCCGGCAGCCAGCACTCGGGGGTCATAGGGGGCGGTGGCCGGTGGGGAGGACTCCCCGCTGGGGCTGGCGGCCGGAGAGGGTGCTTCGGCGGGGCCGGGCTTGGCAGCCCGGGAGGAGGCAGCAGAGTCTGCTGGTTTCTGGAGCCGAGGGTCGGTAGGTGCCTTCCGCACCCGGGGGTCACTGGGCTTGTCGCTGGAGCCAGGGGCCGCCGAGGGGCCGGTGGCATTAACAGTCTTAAGGATGCGAGAGAGGAGCTCGAAGTCGGGCAGGTTGGAGCTGGACGCGCCGGGGTCTGTGGAGGCGCCCAGGCGCTGTCGGGGGTTGGGAGGTCCCGTGGCAGAGCCACGGTGCAGCCTGGGATCCAGGGTGGGCATGGACTGCAGGGCTGCGGGGACGGGGGGCACCGCGTCCTGCTTGGGGATGGGCAGGGGGATCAGGTCCTCAGGATTCCAGAGCACAGTGCGGGCGAAGCTCGGCTTGCTCAGGGTCACGTCCTTCTTGATGTGGCTGAACTGCTGCAGCTGTGACCGTGGGTCCCGCAACGGGGGCCCAGGAAGAGGGTCCAGGGGAATGGTCATGGCCTTCTCCCGCAGGGCCCGCTCCCCTTCCTCCTCTTCCGCAGGGGGTGGTCCAGACCCTTTGGAGCCGCTGGGGCCTGCAGGGCTGGAATGAAGGCCGCCTTCGGGCTTTGGGTTGGGCAGGGAGCGAGCCAGCCGAGGGTCGGAGGGCCCCACGTCTCCTGGGCCAGACCCGCTGGAAGCCTCGGCATGGCGGGTGAGTCTGGGGTCCCGGCTGAGGCGAGGGTCGGCCAGCCGGCCTCCCGTGGGGTGTCCTTTCTGGAGGCGGGGATCCCCCAGCCCGCTGTTGCTCAGGTCCCCGACGGAAGCCTGGGGTCTGCTGGACGTCTGCTGTCTCAGGGTCTTAAGAATGGAGGTGACGCTGCTCCCGCCCTCATCCTCATCACTTGAGTACCAGTTTCCGGTGTCACCTGAGCAAGAACAGAGGTACAGGAAGATGAGCGGCCACCGAGCGGCCACCGCCACCGCCACCAGTCCGCAGACCCACAGCGGCCCACTGGGTGAACGGCTCCTCTGCCTCTTACCTCTCAGAACCTCAGTTTCTCCTTTCCTAAAAACCCCTCCCTCTGCGGGCTGCTACGAACAGCCACGAAACTCAGGTGGGCTGAGCACCAAGCCTGGGAGATCACTGGCTACTGTTTCTGGATCCTTCCCCATGTGCTCTATCTTATTAATTCTCATGACCACCCAGAAGGCAGTGTTACTATCACGCCCGTTTGACAGACGAGAAAGCGGAGGCATGGACGGTACCTTGAGATCGAGGGCAGAGCGAGGACTGAGCTCAGGATCCCAGCCCGGGGCTCCGACACCTCGTCCTCACCTGCCATGGGCTCAGGTCCCAGCATGGCAGGCCCTGCCCTGGGCGCCTGGGAGCACCTAGCACTGACTCCGCTCTTTCTGCGCTTGGGGCTCACAGACACTGGCCCCCAGGCCCCTCGAAGCGTTACCATATCCCGGCGAAGGGCAGTCACCGGCTGGTAAGAGACGGGGCCAGGTGGGCAGACTCAGAAATTGGCCCAAGTCCAACCTTCTGGGCAGGTGACACCGGAGCCACCGAGGGAGGGTGTGGCCCCCTCTTCCCACTGTCCCCACCTGCTCCCAGGCTCCAGCTCCTGGTTCTAGACACCATTTGTCCGCCCCATTTCCTCCTGGGCTGGATGCCATCAGATCCGCTGTGTGGCACCAAGTGACCTGGCAGCTGGGACTGTGCTTATTACTGGTTTATGTCAGCAACTGGCTGTCATCTGCTGACTTCCTGAGAGCATGGTCTAGGGAAAGGAGAGCGGTGAGCCTCCTCTCTAAGGGCTCAGAAGGGAAATCCTGTCGGCTGCTGTCTCCTCCAGGGACCAGCCCACCGCCCTCCTCAATGGGATCAGGGTCTCTCTCGACCCCCAAGATGCAGAAAGGCAGCCCTGACTTCCAATTTCCTCAGGGACACGCGATGCAGCGGCTCCAGCCCGGCTCCACGGTCCTCTCTGGCCACAAGCTCCTTTCCGACACAAAACCCAGCTAGGCCTTCCCCACCTCTCCACGGCACAGCGGCCTGGGGGGCCTGTGCCTGTCAGGGGAAGCCCCTGCCCCTGGGGAGGACACATGCCTTCCTCATTCTCCCGGTCCTGCTTGCTGCTCTCAGCCAGCCTCCTCGCTCTCTCCTCCTCCTCCTGCTGCTTCTGCTGGATCCTCAGGTACAGGGCCCTCTGGGCTGAGGGCAGGAAGTCGGGGACACCGGCGCCCGGCTTCGGCCGGCCTGGGGGCCCTCCCTCAGAGAAGCTGTCGGGCTCCAGAGGGTGCTCGGGGAAGAGGTGCTCCCCAGGCTCCCCCGGCAGCTCTTCGTAGTGCCCGTAGTCCTCTGTGGCAGGGAAGAACCGAGGGCTCGTGTCGGGAAGGGCCTTGCGGCACCAGCTCCATCCCACCTGCGCGCCCTTAGCTGGAGAACCCCCACCCCCTGATGGCAATGGGTGACGATGTGCAGCCCGTCCCTTCCTACCCTCCCCAGGAGGGTCCCCACAGAAGGCCCAACAGCAAGGGACGGAGCAGCCAACGGGGGTGTCCCCACCCAGGATGCAGCCACTGAAAAATGGGGTTCACAGCACGATTTAGTGATGTGGGCGGGCAAATGCTCATGAAGTGAAAACAAGACGCAACGTCGTACAGATGTTTACAAAATGCAACGAAAAGGCTTTGCAGACAGACAGAAAACAGTCCTCTGGGAGCGAGACTCGGGAGAGAGGGGCCCCCACGTGCTTCTGATCTGTTCTAATTACCGGTGAGGGGCATTCAGCTTATGGTTTCTTTCTTCCTCTTTTTTTAAGTTTTATTTATTTAGGTAAGCTCTACCCCCGACGTGAGGCTTGAACTCACAACTCCAAGATCAAGAGACACGCGCTCTTGCGACTACACCGGCCATGCGCCCTCTTTTTATGATTTCTTTGTAATAATCAGAAAAGAAAAACACTGCATCTCGTAGAGAGCTCGTAATATGAGCTCGGCCACGGTGACCAAAGACTTGTAAATAAAAGGAAATAACTGAAATGTTGCTATGGCCACATGTCAATCCAGAGGCTCACGGGTGATTCCTCCTTCTCCCTCCCTCCTTTACGGGGTCCTGAACTCTGCAAATGCTCACGAGTGTGCGGTTGCATTTAAGGGCGGGGGGCGGGGGGGTGTCTCTCTCACATGGCGTCTAGGAAGCACAGGGCTCGAGGGTCGGGGTCTGCCTTCACTCCTGAAGGGCAGGCAGGGGCCCGCTGCACGTGGGGACTGTGTGTGCATGCGTGCGTGTGTGCAGACAGAGAACGCGTAGTCAGCGCCGCCCCACACATAGAACGTTCTGCAATGATGAAATATTCCGTATCTGCACAGTGCGACCTGGCTACCACTATCCTCCACGGGGCTACTGAGCATCTGAAATGTGGCCAGTGCTACCAAGAGGATAATCTGTAACTTAATAGAAACTAAAAGGCTTAACACGATTTGTAAATATTTCATACGCAAAGCATATGAAGGAAAAAGTGAAAGGCCACCCTCTTCTAGCCCCTGAACTTCGTGGGCAAACCTGCACTATGGGGCAGGAGCCTAGAGCGGTGCCGGGCACACGCCGTGAACAACAGTCCCAGTAGCCCCTGCACAGAACAAACTACTCGTCGGCCGTACGACTGAATATAGTAACCACCACTGGGCGGGCACACTTCAAATGCATAGATTTCCGGATAAGGAAATAGGGGCTGAATTACTTTAGAGGCACCTACTGTGAACAGCTCGCCAGACTTGGTTTTCCTCCGCGCCCAGGCCTTTTTCCATGCACGTTCTACACGTTTACGAAAGGAGGAGGGGCCCGTGGGAACCACGGCACCTCCCTCACACAGCCTGCCTTTCTCACTCCCGCTTGCAAAGCTCCCGCTCCTTGCCGCAAACACTGCTCCGTGGCTCCGAGCACCACCGAGACGCGGGAGGCTCACACTGACCCCCAGCCTGGTGGTCTCCCTGATGCCCCGCGAAGTTTCCCCACGGCTGTCAAATGGGCATCTCTTGCTTAACAGGGCGGCTGAAGTGATCTCTTGTGGGTGCTCAGCACCCACAACTCGGCTCTCTCCAGCAGGACGTTCCGGCATCAGGGACGGCGTGAGCATCCGCCCAGGTGACCTTGCCTCGAGGCCGGCGTCACCATTTGCCCCTTCCTGTCTTATAACATGTGCACGAGGAGGAATGTAGGCCCCACGGTGTTTTCTCCAAACTCGCTACTTCCTGCCCCGTCACGGCCAGCTCTGCCCAGGACAACTCCATAGCATTCCAGAAACTTCCCTGATTCCACTCCAACCCCTACTATCCACCCCCTCGAATGCCTCTGCCTATACCCTACCATTCTTCCAATGAGGCCACCTCACCGGGGCCGTCGGAGTCCCCACGCTGGGACTTCTGTCCCTTCCCTTTCCCAAGTTACACGGCTGCCCTTACTTTTCTCAACCGAGCCGACGGACCGGGGTCTCTGCCCCTTGGCCTCTTACCCTTCACATCCCAACTCACTCCCTTCTCAGAGAGGCCTCTGCTGGCCATCCCCACGCGGCACAGCCACTCCCAACCTGCCTCTGCCACAAGCTCTCCGTTTTACTTTTTCGAGAAACGATCTCTGCTGAAACGAGCGTATGTGTTTATTTACACGTCTCCTGTCTGCTTCCCTGAACTAAAATGCAGCTGAGGCAAGGCCTACGGCTGCCCTGCTTGCTCTGACCCCAGGCCTGGCAGCAGTGGGCACATCCCAGCCTTCCCGAAGGCGGCATGTGACCTCCTAGGGATGCAGCGCCATGGGCCGGCCAGCACCCTGTCAGACACTGAAGCTGTTACCAGGACGCATTCTTGTTTCAGCCAGGAGGGAAGGAAAGACGGAAGGAAGACGGTCAGTCGATAGAACGCCAGCAGCTCCAAGCCAAGGACCGTCCAGAAGGAGCCCACACCGGAGAAGGCGCTTTGGCCTCAAAGCCCAATGCCACCCCGCACCCGCCCCTCGGGCTTCCAGGCAGAGCAAGCGACAATCAAGTAAACCAGACTCATCACGTCACAGGACTCCCTTCGACCTCAACGGGGTGGTGAATCCCGTCACTGAAAACGTTCAACCACTCACGGGACAGAGATGAAGTCGGATTCATGCTTCCAAAGACTCGGACCAAGGAGGAAAGCCAAGTCCCCGATGACACTCCCCTGTACGAGCCGCAGCGGCCCCTCCCAGCCCCCGCCCGGCCCCCCGCGCACCTGCGTCCCCGATGAGTCCAGGCTCCGTCTCCATGCCCTCCTGCTGCTGGTAAAAGTTTTCATAGAAGTTCTGAGATGGCGGGATGGGGGGCATCATTCCAGAGTGTGGGGAGTCTCCAGGACCATAGGGCATCATTGGGGGGCCACCGGGGCCCATGGGTGGGCCAGGGTTCATGCCAGGACCCATCGGCATGTCGGGGTGCATGTCGGGGTGCATATCAGGGTGCATGTCCGGGTGCATGTCGGGATGCATGTCGGGATGCATTGGGCCCCCCATTGGCCCCGGGGGGCCCATGTTGGGCCCGGGGCCCATTGGCCCCGGGGGTCCTCCGGGTCCAGGGAACCTAGGAGGAAGAAATGCACCTGTGAGGGGCTGCAAAGCATGCATGGTAGCCATGCCCTCGAGGAGACACGGTGGCATCCGTGAGGATGGTCACGGAGGGCTCCAGACCAGGCTCGCAGTGAGACCCCTGGCACAGAGGAGCCTGGCTGAGGCCAGACCAGCCCCACCAGACGGAATCTGGGGCCCCGGGGCACTCACCTCACACCCAGCTTCTCAGCCAGCTGTCCTGTGGGCCGCACCACGATCTCAAACAAGGAGGGGATCTTCTTGTTGTACATGTCCTGCTGCTGCTGCAGCTGCTGTGGGGACAGCGGCTCGTGCACAGGCATGGGCATCTGGGGGGGCCCGGGAGGCGGAGGAGGAGGTGGGGGCGGGGGCGGGGGGCCGCCCTGCATGGGCCTGCCGTTGGGAGAGGTCGGGGCCGGGGGGCCGGGGGGCCGAGGAGGGGTGGGCAGGAGGCCCACACCAGGGGGGGGTTTGGGCAGGGGGTTGATGCCCTGCTTCTTCAGTTCCTCCACTTCCTTCTCATCCTCAGCGCCCGCCTCTGCGTCATCAGCCAACATCTGCCGGTGAGAACAAAGCGGGGGGGGGGGGGGGGGGATAGACCGGGATGAGGTAGGGACCAGGCCTCCCGCGCGGGAAAACTGAACTTTCTGAGAACCCTAAAACACAAGGACCCCGCGACCATCATGCCACGAGGCACGGAAGTCATCATCCCACACCACTGCTGCCTCTGCTCTGTGACCAGCTGGGGCAGGGAAGGGGGCAGACACTCCTGTTTGCACCAAGACACCCAGGGGCGCCTGGGTGGCGCAGTCGGTTGAGCGTCCGACTTCAGCCAGGTCACGATCTCGCGGTCCGTGAGTTCGAGCCCCGCGTCGGGCTCTGGGCTGATGGCTCAGAGCCTGGAGCCTGTTTCCGATTCTGTGTCTCCCTCTCTCTCTGCCCCTCCCCCGTTCATGCTCTGTCTCTCTCTGTCCCAAAAATAAATAAACGTTGAAAAAAAAAAATTAAAAAAAAAAAAAAAAAGACACCTGTTTTTCTCCCCTTAAACTGTACAATTCAATGGCATTAAGTAGTCATGAGGATGTACAACCACCACCTCTATCTGGTTCCAGAACTTCCCCATCACCCCAAAAGGAGGGCCCATACCTATTAGCAGTCACTCCCCTTCCCCCTCGTCCGGGGCCCCAGCAACCACTAATCTGCTTGCCATGTCTGTGACCTGCCTATTCTGGAGAGTTCATTAAAGCATACACTGCCCGGCCTTTTGCGACTGGCTTCTCTCGCTCAACACGTTTGCCAGGTTCAGGGCGCCTGGGTGGCTGTCGGTTGATGGTCAGACTTCGGCGCAGGTCATGATCTCAGGGTTCAGGAGTTCGAGCCCCACGTCAGACTCACTGCTGTCAGCGCGGAGCCTGCTTCGGATCCTCTGTCCCCGCCTCCCCCACCCCTCCCCCATTTGCGCTCTCTCATACCCACATTGTAGCACGTGTCACCTACTTTATACCTAATACCCTATTGTCCCGTGCCCAAACTGTTTATATAAATGATATGCTTTCTGCCGAAACACACCCTTTCCTTCTGGGATTCTGGAATTTTGGTACACGCCAGGCAGAGGCGCCACCCTGAGCACTGAGTCCCTTGGGCATCCCTGGTATAGAACATTCCACAAGTGCTGTCACAACCTGAGGATTAAGCATGGTCCTTGTGACTCCACGGGGCAAGGACTCTTGGACGCTCACGCCTGGTTTCTCCAGCCTTGGCCCACTGTGGCTACACGTTTGGTCCTGGGACCGCCCCCGCCCCCCGCCAGTAAACGACTGAACCTGGGCCAGGGCCACCTTAGGGACCTCAGCACAGATGCCTTCGTGGATCCTAACATGGGGCTCAGAGATGCTTCAGCAGCTAGCAGCTAGCATCCCAGCCCCAGCACCGCTCAAGACCACCCCCCCCCCCCCGCAGTGATGGCGGGAGCGTGGGTGGTGGGAGCAGGGTCTCCAGGTGCGTGTCAGGCCGGTCTTGGCTCTTCTCTCTCCTGTCAGGAATGGTACCTGCACCTGGGGACAGCAGGGTCTAGGAGGAACATGGCTTCAAGGGTGCCGGAATACTCGAACAACCAATTGACAGAAAACATCTGTCCCTTAGAGCCCCGCTACTCGAGGCGTGGTCTGAGAGTGAACGAGCAGCACAGGGCGGCCTGCTGAACCGGAACCGCATCTTAACAGGTGCCTGGGACGGTGTGGGCGACCCTGCCCCGAACCAGCAGTGCCTTTCAGTGGCAAGGCAGGCCCCGGCCCTGCATGCTTCACCGCCCTGACGCTCGGTCCACTTCCCGCCCGGTGTACTGGCCCCTGGGCCCCCTCTGCTTCTCGACCGAGCACGTGGCTGCTGCCTGTGCTGTGTCCCCCTGCTCAGCACGTGCCTCTCACTCTTTTCTTCCTACCACTCACCTTGGGACCAGCACAGGGTTGCCTCACTGAGGCTCCCGTGAATGGCAGCCTGTCTGCAGAGCCTCTGGGCTCCTTGTACATTCCCTCCACTTCCGCGACCCCGGTGCATCATCAGGATCTGCCCAATGACTGGACCCCGTCTCCTCGCCACCGCGTCCCCCAGGGCCCAGGACGGTGCCCGGCAGAAGCTAGGCACGGACGCACATTTGTTGGATAGATGAGCAAGGAAAACAGACAAATGCACCTCCCCCCTGCATTCCCTGGGCTCCAGAGAACAGCCGGTTAACATCAGGACCACGGAGGATGGGAGGGGTGAGGGGTGGGGGGGCGCGTGGGGGGATGAGAGAGTTAAAGCCTTGGCCACCCTGACCCCGCTCTTTGATGTTCCTCTCCAGTGGGTCTCCCCGGCACCCCGCCTCCACCCCCCCGCCCCCCCCCCCGGCTCCAAGGCCCTGCCCACCCCGAAGCCTTCAGTCAGTGCCAGCACGGGGCTGGGGAGACTCCTCCATCTGGAGAGCTGCGGGTAGGTGTTCAGCTCCACCCGGGCACACTTCACCCCACGTGCCTTCTCCACTGGCCACAAGCGTGGCTCTCTGAGTGAGGGACCCCCCTCTACTTCCTGAACCCCGAGCCACGATCTGGGGTCTCACTCCTACACACTGTTCCCAAGCTACTGCCTGGACCTCCCAAGCGGCCCACCCGCCCTCTGTCCTGGGCCCCGCTGCCTCTGGCCAGTACTCTGCCCCAGCCTCCTACCTGGTCTCTGGTCTCCCTCCCACCGTCCCCTGCACACTGACCTAGCACACATCAATCACAAAGCTAGGTCCTTCCGTCATCGGCAACTCGATGCCCTCAGGCAGAAGGCAGAACCTAACAAGGTTATACCTCATTAACCAGGAACAACCTTGACCTCAGCTTCCTCCCCTCCCGTGGAGGGGGTGGCAAGCTCTGGCCACCGGAGGGGTCACGCTCCCTTGGCCTCCCGAGCTCACACCCAGACGCCCTATCGTTCCCTCCTTGCAAGCGCTGCCTCCTCTGCCCCACGGCTGCTCTTTCTTTGGGTCGCCTCCTGCCACCAGCCTCTGATGGCCTCTGGAGACCAGACATGCCTGTCGCGTGCGCTTCTCTGTACCACTTAACAGTCGGGAACACCCGGCCAGCGTCCCTTCCTCCATTAGACCATGGGCTCTGGAGAGCGAGCCTGTGCGCCGCCTTCACTAGCGTCTGCCGGCGCCGGCCCAGCAGCCCGCATGCGCCGGGCGCTACTCGGGACCAGCAGCGTCTCGGCCACCAGGGCCCCACGCCACGTGGGAGTCTCCCGTCCCAACCTACTGGCCAGCTGGAGGACGCGGCCCCCCCCGCTGCAGGACTCAGCTCCCCTCACCCCTCGCCAGCTCCCAGCTCCACGTCTAGACCAGCTCCCTGCGCTCGTCTCTCTACCCTCCATCTCCCACCCTGAGCCACGCACGTCGCTGCGAAAGCAGGCGCCGAACCACATCAGAGGGCAGGACGGTGACACATAAAACACATTAAAACCGCGTTCCTACCAGGAAAGCCGAACCCAAACCGTACAGCCCTTGCTCAGAGACGCCGAGAGGGACACGTCTGTTCCAGACCTCCTGCGCATCCCCTCTGGACCTCTCCGCCTGCAAAGACGAGCACTCCCAGGACCTTTCCATCAGACGAGACACACCAGGCCCCTCCCCTACCAGGATGGATCCTGACCGAGGCCAAGAGTTTCCGAAAGTTCAGAGCAGCCTCTTAGCGGCAAAGGGCACTCACACCCACAGACGCGCAAAGGTACGTGAGCCAAGGCTCATCAAGGCAAAGAAATCAGCTTGTGTCGGTTGGCTGGCTAGAAAATTCTTAAGTTTCTGCCCCACGCTAGAAACAATCCAAATCTTCTTCCGTTGATAACTAGACAAATTTAAGACCATCCATACAACGGACTCGTACTCACCAACAAATAGCAATGAACTACCCTCAACAACTATTCTCAACAGATGCACTATGCCTGGTGGAAAAAAGCAGATTCAAGAGGTTATGCACACACGTACGTGTGTTTAAAAGCTCTTTACTGGATACGCCTATTCAGAGAACATTCTCGAAAACACAAACTATAGAGACAGAAAACAGAGCAGCGATGCCAAAGTCTGGAAAATGGAGAAGCACTGAGTCTATAGGGGCAGGGTTTTGGGGGCAATGGAAGACTGAATTTCCTCAATCTACATTTTGGGATGGCTACATGACTCTGTGTTTGTCAGAACTCATAGAACTTTACACTAAATGGGAGGAATTTTACTGGATACAAACTATACCTTGCCAAACCTGACTATAAAAAAATAGAGCGTGAGGAAGGACTTCAGGGTAAAGAACCAAAACGTGAGCAACTTACTCCCGAATGGTTCAAGGAGGAAAAAAAAACAAAAACAAACGTGCACACACATATATAAAATAAAACAGGAGCAAATGGGGCAGAATGTTGCTAACAGACAAATCTGGGTGGAGGAGCAAGCATGCTTCCAAATGTGGAACGGATGGCTGGGAACACGTGTCTAGACGGACAGAAAGGTGTCCGCGAAGTGGGAAAACAGAGCTGAAGGAAGGAAGAAAAAGAGCGCAGGCATCTCAGGGGAGGCTGGCCAAGGCCCAGGCACGACTGGCACCACGGTGTGGACCCGGGGGCCGCCCAGAAGCTCCAGGCCCCAACCCTGGCCAACAAGCTGCAGCTGTCTGGGCAAGAAGGAGTGGTCGATGCCTTCATCTGGGTTAACCGGGTCCTTAAAATTCATCTTGAGTTTTACTTTCTGACTACCCAAATTTGACTCTGGTATGGTTTTTCCACCATCTTTTAAGTTTATTTATTTTGAGAGAGAGAGAAAGAAGGAGAAAGAACGAATGGGGGAGAGAGGGAGAGAGTGAATCCCAAGCAGGCTCTGCAGTGTCAGCACAGAGCTCAAAGTGGGGCTCGATCCCATGACCCGTTGAGATCGTGGCCTGAGGCTGAAATCAAGCATTGGAAGCTCCACCGACAGAGCCACCCACGTGTCCGTCAACACTCATTTTTAACCCACTGAGACTTAGTTTTTAGATTGGGGAGGATACCGATGCTTTCAAAACGTTTGTAACGGGGAGCTGAAATGTACCATCTTGGTTTGCTTTGGGTTTTTACTAGGGCGTTTAGAGCTGGGCTGTGCAAGGCAATGGTCACTGGCCACATGTGGCTACTGAGGCTTGAAATGCAGCTGGTGCAAACGGAGAGGGGCTCTAAGCAGAAGATAAGCGCCAGATTCCAAAGACACAATAGCAACAAGAACGATAATGCAAAACGTCTCACGTTTTTCGTTATCACTTGCTGAAACGACATTCTGAACACAGACATGCCAAGTTAAATAAGACAAACTGCCTGAAATTAACTTTTCTAGGTTTCCTTCTACTTTAACATAGCTTCCAGAAAATGTGAAAGGACACCGGTGGCTCGGTTGTGCTCCTACTTGGACAGCACTGGTTTAGAGCACCAGCTCTGAACCTCCAGCAGGGGGCAGGCCTCGGCAAGTCACTGTTCAGTTCTTCTCGTGAGAGGAAGCCACTGCTTACCCCGCTCCCTACCCTGTCAGAGAAACAGACTCTAGACAAGCTTCTCATTACAAAACCCTATTCCTAGGATACTAGATTTCCCAGAGGGCCTGGTAAGGGGAGAGTTCTTCCCACGGCACTGCCCGTGAGCACTGGGGTGCTTCCCTGCTCTGCTCGTGCAGTGCTCACCCTTGACCCCTCAGGCAGACCTGGACCCCACCAGAAACAGGGCGGTACTGACGGACTCCAGAAGCTGCCTCATGTGCTACTCAGACTCGATCCTTTCCATTCTCAAAAAACCGGCCAAAGCTCTCAGACCTGCTGTGAACTAGAAGGCACGAAAGCCTTCATCTGAAAGGACCTGTGTTCTCCCTCACCCGTTCCCTTAGTGCGTTAGGAAGCCCAAGACAGGAACCTGGGCCCCCCAGAGTCCTCATGACTCATCGGGGAGAACAACAGATACTAGGATGAGTCTCAAACATCGCCTGGCTGGGGAGGAAGGCCTGGCACAGCATGGGAGAAGCCGCTCTCTCCTGAGAACCTCCAATTACCCTGCACTTTGTCAGCTGCGTAACGGAATCCTTAAGTCTTAGGAGGAAGCATCTGACGTTTCCATCAAAATACAACCCACCCAAGTTTCACTCTCCTCCTTGTGCATCATGGGCTCTCTCTAAAAGATGGCTAAGCAACGCAAGATGTGTTTGCAAGCAACGTTCCTTTCACACCGCTGCCCCCCTCCTCCTGCCGCCCCGCCACAAAAACCGCCCTGGCTGGAGAGAAGATACACGCGAGAGCACCTCAGTTCTCCCCGCAGAGAAAACAGCCCCCGTTCTCTCCCTCAGACGGCCCAGCTCCAGATCAAGGCAAGTGGGAATTCTGGTCCCGCACAGAAGCCAGATGGACGCGCCAGGTCAAGGGGAGGCGCACCTCCTGGTTCCCCTGGAGGCAGCTGGGCCCCACATTACCCCCAAACATTACCTTATCCAAGAGCTCTCTCGTCTCCTCGGTCAGGGGGTCGTGGGAGAACATGCAGTCGTCCCCGTTGATGCAGTTCCCCGTCGTGTGGTACAACTTACATGGGAAATCACGTTCACGGGCACGTTAAGGCAAACGTATCGTGTCACAGAACCCACCCGAGCGTGGAATCCTGCCCCTTCTGTTTTGGAGATGGGGAAACGGACACCCAGAGAGGTGAAGTGACCCGCTCGGGGGCTGCATGACGTGCTCGCAGCAGACCCAACAAGAGCCCGTTTTCTCAGGACTCTCCCTCCGGAGGGCTTCCTGCCCGCACCACGCTGGCCTCGGGGCCGCGTCCGCAGGTCCTGACTCCCCGGGAATGATTCAGGTCGAGGATTTGCCCAAGGCCACACGGCCAACTGGGGAAGTCGCAGGAAGGGAACAGACAAGGGCGCTACAAACGGCCTCGAGGGTACCCGTAAAGAGAGCGGACGCGAGTGGTTAGTTCACTCATCTGCAGGACAGGGACGGCACCTCTGCCACGCGACAGACCGCGAGGGGTCGCCCGGAGAGGCGGACGGAGCGCAGGCGCGGAGGGCCAGCGCAGGTGGCGCGGGCCAGCCGCCGTCACCGGGGAGGACGGGGGAGGTCCTGCACGCTGCGGCAGGTCACGCGTGAGCGCCAAAGGATATCGTGCATGTAGGGGCAGTTCTCGGCTCTGGCACAAAAGCCGGTGATGTAAAATTTGCACAGCTCGCGCTTCTTTGGTAGCTCGATGTCGTGGCTAAAATTACAGTGGTCTCCCTGGAAGAGAGGCGGGAAAAGGTAAGGGGGGGCCACGCTAAGCCCTCGCCGACGCCCACCTGCAAGGGGAAGTCCTCCTCTGTCACCGCTGAAGCATGGAGGGACCAATGGCAGGGACGCATGCCCCCCCCCCCCCCCCCGCCCCAACAGGGCAGGGAGGGCTCACGACGTGGCTTCCCACCACCTTGAAAGTTCTGACAAAGCTGCGCTCCCTTTGCTCGGGCCCTGCCTCCCCGCCCCACGTCCCCGTTCATCCAGGCTCCGCTCCGCTGCCCCGCACCGCTTTGTTCTTATTCTCCCTCTCCCTCCCTGCAGCCACTATTTTTCACCATTTGCTGCATGACGGCCACGCTTCTTCCTTCCTAACGCAACCTCCGTTTTGTTTGGGAAGAACGTGCCCGGCTATACACACATCCTCCAGGCTCGTGTGGAGATAGATACTGTGGCCGATGAAATATAAGCCAATGTCCCCGAGGGAGGACAATACTGCTTCAATTAAAAGAAAAATCAAACTCCTTCACCCATCTTTCCTCTCAGCCCTTAGATGGGACGCCCGGAGCCACAGCAGCCGTTGTGGGACCGGCAAAGATGGCGGATATTCTTAAAAGTAGGAAGGAGAAAGGAGCTTGAGTTCCCCAGGGTGCCACTGACCAGGGCACCAACATCCCTCACCTCAGAGGAACAATGTCTGAGCGTTTAAGCTGGTGGGGCTTGATTTTCCATTATCCACAGACACACTCAGAACACAACACCCGGGTGAACAAAATATAGAAATTGTCCTATGGCTGTTTCCCCTTACTCTCAGGAGTGGCTACTCATTTTTCGTTGGATGTATTACAAGCTTCTAAAAATAATATGAATCAAAAACTGTAACACAGAGCGTTTTTTACACGTGTACGCATTTGTTCGTGTTTGTTCGAAATGCACAGTTTTTCCTAAGACTTATCATGCGGTGCGGCATTTCCTGGGCATGTGTGTGCCGTTGTCTGTCCACTGCCATCGCACTTGAATACAAGGCTGGCGGCACTCACACCGGGTTACACCCTCAGAGCTCTGCAGTCATCGGCCCACCTTCTAGTATTGAACTCTGCTGTGAAATTCAAGGCTGGCCTGCTTCACCCCACCTGCCTTTTTATCTAGAGGTCGTAACAAATTCCCTTTCCAACGCTAAAGCCCAGTAACTTCACCAGAGCATGTTACATCTTTGCAAGAGCGTCTTCCCCAGCATCTCTTGTAGGCGATCACTTCCACCCTTACCCGGCCACCGCCCCCAATTAGTGTGGCTTCTAGAACATTCCCAGAGGCCTGAGCATCCTCCGTGAGGTGGCTGCCTTGCTCCGGCAGCCAGGCACTGTAACTGGCCCCTTACCCACGTACACCGCCCCTCCACGAAGTATTTGCAGATGACTTTGCCTTTCTTGTCGGACTGCTGGTGGGGCTTGTCATGGTCGCTCCTCCGGTAGCTCCCGCCACCATCCTGTCAGGAACACAGAGTGTGAGCATAAAGGGGAGTGAAAAGGAAGGGTTGGGGGGACAACGCAGGCTGGGGGAGGCGGGTTGCGAGGGAGTGACAGAAGTCGGCCGGTGGGCACGAGCATTCCGACAGAAGCGTCTTCTGGTAACAAGAGCAGTGTCATGGCCGTGAGGGGTGTGAGCCCCAAGGCAGGGGGCGCTGGCACGGACAGGAGAAGTTCTGCCACTCGGAGCTGTGGGCCACCGAAGGGCACCACACAGCTGTGCAGGAACACATCCACCTCCCAGAGGGCAAACTCTCCAGGCTGCCTGGATGGGTCACCTAGAACCTTCCACACCTCAGAGATGCAGGTGCTACAGAGATGTGGTTTTAAAAACAGAGGGTCTCACCAGCAGCACACCCACCATGAGAGTTGACGAGAGCTCATCTGTCCCATGGAGAAGAGCGGACGGGAGCAGGAGGATGAACAGGCCTCAGAGGCCAACTTGTTCAAGAAAAGGAAAAGTCCGAGAAGGGGGCCTCGGCTAAGTATCTCAGATCCGAATGAAGGGTCAACTCACGCCCATGTCCTCGTCATAGAAGTCTTCGTCGTCATTCATTCCGCCCTTGTTCATCCCTCCTCGGCTGCCACCTCGGCCGCGACCCCGGCCCATCCCTTTCCCTCGACCTCGGGAACCCCGGCCACGGCCTCGATTTAACCCTGCAGGGGAGAGAGATGGCGTTCACCTGCTGCCTCTCCCCAGGATCCCGGTCCGGCAGCAGCTGCCGGAAGGAGCCCTGCCGACCCGTCACCTCCTGGGCCCCCTGCCCACCTCGTCCTCGGCCATCTTTGGACCGGCGGTACTGGCTCAGTTCCTTGGAGTACTCGTCATAGTCCTCATCTCCCATCGGCTCCTCACTTTCTCCATACTAGGGTTCCAGAAAGGAAGAGAGAAGCAGGTGGCGTGCAGGGAACAACGAGCACTGTCCCTAACTGTGCTCTCTGTCCCCTTACGCCTTTTTATTTGGCTGAACGCCAGATTCAGAAGGGCAGATGACCCACCCAAGGCCACCTGCTTATGCCCCCTCTTACATGCGACAGCCTCAGGTGGAGGGGGGTGTCTAACCTCTGGTACTGTCTTCACCCCTACAACTCCTCTCCCCTCCCCCCAGGTAAATCCCACAGGGCTCCTCCTACACAAGACAGCTGTGGCTGTAACAACGGACCACCAGGGAAAGGTCTCGGGCAGGGACAGAACAATGAACGTGGAAGCTGTGTGCGTGTGTGTAGCGGGGCGTGAATAAACAAGCACCTGACTGCAAAGGCATCAAACATTTCCAGAAGGCACTCAGGAGACTTGTCTCCAGGGATGGGAACTAAGCTGCCGGGGGCAGCAGTAGTGGGGAGAGGTTTTCACAGCTTTGGTACCCTTCCAATTTTGAACCATGTGAAGGTTTCCTCTATTCCGAAATAAGAAACGAATGTGGAAACACAGAGAACTGCCACCCGATGCTTTCCTTCCACTGTTTCCAAGGTTTCCCCCAAAAGCGCCCACCAGCCCCCCACTTTCTCCCGGGACTGGAGGAGAGCTTACTTCCATCTCTTCCTCGTAGAAGTCTTCTTCGTCCTCCGGGTGGTCTCCCACGGAGCCCCTGCCCCTTCCACGGCTGCCCCTGCCCATGCCTCGGCCTCGAGATCCTCCGCGGCTGCCTCGGCCCCGGTAGCCCCTGCCACGGCCTCGGCTGCCTGCAGGGTGATTCAGATGGTGAGCAGATGCCCCCAGCAGGAGAGAAGGCAGCCCATTTTCCACCCCCGAGGTCGGTCATTTCCTCCTCCTCCCCAAGCCTTCCTAGCAGCTCCAGGCAGAAGGTCCCATGGTTCCCAGCCCAGGTCCCCTCAGCATTCTGGATGTGCACCTGCTATGGCACTCACTACACAGCCACAAGGGCATCTGTGCGTTGAAAGCTGCACTCACTGTCTAGCTACTTGTGGCTACGGAGCCCCTGTAACACGACCAAACTAAGAGATGCTGCAAGGGTGAAATACACACTGGATTTACAGAACATCATTTAAAAAAAAAAAAAGGAAAAGAAAAAGAGCGGGGGTGCCTGGGTGGCTTAGTCGGTTGAGGACCTGACTCTTGGTTTTGGCTCAGGTCATGATTTTGAGATTCATGGCTTCAAGCTGTCAGTGTGGAGCCTCCTTGGGATTCTCTCCCCCCACCCCCTGCCCCTGCCCCTCCCCTGCTCACACACACAATTTCTCTTTCTTTCAAAATAAGTAAACACTGGGGCACGTGGGTGGCTCAGTCGGTTAAGCATTGGACTTCGGCTCAGGTCATGATCTCATGATCTCACGGTTTGTGAGTTCAAGCCCTGCGTCGGGCTCTGTGATGACAACTAGGAGCCTAGAGCCTGCTTCAGATTCTGTGTCTCCCTCTCTCTTTGTCCCTCCCCTGCTCACGCTCTGTCTCTCAAAAATAAATAAATGTCAAAAAAAATTTTTTTTAAATAAGTAAACATTAACAAAAAAATACAATTGCAGTAAACATTAAAAAGAGAGTGAGAGAGAAAACAGAGAGAGAAAGGCATAACATAAAATACCACATCTATCTGTTTGGATAATGTGTTAAAGTAAGATTTGGAGAATATGAGGTAAATAAAATAAACTGTTAAAATTAATCTCATCTGGGGCGCCTGAGTGGCTGAGTCGGTTGAGCATCCAACTT
Organism: Lynx canadensis; assembly: GCF_007474595.2. Lineage (NCBI taxonomy): Eukaryota > Metazoa > Chordata > Mammalia > Carnivora > Felidae > Lynx > Lynx canadensis. The sequence goes on from NC_044317.1 coordinate 51,677,766, forward strand.
TGGCTCAGGTCATGATCTCGCGGTTCATGAGTTCAAGCCCCGCATCGGGCTCTGTGCTGACAGCTCAGAGCCTGAAGCCTGCTTCAGATTGTATCCCCCGCCGCCCCCTCTCCACCCCATCCTTGCTTGTGCTCTTTCAAAAATGGATGAACAGGGGCGCCTGGGTGGCTCAGTCGGTTAAGCGGCCGACTTCGGCTCAGGTCATGATCTCATGGTCCGTGAGTTCGAGCCCCGCGTCGGGCTCTGTGCTGACCGCTCAGAGCCTGGAGCCTGTTTCAGATTCTGTCTCCCTCTCTCTCTGCCCCTCCCGTGTTCATGCTCTGTCTCTGTCTCAAAAATAAATAAGTGTTAAAAAAAAAAAATTTAAAAAAAAAATGGACGAACATAAAAAAAATTTAAATTAATCTCATCTGTTTCCTTTTATTTTTTCAATGGGACTGCCAGAAAATTCTAAATTCTACGGTGATTTGTGTTATATTTTTTCTTTTTAAATGGTTTAATCATTTTTTGAGAGAGAGAGACAGCACGCACACACGAGTGGGGTGAGGTAGAGAGAGAGAGGGAGACATAGAAGGTGAAGCAGGCTCCAGGCTGTGAGCTGTGAGCACAGATCCCAATGCAGGGCTCGCATTCATGGACCATGAAATCATGACCTGAGCCTAACTTGGACACTTAACTGACTGAGCCACCCAGGTGTCCCACACTGTATTTCTATCGGACGGCACTGGTCTAGAATCTCCCCAAAGAGCAGGGCTTGTCCAGGGAGGTGTCCAGGGAAGACTTGCCAAGAAAATGAATGAGCAGCCACTCTAACAATAAGCTGGGCCTTAGTCAGGGCTAAGTACTGCTGAGCTATAAGGTCCCAGGAACCCTTGTGGGTTGCAAAACCTCGCAGGCAGGAGCCAGTTCTAGATGGTTTCCGGTGCTCCGCCCTCCCTCACCTCCTAACTGCCACAGTTCAAGGTTCAGAGGCTGCACACCTTGTTGGGTGATAGGAGCTGGGAGGAGTGGGGAGGAGGCTGGGGCAGCCAGCTGTCCGTTACCCTGGCCTGTATCTGACAAGCTGTCCCTTCTCTCGCTCCTCACAGCTGAGCAGGAAGTGAATGAAGAAAACAACCCTCAGCCACGAGGGCGTCTCCCCGCCTCCCGCCAGCCTGGCTGTGTCCCAAGCACAGGCCTAGCACTGGGGCTTCTTCTCAGGGCCCTGCGTGTGCAGCCCCTGCCCTTCCCCTGTACTCACCCCTGCACCGAAACCACTGCCGGTCTCTCCTCCCGCACCGGAGGCTCGGCAGCACTGGGCCCCACACTGCACCCCGAGCCCCCGCCGCGGATCTGCTCGGACCCCCTCCCCCCCGCCCCCCCAGAGGCGGCAGGGCCTCACCTCGGCCCCGGCCGCTGCCCTCCTTCGCGCGCCGGTACTGGTTCAGCTCTTTGGTGAAATCGTCATAGTCCTCCTTGCCCATATCCTCCTCCTCGTCGCCCTCGTACTCCCCGTACTGCTCGTTCTCGTAGTCTTCGTACATGCCGTAGCCTTTGCTGTCCATCTTGGAGTAGGCCTTCTTGGGCAGGGACGTGGTGTGCGACGGGGGGTACTGCTGGTGGGACTGATGGAGAGAGGGCGTGAGGCGGCCCCGGGGCCCTGGGCCCGGACTGCCAAGATCCCCGCTGTTCCCTTAACTGATGCACTGTCTGGGGGCCTCTGCCACCCCGGCGGCGACACACCAGCCCCCAGCACTCGGGGCACTGGTTCCCAGACGAGCGAGAGCTGGGCGGTGGGCTCAGACGTTTCTGTTCTTCAAAAAGGGCCACGGCTTGAAAGAAAATTTAGAAACACGGACCCCACGATCCCTGAAGAACTGGGGAGGGGAGAGAAAGGGCTATTGCCCAGGGATATGCAACCTCATTTGGGAAGGAGGCCTGGTAGGCAACAGGGGTGCGCCTTTTTATGTATTTATTTTGAGAGCGAGAGCAAGTGGGGGAGGAGCAGAGAGAGAAAATCCCAAGGCAGGCTCTGTGCTGTCAGCACAGAGCCCGACATGAGGCTCAAACTCACAAAACTGAAATCATGACCTGAGCTGAAATCAAGAGTCTGCCGCTGAACCGACTGAGCCACCAAGATGCCCACATCTATCTACCTATCGATCCATCTGTTTATTTATAGGGGACGCTGTCCAGGGGATGCCGTCTAGGGACGCCGGGGTGGCTCAGTCAGTTCAGCGGCAGACTTCGGCTTGTGAGTTCGAGCCCCACATCAGGCTCTGCTGTCGACACAGAACCCACTTCAGGTCCTCTGTCTCCCTTTTTCTCTGCCCCCCTCCCCCTGCTCTCTCAAAAATGAATATTTAAAAAATAATAAGTAAGTAAGTAAGTAAATAAATAAATAAAAGTAATCTCTACACCCAACATGGGGCTCGAACTTAACCTGGAGATCAAGAGTCGCATGCTCCACCCACGGAGCCAGCCAGGCACCCCCAAGAGGGGTGCTCCTTGGTCAACCTTTTCTTGGGGCCTTGGAATTCAATTAATAATCTACTTGGCAACCAAATTAGAAAGCTATTAAATGCTGCTTTCGAAAGTGTGTTAGTGCAAAGAGATATCGGATGAAGTTAGACAGAGACAGACACACACACAGACAGACACACACACACACACACACACACACAAATAGAAAGCACCAAGATGGCCTTTAGTAAACAAATAAACTGGGGTCCATCCAGACAATGGAGTCTTATTCATTGGTTAAAAGAGATGAGGGGCGCCTGGGTGGCGCAGTTGGTTAAGCGTCCGACTTCAGCCAGGTCACGATCTCGCGGTCCGTGAGTTCGAGCCCCGCGTCGGGCTCTGGGCTGATGGCTCGGAGCCTGGAGCCTGTTTCCGATTCTGTGTCTCCCTCTCTCTCTGCCCCTCCCCCGTTCATGCTCTGTCTCTCTCTGTCCCAAAAATAAATAAACGTTGAAAAAAAAAAATTAAAAAAAAAAAAAAGAGATGAACCACGGGGCTATGGAAAGACACGGGAAAACCACACACACATACTGTTAAGTAAAAGAAACTGATCCGAAAAAATTACACGCTGTAGGAGTCCAGCTCTCTGACATTCTGGAAAAGGCAACACAACAGAGACAGAAAAAGACTGTGGGTTGCCAGAGGCTCAGGGAGGAGGGAGGGGGTAAGGCACAGGGGATTTTTAGGGAACTGAAACTATTTTATATGATAGTGTATGGTGAATACATAACATGAGCATTTGTCGAAAACAAAAGAACTGTAAAACACAGAGGAGGAAACCTTAGTATAACCATAAGCTTTGATTAATAGCCATGCATCAATACTGGCTCATCAATTACAACAAACGTACCATAATAACGTAAAGCGTTAACAGGAGAGGGACACGTGGGTGGCTCAGGTTAAGCTTCCGGCTTCAGCTCAGGTCATGATCTCACAACTCGTGAGTTCAAGTCCCGCATCGATAGAGCTCTGTGCTGGCAGCTCAGGGCCTGAAGCCTGCTTCAGATTCTGTGTCTCCCTCCCTCTCCACCCACCCCGCCCCCCGCATTCATGCTCTCTTTGTCTCTCTCTCTCTCTCAAAACTAAATAAACATTGGGGCGCCTGGGTGGCTCAGTTGGTTGAGCGTCCGACTTCAACTCAGGTCACGATCTCGCAGTCCGTGAGTTCGAGCCCCGTGTCGGGCTCTGGGCTGATGGCTCGGAGCCTGGAGCCTGCTTCCGATTCTGTGTCTCCCTCTCTCTCTGACCCTCCCCCTTTCCTGCTCTCTCTCTGTCTCAAAAATAAATAAACGTTAAAAAAAAAATTTAAAAAAAAAAGTAAATAAACATTTAAGGCATCTGCTCAATTTTCTACAAACCTAAAACTGTTCTAAGAAACAATCTATATTAATTTAAAAGACCCACACTCATGGGGCGCCCGAGTGGCTCAGTCGGTTAAGTATCCAATTCTTGAGCTCAAACTCAGGTCTTGATCTCAGGGTCATGAGTTCAAGCCCCATGTTGGGCTCCGTGCTGGGTGTGAAGCCTACGTAAACAAATAATTTAAAAAAAATAAAAAATCCACACTCGTTATGAGAAAATACAGAACGTAAGTATATAGACACATAGGACTACATTAGCAGACCTTAAAATCCCTCAACCCCAGATGCCTGGCTGGCTCAGTGAGTGGCACGTGTGACTCTCGCTCTCGGGGTTGTGAGTTCGATCCCCACGTGGGGGTAGAGATTACTTAAATATAAAATCTTAAAAAAAAAAAAAATAAAAGCCTCAAACTCTAGTTCCTAATCGAAGCTGTGGTGTGCCCTCCCTCCATTTCTTGTCTCAGGTTGAAAGTCTGAATCTCTGCTAGCATATCAATGTCAAGTGTAACATTATATGATTGAATTATTCGTTAGGACAGATGATGCTGAGTCATGGGACACAGGGACGTATGTATTTTAGAGCTACTAACTTTAAAAGCATTTTTCATCAAAACTTGAAAATCTACATCAATTTTTCTTACCGATTTTGCTGGGGAGAAAAAACAGTACAGAAACCAAACAAATAATCTAAACGCCCGTTTAAGCTCCGTGTTACAACAGGATAAACATCTGACTTCTGACTCTACGACCCTTGAGATAATTTGCTCCAATTTTCCACAACAGGTCATTTCTCAATGGTGGACAACGGTCAGCTACACCAAGGATAAATCAGCAGATTTCTGGGGGACGGGGACATCCTGAGTCCTGCCAAGGCCATGGGAAGAAGAGGGAAGTCTTAGGATGGCTAATGGAGATCAGCCACCGACTGGGCTTGAACCCCAGCTCCTACACTACAAGGCTGCCACCTGGCTGGTTTCCCGGCTCTGTTTTCTTCACCTGTAAAACGGGGATAAAAACAGTATCTCGTCTTGCAGGCTTAAAACCCACGTAACACGCGGTGCAAGAATGCCCAGCAGGCAGCAAGTGCTTAGCAAACAAGGGTGGTTTACCCGGCTCCGCGGGGGCCCCTGCGGGGCAGATACTCACCGGTGCATACGGGGGGCTGTACTCTCTGTACTTGCGGTGCCCCTTCTCGCTGGGGCTGAAATCCGAGTCATCTGAAAAGTCCGAGAAGTCATCACTGGAAGAAGCGTGGCGCTGCAGTGGCAGAAGAAACGGACTTAGTGATTCCGCTGCGGGCAGTGTCAGCCCAGGGACAGACGCTGCCGGAATGTGCCGGAAGGGCCCAGCGCTCCCTGCCAAACACCTCACCTAAGGGCATTTAGTGGCAATGGAGCATGAGCCACTGACTCTTTAAAGAAAAATAAAACTGTTTATCCAATTTGGGGAAGGAATAAGCACCACTATTACGCGTGCCCTCGGGCCTCCGAGGCGAGCTCGGCCCCCGGGGCTCCGCTCCAGCCCGGTGCACGCAGCCCGGCCCGGGCGCACCCTCCCAGACCTACTTTGTGCTTGGATTTCCTCCTCTTCTTCGACCTCCTCTTCTCCTTCTCCCTCTCTTTCTTCCGCTTCCGCTTCAGTCTCCGGTGAGACTTCTCCTCGTCCGAATCGCTATGGTGCTTCTCCCCCTTTTCCTTCCGGCTCCTCTCGGGCCCTCCGGAGGTGTCCTGGGTCTCCTCGGCCCCATCATCCTCCAGTTCACCTTCTTCCAACTCACCATCTTCCCTATAAACCAATCCCAAAGCCAGTATGAAGCCGGGGTGTGAGAGGGGATGTCCGAGGGCTGCGGGGTGGCCCCGGTGGACAGGAAGAGAGCGACGCCTTCCTCGGGAGGACTGGGGGCCGCTGCCTCTCGGCCCCCCCCCCCCAAGGACTGCGCCTACTCTCGTGTAACCTGGCTGGGGGACAGCGGGCGGGGGCCCGACACCGCTGGATTTTCAAGGTGCAGCCACTGATACGGGGACCACCCTAAGTCAGTATTTCTCAGAGTGCTCCAAGGACCTCGAATTCTAAAGAAAAAAAGCGACAAGGTTCTGTGGTCAAATGAGGGGAGGAAATCCCCACCTTGGGGCATCACAGTGTTTAATGCTCTAATGGAAGTTCCCAGAGGTCTTACCGTCCAGAAGCCTGCGCAGCCCTGCTTTAAGAGCATTTCCAGGACTTACTTGACCAGAGAGGCTGCTGTCTCTCAGGGAACACGGATTAGCATCCGTCCCAGAGTGCAGTGGTGCACAGCGGCCTGAGGTCACGGGCTTGGTCCTAGTCCTATGGATGTGTCCTGTGAGCTGAGGGTGGTGGCTGTGCACAGTGGGGACAGGGCCATGGTTCTAAACCAGAGGCGGCCCCTGGTCTCCTGGACCCGACCCACAAGCAGGCTCGGGCTGTGCCCAAGGACACAATGTATTTCACCAAAGCCCCGTAAGAACTACCAGTGACAAGCTCTGGTCTCCAGAGGTCTCACCCACAGCCTGGGCTGCACAGCTCTGGGCTGGGGAGCCAGGGGGCAACCGAGCAGGTGAAGAAAGGGGAAGGGGTGAGCGAAGGGTCCCAGGCCCCAAACCCCTCCTGACGTCCCCTCCTAACAACTGTCGGGGTCGGGTCCCCCGCACTCCACTGCTGCCGACCCCCGGTATCCCTTCTGGCTCCCCTTCCTACAGATTTCCTGATTTTGTCACTGCCCCCACATCACCCCATCCCTAGTACTTTCAAAAATAAAAGCACTCTCCAAACATGACAGTCGCTGCCCACAGAACATTCTAAATATCTACAGGGTGGGGAAGAGGGAAGGGGATAAATAGGGTTAAGAAGGAAAGCAACTGGAAAAAGAATCCAGTTTTTGGCCAAACCCACAGAGACAGTTGTCACAAGTACAGGAGTTGGTTTAAAAAATAAAAATAAAATAAATTCCGCAAATCTTTTCTAAAAGCTCCCACAGTTCCTCAAGCGTGACCATGGAAGAGCGTGTGTGAGAACAGAAAAAATTCCTTTCTTCTCCATTAACTAGGACCCCAGAAGAGAACGAAGAGAACATAAACAGGGGCATAATGAACCCAGGATCCGAAAGGCTAACCATGAAAGGATCTAATCCAGGCAGAAAAGACCTTGCTGCCCAGACGGGCCCGGGGTCAGAGTGGGAACAAGCCCGCCCCCAGAGCCCCCGCAGGTTCTACGGGGCTTTGTAGAGAAACACCACACTGGTGATGCTCCAAGAGTCCTTCGCGTCCTTTCACTCACGCAACCCCCTTTGTCCGCCCCGGGTGGCGCTGCTCCCCAAATGTCAAGGAGCCTCTCTTAATTCTCATTCCCCATTCAAAGCGGTCAGGTCAGCTTAAAACCCAAGCGGCCCCAACCCCACGGACAGCCCGGCAGAGGTCAAGGGCAGCTCTCTCACACACAGCGCGGGACACAAAATTTGTTCAGATGTTTCAAAGGAAACAAGTCAGGGAGGTGACCGACGTGTGTCTCGGGTCGTCTCCTTGCAAATCGCCAGGGTGGGGGGTGGGGGGCAGCCCCGCAGAACGATGCAGAGTAAAGCGGGGAGGAGCCGGCATTCCTGACAAGTGAGGCACCTTCCGGCTTGGGCTTGGGTGCGGCCCACGGAACGGGGTGTGGGACAAGCTGCCTGGCTGGAGTGGCCTTGCCCACAGTAAAAGTGCCACCCGACTGGGGAAACTGGTTTCGGCGAGCTCTCCAGCCGGAGGGAGCAGGGCAGGCTCCCTGCTGCCTGGAACCACGGCGGACGCCAGGGTGTGGTTCCCGCAGCAAACAGGACGCACGTCCCTCCCTGCTGGGAACACCGTGGGCAGACCAGCTTGCCACACCTCAGGAGAAACACAGGGAGACAGACAGACAAAATGGAGCTGAGGAAGGCCCAGAGACAAACCGAGGATGGCGGGGATGGAGGGCCGTACTCCATGAAGAAAAGCTAAAAAGCGCATCACCTTTTTTTTTTTTTTTCAACGTTTTATTTATTTTTGGGACAGAGAGAGACAGAGCATGAACGGGGGAGGGGCAGAGAGAGAGGGAGACACAGAATCGGAAACAGGCTCCAGGCTCTGAGCCATCAGCCCAGAGCCTGACGCGGGGCTCGAACTCACGGACCGCGAGATCGTGACCTGGCTGAAGTCGGACGCTTAACCGACTGCGCCACCCAGGCGCCCCAAAAAGCGCATCACTCTTAACCAACGGTCTGGAAAGGAAAAAGCTCAGAGGGACATGTTGGAAAAGCGGCCAGAATCTCCGGGCAGGTGGGGACGGAGGGGACACAGGAAGACAAGAAGGGCCCGGGCTCCCAGAAGCCCTGATGAAAGAAAATAAGGCTCCCAGAGCAAAAGACCCTCATGGAGCCAGAAGAAGCCTATCAGAGTGGAAGGGATGGCAAGACGCTTTGAACGCTCTCCTCTCAGGCAGGTGGATCGCAAAGGGAGGACAGGTGATGGGACTTGTCAAGGGCAGACATTGCAGACACTCCCTTACCTCCGCCCACAGCGTGACAGGGCAGGCCAAGGTCTTGCCCAGGGTCAGGGTCAGGCTCCATCCCTGTCCCGCACCCACAAGCCAGCTTGCTTGAATACGTGGGCCGGGTCTACACCGAACACCTGGGGGCTGGCTACAAAGACCACCCGAGCGACTCCGAAGTCCTCACCACCATCAAGAAAGATTCCTAGGGAGCACTTGGGTGGCTCCTTCATTAAGTGTCCGACTTCATCTCATGGTTTGGGAGTTCAAGCCCAGCATCGGGCTCTGTGCTGACTGCACAGAGACTGCTTGGGATTCTCTCTCTCCCTCTCTCTGCTCTCCCCCCAGTCGTACACATACTCTCTCAAAATAAATAAACTTAAAAAAAAAAAAAAAAAAGAATGATTCCTGAAGAAAGCCCTTTAATGCCGAAGGACTTCCCAAAGCAAGGAAGCACAGTGTTCAAATCCACCCTCCAAAGACTTTCAGCCAAAGAGGGGCTCTGCGTTACCTGTACGAACACCTCCGGGATATCTGGGCTCAGTGAGAATCTACCCCGCAACTTTTTACTAAATGGGTCACGAATACTTAGAACTTTGTTTCTTTACACGGACTTGGGGAAAACTGACAAACAGTATTTAAAAAACAGAAACAAAAAACCTGCTGGCGACTTACGAAGGGAAAATGGGAGACTGCAAGGGACACCAGGCCGGTGACCCTCCAGTGCCCACTGTGCGTCCTCAGTGCCATCTGGCCATGCTGTGCTCTCAAACTTCTCCGAGCCCTGGGCTAACCTCTGGTCACCTGAGGGGGTGCCCTCTGATAACACAGGAAATTCCCAGCTTAACTTCTGTATGAACACGGGGTCTGTCTTCCTTACAAGGGGAAAGAACAAAAACCAAGAAAACCGAACCAGCCGGGACAGGGGCAGAAATCCCCGGGGACCACTGACACGCGGGCACAAAAGCAGGCTCCAGGAACAGCAGCCAGGCTTCAGTGGTGCCACCTCACAGACTGCCAGCAAAGCCCATGTCAGAGTGGGATTAAATACCGAGGGAGCTTGCCTAATAGACTGTGACATAATCCCTCAAGAAAAGTGGGGGAAGCCCCACTGCGCTAATCATTTCAATCTAGACCTGCCAAGCCCTCTTGAGACCAGTAAGCAGGAGAAAGCCTGAGGCGTCAGCCTGAGCAGGGACGACCTTATTCCCAGAGCCCGGACTGGCAATGTCCCAGGATGGCCGCGCCAGGGTCGGCCCGCCGGGGCCATCGGGGACAGGCAACCGACCAAGCTGGGGGACTGACTTGGAACGGGTGTCCAGGAGGGAACGGGAAGAAGCCACCGGCTTGCCGAGGGTCAGATCTGTCTCGTGCCTCCCGCACTAAGCTTCCAGGGCATTTAAACTCCCACTCACAGAGCTGGTGACAGCCAGCTCCTCCCTCTCGGGTCAAAGACTAGATCTGGGTGCCCATTCTAAGGAATGCCTATTTGGCCACTCCACAGGGCACAGGAGCGTGCTGAATTCAACACACACCATGGGCTTGGCAAAAACAGCACGCAGTCAAGAAATCTCATGACTTCAAAGCAGGCTGGCGGGGTGGGGCACGGGGCCGCTTTCTGCAGGCCAAGTGACCAACCACCAGCTCCGCTTCTTACGCTCTTGGTATGCGTAACTTAGCGCCTTGGTTTTCTCACCTGTGGAATGGGGTGACTGTAGTACCTACCAGGGTTGTTAAGGTTAAATGAGATTAACGTGGATAAAGCCCTTGACGTGAGAAAGGCACAAAGTACCAGACAAAAAGCAGCTACCAGGTTTAAGGATAGCCCTAAACTGGCTGGGGTGCTCATCAGGAAGCACTTTCTGTACGGAGAAGCTTCAGCCAACTCCCCTTGGGGGTCGCTGCTGACCGCTGGCCAACAAGTTCCCGCTACACTCGGCCGGACTGAGTACGCGCTATCCTCTCCCGACAGACCCTGAGAAAACTGACAAATCAACACGTCCCCTTCCTCTGCTCTAATCTAGCTGGTAAGAGGAAGTAACCGAGTGGGTGACCAGGAGGGAAAGGCACAGGGAGAGCTGAGCCCCAGGAAGAAGGGACAAAAGCCCCTTAAAAAAACAAAGCTTCCCGACATGGAAATTCTCTAGACGAGAGAGCTGGAAGGAAACTGAAAGGGGCCCGGGTTTGTGGATCGATCTGGTTTGCAAAAAAAGAGAAGGGGGTGGGGGCAAAAAAAACCAAAAGGTGGACACTCATGGGAGCAGTGGCTGTTACCTGAAGATCATGAGAGCCCTTGACAAGAGGCGGCTAGGTTAATGTGAAGGTCAGGGTTATGACCATTAACTGCCCAAACGCTCAACAAATTGCCTGGGTAGGCTCGGAATGACCCATTAACTAGGGACAAAACTACAAAAATTATGGGGAGGCTCTGCCTCTTCAAATGGTTAACGACAGGCCTAACTGCCGAAGTCCCCAAATCCGACCGTGTGGGACAGTTGTTTACTGGGAGCGAAGGCACAGAGGCTTTCCCTCGCTTTCCGACGAGGTGAAGGAGCCTCAGGGGGTGGGGGGCACCTCACTGAGGGATTTTCAGAGGCAGGAAATTCTTGAAATAAACCTCTGGGCCTCACACATGGTTTTCAGTGTCCTTGCTACCTAGGTTTATTGACCAGAACTCAAGAGCAAATGGGCTCTATGTCTCCCTTCCCCTCAACATTCTCACGTGGTGTCACAACAGACTGTGACATCGCACCACCTCCATGGTAACGTGCCCACGTAACAGACAACACCCCACCCGAGCAGCCAAGCGCAAACCAACCATGGGACACGAGAAGCCCGATCGCCAGCACCCCCAACCCCTCACTTCAACGTGAGCAGAAGAGCCGGTCCGGTGCTGAGACCCGGATGGAAACGCACCTACAGCCAGAAGTCAATTTCTCCAATGGAAATGGAGAAATCTGCACTTGGAATGGGTATTTGAAATATTAAGTAGTTACTGTCAATTTTGTTACATAGGATTATAGCTTTGCGGTTATGTTTTAAAAAAAAAAAATCGTTGGGGCACCTCGGTGGCTCAGTCAGCTAAGCACCGGACTCTTGATCTCAGCTCAGGCCTTGATTTCAGGGTCTTGAGTTCAAGCCCTGTGTTGCACTCCGCACTGAGCGTGAAGCCTACTTTAAAATAAATAAAGAAATAAGTAAATAAATATAATAATTTTTAAAAATCTCCAAGTTACAGATATGCACTAAAGAATCTGCAGGTCAGGGGCACCTGGGTGGCTCAGTCGGTTAAGCGTCCGACTTCAGCTCAGGTCACGATCTCGCGGTCCGCGAGTTCGAGCCCCGCGTCGGGCTCTGCGCTGATGGCTCGGAGCCTGGAGCTTGCTTCCGATTCTGTGTCTCCCTCTCTCTCTGCCCCTCCCCCGTTCATGCTGTGTCTCTCTCTGTCTCAAAAATAAACGTTAAAAAAAAATTAAAAAAAAAAAAAAGAATCTGCAGGTCAAATGACGTGAAATCTGAGATCTGCTTTAAAATACACAAGGCAGGGGCGCCTGGGTGGCTCAGTCAGTTACGCATCTGACTTCAGCTCAGGTCATATCTTGTGGTTCATGGGTTCAAGCCCCACGTCAGGATCTGTGCTGACAGCTCAGAGCCCAGAGTCTGCTTTGGATTCTGTGTCTCCCTCTCTCCCTGCCCCTCCCCCACCTGCACGCACACGTGCTCTCTCTCTCTCTCTCAAAAATAAACAAACATTAAAAAAATACGCAAGGCAGATGGGGGATGTAGTGAGATGAACCAAAATTGGCAAAATGTAGATAACTGTGAAACCAGGTGACGTGTAGATGATGGCTTTTCTCTTCTAACGAAAATGCTAGAAAATTTCCGTAAGTTAAAGAAAAAAAGATGCCCTGAGTGGGGACCGCCTCAACAAGTTGAGGCGAGGTTATCAAGGAAGGCAGAGAGCTGGAGTCTGGGGTTGGGGAGGAGGGGGGGCTCCATCACCCCCATGAGGGCCTTACCTCTCGGCCCTGATTTCCTCAACGACAAAACCTGCCAGGATACCTCAGCGTCTTATACAAAGCAGTGAGAAGTATTCGTTACAAACATCCTGTAGCAGCCGACTTCCATGCCAGGTACCAGACTGCTGAGTTCACATCCACTCATCCCTCACTGAAACGCGGTAGCAGACCCACGTTGGTCATGAGTCATCGGTACCCCCATTTCACAGAGGCTCAGGGAGGAGAAGATATTTGCCTACAAGGTCACAGCACAGAGCAAAACTGGAACGAGTCCTGGATTCTCTGACTCCAGGCCCAACTCTCAACCTCGACCCTGGAGAATTAGAAATCATCTGGAAGAGAATAATTAGCTCAACAGGCCAACCGCCAAAACCCCTCCCCGAAATTTATAACGGCGCTGGCAAAAAGAAGACAGATGTACAGAAAACCGACCAAAGGAAACAGCATTCCAAGAAACACCAAAGCGAGGTATTAAGACATTGGGCGAGGTCTGTGTCCGGGTTTCAACTGTGAGGTGAAGACAGAAACAGAACCTGTGAGAAGGACCGAATCCTCTTGGGAAGAATTTCCTGAGACCATGGTCCATCACGTGCTTAGCACTACCCTGGCCCAGAACAAATGCCTAGGAGGAAAAACTATCCTTAAGCAAAGACACGAGGCAAATACAGTCCTTCCAAGATCAAATAAAGGGAAATGAGACGTTCAAAAATCTCACCAAAGACTTTTGCACAGAAAGGCCCAAAGAATCCTGGAAAAACCCCAAGGAAAGGGTCTTCTCCCCAGATGGACAGAGAGCAACGGGAATCATTCCAAGGGAAGGAAATTCCAAAGCCATGCAACACCAGCAGGAACACTTCATCCCGGGGTGTGCGGCATCCACGCCAGGGTTTGTCCAAGCACACAAACCCCTCAGGCAGAGCGTTTCTGCAGAGCTTCAAACAAGCTGATCGAGAAAAAACCTGGCCTACTTACTAGAGTCTCACGGAGTCCGGTGTCATTTCCTTCGCCTGAACAGCTACTTTTTCACTCCCACTCACTCTGAACGCTGCTCCTGGTTTTTTTTAGTGTTTATTTATTTATTTAGAGAGCGAGAAAGCCAGCACTCGAGGGGTGTGTGTGTGTGTGTGTGTGTGTGTGTGTGTGTGTGTGTGGAGGGAAGGGGGAGAGACAGACAGACAGACAGACACCCCCAAGCAGGTTCCGTGCTGTCAGTGCACAGCCCAGGCTCGAACCCACGAACCTCTACATCGCAACCTGAGCCGAAATCGAGAGCTAGATGCTTAACCGACTGAGCCACCGGGCACCTCACAGCTCCTGTTCTTGGTAAAGGCATCCATCTGATCCCAGTTCCTCCTGTCAGATGAACCTCTAAAGTCTGTTTCTCAGCAACAGTTTCTTAACCACCTTCTCATGCCAACTAAGGCTTCAGACAGCTGGAAGGATGCTGGTTCTCATCCAAGGAGGACCAATTTCTATTATTCCAGAAAGGAAAATCAAATCACTTAACTTGTGAACCAAGCCTCTTGCTCGTCTGGAATCTTTTCAGAGGAAATAGGTTTGGTTCCATTCAACATACATTCAACTAAGACAAAGAATATATTAACATTTTTGTCTTAAAAGAAAACCTAGCCTAGGATTACTAGGATTTCTTGTTCATACACCACCAAAGAATTTCCTTAAGAACTGCAATTATCTGGGGGTGCCTGGGTGGCACAGTCAGGCAAGCGTCTGACTTTTGGTTTTGGCCCGAGTCATGACCTCATGGTTTGTGAATCTGAGCCCCACATGGGGCTCTGTGCCTGCTTGAGATTCTCTCTCAAAATAAATAAATAAACTTAAAAAAAAGAAGAAAAAAAAACAGAACTGCAATTATCTGTATTCAACTCTTTGCTAACTTCAACTGTGGGCTCCTGGAGGACAGAGAAGAGGCTGGCGGTCACCTGAGTTTCCAAGGGTCCAGCACAGGGCCAGGTTCAGACTGGGGGCAGCACTTGTGACATGTTCTGCACAAACCCAGCATCGGCCTCAGCTCTCCATACCCTCTTGCTCAGTTTCGTCAACACAGACATGGGACTATTTTCACAGGCAATAACGTGGGTTACCTAAAACTCCAATGAGGTAATCAAGGGGTTGTCTTTAATCAAAAACTCATTCACCGAGTGTCCATCAAGGGCTTCCTGATAGGCCAGAGAGTGACAAAAACCCGTACGTGATGCATCAACTGACATGAAAGGGGCCACCAGTCAGCACCCCCCAGGGATGAGGCCCACCTCCCTTGCCAAGAAGCTATGGTTCCCAGGACTGCTCTGGCTTTCCATGCAATGGCAGGGCCTGAAATCCCAAGGAAACCTAAGCCCTGGTGTCTGTTAGGAAAATGAGGAGGGCAATAACCCAAGCCACCTGCAACGGACATTTAGCCAAGTGACACTCATGTCTGGGCCCAGCTCCCTTGGGTTGGGCCCTAACAGGGACGTGTTAGCTGCAATCCACTTCCCCGCTGGCTTCAAGAAGTCTCCCGTTACTTCCGATGAATGAAAATCTCTTTGACTTAAAGGTTCAAAAGCCCAAGCTTGGGCCTCTACATGCACTGGAAGGAGTGAAACAACGGGCTGACGGAGCTGCACCAGGTCACGGAGGGTCCCCACTCTCTGAGGCCAACTTTTTTTTTTTTAATTTTTTTTTAACATTTATTTTTGAGACAGAGAGAGACAGAGCATGAACGGGGGAGGGGCAGAGAGAGAGGGAGACACAGAATCGGAAGCAGGCTCCAGGCTCCGAGCCATCAGCTCAGAGCCCGACACGGGGCTTGAACTCACGGACCGCGAGATCGTGACCTAAGTCGAAGTCGGACGCTCAACCGACTGAGCCACCCAGGCGCACCCCCCCCCTTTTTTTTTTTAAAGTATTCTCTACACTCAAAGTAGGGATGGAATTCATCACCCTGAGATCAAGAGTTGCACGCTCTACTGACAGCCAGCCAGGAGTCTTTGGGGCCAACTTTTAAGGGAATACCTGTACTTCCCTTCCATTCTCTCCCACCACCTCTGTCACAACAAAGATAACAATGGCTCCTGTGCAGGTAGGGACCAGCCACCTTCTTCTCTAAGGGCCCAAAATGTGGGGGTGCCTGGCTGGCTCAGCCAGAAGAGCATACAACTCTTGATCTTGGGGTCACTGAGTTCAAGCCCCACGTTCGAGGTAGAGATTACCTAAATAAAAAAAAATTTTTTTTAAAGGGCCCAAGAATAAATACCGTAGGCTTTGCAGGCCGTACAGTTCTCTGTACCTTTATGAGGTTTAGTGCAAAAGCAGCACTGACCTTATAAGTTAATGGGCGTGGCTATGTTCCAATAAAACTTTACTTAGGGGGGAGAAAAAAAAAAGCCAAGTGGGCAGGCTTGGATCTTGTAGAGCCACAGACTGTCCACCCGTCCTCCCAGTAGTAGCTTTTCAGCTTTGACCTTGACCCACATCTCCTTTATATGTTTCTCTGAAGTTTTACAAAGTGGCTCTTAAACTCCACTGTACTCTGCTTTTTCTACCCTCTTTCATCCCTTTGTTTTTCAAATTGCAGGAGACAAATCACTAAATGGGACTTCATATCCCGCTAAGGGCTGCACACTGCAGTTTGAAAACATCGTATCGGCCCCACGACAGCGACAGCATATAGGTACGGGGCTTGGGCCCGGGGTTCTACCTCTGCCTCCACACCCAGCTCTGCGACCTTGGACAAGTGACTTCATTTGTTTCAAATTCTCAGCGCCGGCCTGGGGCGAGCTAGCACATGGGAAGCACTCAGCAGGTCCCAGGGAGGTAATCTTCGACCTTCACACGAGGCACTGTCGCACCTTTGGGGAGACCAGCAGTCAATGACTCACAGGTCACATACAGTCGGCCTGACCCCCACGTCCACACGGTCCACCACTCCCCACCATCCCTCTACCAGAAGAGGATCAAGACAGGTTTAAAGGGAACAAACGGAATCCACGCGGTACTAAGCTTTACACTTCTAGGAGTTTATGGTTTCTGGGGACCATCGGACAGGGACAACAGGGACAAAGGAGCCAGGTGCTCAGCTGACTGACAGAGCCACCCGGGATCTAAGCACTCAGCCTAACCTCGCAATTCGTTTTGAAGGCACCCCCTTTGCAGGTGGGTCTCCAGAGCTGCCACAGCAGCAGCAACCCCTATGGTGGCCGGAAGCTGCAGGTGTCAGACACGGGAAGGAAATTTGAGGCCGGGCAAAGGTAGGGACAAGCTTAGCTCAAATCTAAATAAAGTCCTCCAGAGAGAAGAGCTCCTTGCACACCCTGAAAACTTTTCTGCTCCAAGCAAAGCGCGGTACGGGCCTGACTGCTGAATGAACAAAAACCTTTACTGACTCAGCCAAACTCCCAAGGGGCGAGGAGAATCTTGGGAGCTGGGACGGGCCTTGCTCGTCTGTCAGAGATTCTAGAGGGGGTAAAGGACTTGCTTGAGGTGACGAGACCAGTCAGCAGCGGGTTGGGGTGCTCCGGCCCCACTTTCTCAGTTCTCGGGAGGCCCACTGAGGCGGCAGGAAGGCTCAAACCCTAATCACCAGAGACGAACGCAGGCAGGACGTCAGCATAAGCTCAAGCCGCCGAGACCGTCCCAGCATCTATAACGAGGACCTTGAGCAAGCCAGAAAGGCCTTAAGATGGCTTCCACTTAGTTTCCACCCCAATCTGCTGCTCAAAATTAAATAACCTGGCCAGGAACCTAAGGGGTGAAGAGAAACGGACTTGCCTCAAAAACACAGTTGCTCTGGGGCACCTGGGTGGCTCAGTCGGTTAAGCGTCTGACTCCAGCTCGGGTCATGATCTCACAGTTTGGGAGTTCGAACCCTGCATCGGGCTCTGTGCTGACAGCTTAGAGCCTGGAGCCTGCTTCGGATTCTGTGTCTCCCCCTCTCTCTGTTCCTCCCCCGCTCATGCTCGCTCGCTCTCTCTCTCTCTCTCTCTCCTTCAAAAAGAAAAATATTTAAAAGAAACAAAAAAAACACAGATGTTCTTTCTTCTGCTTACATACCAGGCTATACATTCGATCTAGAATTTTTCTGCAGTAGAGACAGAAAGAAGATAAAGAAACCAAGATTTGCCAAATGCTAGGCATCGTGTGGGTGTCCGGTTACATGCCCACTTGACCGCAATGACCCTGAGAAAAGAGCATTAGCCTCAGTGCCCACTGCAGGGATGGCCAGGCCTGGACACAATCTTATCTGCTTCCAGAGCCCACACTGTTCCTTCCTATCCCGTAGCCACCTCCAACGTTCAAAAGATGTCAACACTTGCCTTACACACAGGGAGCTGAGTCACCAATTCACACAGATACAAATTCACAAAAAAAAAAAAAAAAAAAAACAAAAAAAAAAACACAAGGAGGGGAAAAAAAAAAAAATACGAGAGATTCTCCATCCTGAGCCATTTGGCCAAGAGAAGCAAACTATGCTCCCGGTAGATATCCAGTATGGGAACAAAAAAGCATTCTATCGGAATGATGATTGTGGGATGCAACTAAGTCCACACCAACCAAGGGGGCCACGTCTTCCAACTGCCATCAACTGATCAAGTCAGAAATTTTAAAACTGCCCGTGTAATCTTCTTTCGTTACAAAGCCAAAAAAAAAAAAAAAAGAAAAAGAAAAAAAACCTGTGCAGCCTTTCCAGGCTGCCATCTTCATTAACTATCAAAACTAGAACGGTTCCGCGGCAAAGACGAGGCCGATAAATTTGGAGAGCCAAATCCATGAATGAAACCTGGCTCCAAACATACAGCCCCAGTTTCACCTTAACCGAAAGCACATCATAAGCCACCCGAACAAGCAGCTTGCTCCTCTCTTTCCATTAGGTGTTAATTATGAAACCGGCCTCGAATCATTTATTCTGATTCCTGCCTCCGATGAGCCGACTGCGCTTACACAGATGCCTGAATCGACCTATTAAATACCAACTACCAGGAACCTCAGAGACCGGCCTCTTTTCTCCTATTGTGTTAGGGGCTATGTTGCCAAGGTAAAGGCAAGCACCTTGCCTGCTTAGAAACTCAGACATTTCACTTACTATTTGCTCCGAATTATTGTCACTCAACTTCCCACCCTGGGTCAGAACCAGTCACTCTGGTTCTAGCACATTCTGTCCCCAGGGACCAAAACTGGGTCCTCTGGAATATGGCTTGACCTAAAGCTATCCCCGGAGGCTTGGGAATAATTAGCGACTTTCACCATCCAGGTATTTGCTGTAACTGGATCTGGCTTCTACAAGATGGTCCTCGGGCCTCAATAGCCACGACGACGTTAACGGAAGGGAACAACGGGTAAGGCGACAGGGAGACATCCATTCCTCCCCTATCAGGGAAGGGAAAAGATTGAAAAGAGCAGAGGTGGAGGAATTATTAATGGATAAATTACAGGGCACCTGGGTGGCTCAGTCCGTTGAGCATCTGACTCTGGCTCAGGTCATGATCTCACGGCTCACGGGTTGGAGCCCATATTGGGCTCTCTGCTGTCAGCACAGAGCCTGCTTCGGATCCTCTGTCCTCCACTCTCTCTGTACCTGCCCTGCTCGCACACTCTCTCTCTCAAAAATAAACAGAACGTTAAAATAAATAAATAAATAAATAATAAAGGACAAATTACTAAACCGGCTTAATATGAAACTGTCTACATTCAACTGGATGGAAACAAACTCAGAGTCGACCATTCATCTCTAGCTTGCCAGGGAGTCAACAGCTGGGAAAGCCTTCAGTTCCACAGGCACAAAGCAGTTTTCCACTTGGGATGAGCCTTCCTGGCTAAGCAAAAGCCATAGGAGTGTCTTTGCTGTACTGACAAATCCTGGCTTGTCAACAACTCAAAAACTTGAGCAAATCGAAACCCTATCTGGGAGACAGGACAGACCGTGAATGAGAAAAGCCCTTTTGGGGAATCATCTTTTTCTTCTGAAGAACACATTTAAGAATAAAAAATAAAGGGGTTTCATGAGCGGAATACCCGTATTTTCATGGCTACAATTGGTTGTACTTCTACTGGGAGATTCTTATTCGGTTTCAGATTAAACCTCTCCCCAGAGAATATAACAATTTTAAAGATTGCAAGCGTCTAAGAGTTGCTGTTAAATCAGGGATTCTGAGTGACACCCTTTTTCTTTTTTTGCAACATCCATTAATTTGAATTTTAACTAGTATTGGTACATCAGTTTGGGGGGGTTAAAAAAAAAAGGCAGTACTGTGACATTTCAAAAACAAAGACTATGGAAATACAGTTTGACATAATTACTGGGGCTTCTTGGTTTTCATGGATGAGATTCCTTCGAGAACGGAAAAAAAAAAAAACAAAAAACCAAAACCAAACCCTTGTGTTGCTACGCCTGAGTCCTTTTTAAGTGTTTGGGGAGATACTTTTGAATTCATTGAATGATTGCTACAATGTTCACTTACAAAAGAAATCCCATTTCCTTAACATTCCAAGTCAAGTTAAACAAGCATCCTTCTACAACTCAGTTGCCCTCGAAACTTGGAAAGTTCATCTGTGAGCAGCCAGTCGCTGAATCTGGCTCCTGGAGAAGGAATTTCACCAAGGATGGAAAACTTCAAATAAAGGCAGTTCATTTTCAGCTGACCCTGCGCACTGGAGAGAGTGTGTTCAGTTCGTGCTTGAGACTTTTTTTTTTTTTTTTGCAGGATATTGTACAGTGTGGACACTTCTTCCTCCCACAACTGATTTTACATACCTAACATCACCACTTCACAGCAGTTACGTTGTGAGTATTTTGAGAGGAAGACTAAGACAAATGGCCCACTGAACTGCAGTTAACATTTCCTTATCCCAACGTAAGTGAACTTTTTTTCCCCCTAAAAAAAAAAAAAAAAAAAAAAAAAAAAAAAGGTAAACAGGATCTTTCAGAGGGGAAAAGGGCCGTGTGTTAAAAAGTTTTCTCGACCAAAGTACATCAGGGACCAAAACTGGGGCCAAGAGGGAAAATGGAACTTCAACGTGTTTTGTCTTTTAACGGAACTTATGCTTGTAAAACACATCGGAAGTACAAGTGTTTGGTTCTGCAAGTCATTTCTGTTGCCGTTTTTTTCCTTGTATGTGTAGGAGAGGGAGGACTGGGGGCCGGAGGAAGTGTTCTCTCCACCATGACTGGGCATGTAACACGTTTGCATCAACTTTTCACGGTCAGGCATGTGCTTTCGAACAAAGGGAACAACAGTGGAGACGGGGAGAGGAGACTGGGGGTTGACACTTTACAGATTTGGTGCTTAAACAGTACTTTACAAATGACTTGCTTAATTTAAACGTCCATCACCATAAGAGACATTGGAGTAAAATGAGAAAATTGGATCTACTTGAACCACAATCTTTTGGGGAGGGGGGAGGGGCGGGGGGGAGGGAGGGAGCACATTAACTCAAATACAGGGATCATAAACCAAATTCAGTTTTAACCTCGTCTCCTAGAAATGGACCTCTGAAGTGTCCACTTTCTTCAAAGATGAAGGCTGGAGACAAAGCAATGGACTGATAGGGACAGAGGGATACCAAGGGCTTGAAAACATATGGGCCTTTTACATAAGTTTTTGTCATGTTACAGTAACGCTTTTTTTTTTTTTTTTGACAAAACTGTGTACGACAAATTAAAAAAAATTAAAGATCGAAAGGATGTGCAAGTCTAAAAGGGCTCAAAACTGGGTTAGAATCCTGATTCGAACATATCAATTCACTCAAGCATCACTTTGGTCTAAAGGCAGGAGGAAGGCAGGCAGGAAAGGGACAAAAAGAGGGAGATAATTGAATTACTCAATAAAAGAGGCTACTTACCATCCCAACCCATTGTAAGACATACACTTCTGACATAAGAGAACTCCTTAGAGGTCGAATAAAGCGTGTAAGCACCTTTGAGTAATGCACCTGCCCCCAAGAGGGGGCCCGGAAGCCCAACGTGGGCTTAGCGCACAGACCTTTGCTAATCTGTTTATTTCCTTGAACTGGAGTCAGGCTGCGATGGGCTGCGATTCCCAGGACGATACATTTAATTAGAACAAAACAGAAAACAAAAACAAAAACAAAAACAAAAAAAAAAACCAAAAAAATTTTTTTTTGTAAAAGCTCACCAAACTGCTGCACTTGTGTCTCTGAATGTGGGTGGCATTTCTTTTAAAAGGCAAAGTATGGTCTGTGAAGGAGAAAGGGAAAAGGGGAGGTGGCAGTGGGGAGAAGGGGCCGTGGTGCCTGGCAAGGAAGCCCTCGCTAAGACCCCAATCTAGGGGAGGGTCCTCCCGCGACTCCCCAGCCCGGGCTGCTATGGGGCAGCCATCTGTCCAGCTCGATCTTTTCCCCTCCCCACCCCCACTCCTTCTCAGACTGCCTTTCCTGCCGCTTGAAAACCTCCTTCCATTTCCCAATCCACTCTCTAGACACCTCTTCCCCTGCCCCGCCAGGAAAGGGAGGGCAAACCGTGCACCCCAACCCTCTGCTGGAGCAGGGGAAACAGGGGCCCCAACCTCGCTCTAAAACGCGCCAGGCTGGCCCCTTTATCACCCTCCAGAGAAGGGCGTGGGGCAAGCCCATTTCGCACTTAATAAAAGGGGAAGGGGGGCACTCCCTTTCACCCCCTGCAAAAGCACAAAATTAAAAAAAAAATCGTTATCTCCCCCGGAAGGGATGGCGCCCCATTTTAGCCCGAAAGAGGAGGGAACCCCATGAGAAATAAGAGACCAACTTCCTCTCCCCTCCAAGGCAGGGAAAGCAAACCTCACCCCCCCCACCCCCCTCGCCAAAAACGCATCACCTACCTACGAAAAACGAGAGGACCCCTGCCTTCAAGGAAAAACACGGGGAGGGGGTTTCTCCCCGCAAAAGAGAAAGGGGCTTCCATCGAAGGAACTAGAGATTCCCCCCCCCAACCAAATTTGCCCTCTAGGTAATAGCTAGGAAATCCCTCCCGCCAAAAAAAAAGTGCGAGAGCCCCCACCCAAAGGACCCCCCCCCACTAAAAGGATGGAGCTAGAACTGAACGAACCCCCACTTTCTGCCTAAACTAGGGTACCTCTCCAAGTAGGGCAGGGCACACCTCCCCCAGGAGAAAGGATACTGCCAGGGGCTGGAAACCCCCAACTCCCAAATCCCTAAGAGCGGGGTTACTACTCGAGATCCCCCCCCCAAAAAGGGTCCGGGAGCCCCTCCCCCATCCCCTTCCCCGAAGCCAGGCGACGGGCAGGCGGGCCCATGGCTGCCAGCTCCGGGCGCTGGGGCAGCCAGGACCCCCGTGGGCCTCCGCAGCCCCCCCCCCCAGCGCCCCCTCCCCAGGGCGGGCGGGCGGGCGCGGGGGTCCGGGGGGCGCCTCCTCACCTTCCCCTCAGCATGGCGCCCAAAAAAGACAGAGCGAGAGCGAGGGAGAGCGGGCGAGCGCCGCGAGGGGGGGGAAACGCATGAGGCCAGGAGAGAAAGCAAGCGAGAAAGAGCGAGCGAGCGAGAGACACCCACCGACCCCGCCCTTCCTCCTCCTCCTCCTCCTCCGCGGCCCGGCCCAACATGGCGGCCGCCCCCCTTCCTCCTCCTCCTCTTCCTCCCCCCGGGGACGCTGCCCCGGCCGGGCCGGGGGCCTGACCTGTCGTCAGGGAGCGGGAGGCGGTGGTGGAGGAGGTGCGGGGTGGCCGGGCAGGCGTCGGGGGAACACGGAGGAGGCGAAGGCGTTGATGGCGGCGGCGGCGATGGCGGCTGCGGCGACTCTGATGGTGGCGGCGGGGGGGTCCCGGGCGCGGCCTCCATAGTTCCTTTGGGGGGGAGGGGATGTTAATGCACGAAAAAGGACTGCTTGGGCGTGGCGGGAGGGGCACACTTCAGCTCTGAGGGCTCCTGATAGGAATGGGTATATAGTTTTTCGGTTTCGGAATCACCTCTGCGCCGACCTCCGCGTAGGCCGCGCGGCCTAGGCCTCGGCGGGCCGCTCGCCGCCTTTCTCCGCAGCCCGCCCCTGGGGTCACTCGCTCACGGGCGCGGGGCCCTCATCGGGGCGAGAGCCCCCACACACACCTCCCCTGCGGGCCCGGAGGTGGGGGACCCGGGAGACACGGACACTGGTGGGTGGTTGGGTGTAATTAGCGCGGGCCGCGCGCGATGGAGCAAGCGAGGGGGGAGGGGAGAAGAGGAGAGCGAGCGAGGGGGGTTAAAAAAAAGGATTTTAGGGAGGGAGGAAACGGGCCGCGGAGACGGGCCGACTGTCTTGTCTGTCTGCCCGCCCTAGGTGCCCCGGCTGCTCGGCCCCCGCCGCAGTCAGAAATTCACACAAAATGGCGGCCCGGCCTGGAGGAGCCGAGAGGCTGAGGCGGGAGGAAGGGCGAGGTGGGAGGGGGAACTGGGAGGCGGAGGCGGAGGCCGCGTCACGTGGAGGAGAGGCACAGGCCTTCTCCCGAAGGCCGGCGGAAAGAGCCGAAGGGAGGGAGTGAGGTCGAGGCAAGGCGGAAAAAGCCGAAGGCAGAGGAGCGAGAGACGGGTAGAGACGGAAAAAGCCGAGGTTGGTGATGGGGGTGTGGCTAAAGAATGGATGGAAAGTCGCGGGAGCCGGAGATAGCCGAAACGGACCAGGACGAGATGGGGGGGGGGGGGGGGGAGGCAAGGAACTGCGACGATCCGGAAGGAGCCGAAGGCGGTGACGGAGGCGGGTGGCAGGAGGCGGAACTAGCCGAAAGAGGAATTTAGACGGGAAAGGCTGAAGGGCGGGGCTCGGGAGGCGATTAACAGAGCAAAAGGCTGGGAAATTCACCCGAGCGCAAGCGGGAAGAACCGAAAATTACCAGCTTGAGGGAAGGCGGGAAGAGACTAAAGTTTTAGGTGGAAGAATGGGAGGGAAAGAATTCGAGCTACGGAGAGGAAAAAAAAAAAAAATAACCGAAAGCTGGAGGCCGGGTGCCGTGAGTTGTAGGTTTCCGGAGAAGGGGAGGATGGAGCCGAACAGGTCCGGAGCTGACGTCATTAGAAACCTCGGTCAGTGACGTCTCCCTGGGGCGGTGCGAGAGGGGCGGGCCTTGGTATTGCCTCCGGGAAGTTTAAGAGCTTGTAGCGTAGGTTATCGGGAAGGCTCAAGATAAATGTTACACGTGGGAGCGACTGACCGGGTTCAAACGGTGTGCAAACGACCTACAATCTTTTGATCCTCAAAACTCCGCTGGGAGGAACTACTATTCTCATTTAATGGATGCAGACAATCCTGGCGTCTAAATAGTTGTCTCAGGAACGTAATATTAGCCCTAAAGAGCGCCTCAAGAGTTTTAGTCCGTGTGGGCATTCCATTGCCTACTGCAAAAATTCGTTGAGGCCGGTTTATATCCAAGGATCTTTGTTCTGTGCTTTTATGAGCTCCCTGTGCAGTGTCAAGCTCCGTGATGGTCGATGGGAACAGTTTCTAGCTTCCTGGAGCTTAAAAACCGATAATGCCCCAGGGGAAAGGAACTGGAAGTTAGAAGAGAGCCTCTATTAAATGAGGTGTTAAAGGGGGCGCCCAGGACAGGGTTGTTTAAGTTGAGATGGGAAGGAGAAGAGAAAGTTCCAAGCCAAGGAAAAGGTTATTTCAGAGCCTGACGAGGTATGGACCATTTAGGTTCCGGGAACAAAACCAGTGCAGCATGAAAGATAAATCTGGAGGTAAAGGCGCCAAATTACTTCTTGGTCTATTGATCCTACCATGAAAGAAAAAAAAAATGCCCGCAAACTAGTCTGGGACATACGCTTTTTGTGAGTAATTTATAACAACCTCTTTCCGTGAAGTAATTAGCTTTCTTGATTAAAAAAAAAGATTTAAGCCATTTCGAGTGAATTTTGATGGTTATGAAATTTGTTCTGAGGAACTACTGCCTGCCAATCAAGACTCCTAATCTTCCGTCTTTCCTTTCTTATGTTCTGGATCTAATTTTATTTACTTTCTGGATCTAGCCTCTAGTTTCAAGATGGTTATTTAACCATTCACTTCTCCCCTAAAATGTCCATACCGAGAATATTCTAATTCACCTACAAGAGACTTTTTTTTTCTTTGCATGCATCATTGCAATAAAATGTTGGCACGTGCTTTTAACAAAATTGTCCGAGAGGTTTCTTTAACACAGGACTGGTAGAGCAGGATTATGAGAATGGAAAGAAAAATACTGCGAATTGTCTTTCCCCTTCTGTGCCTTGTTTTCTGAACCCCATGTATTCTAGCGATGGATGAAACCACACTGGTTAAGACTGTAGACCACACGGTGGTCTGTCCTTTCAAGCTGTGGTCTCCAGCTGGCCATCTCTGAAGCTTCAGCAGGCCATTCCAGAATTCTAGAGGGCTGTCTGCTTTTAGGTAATGAGAAAAATGAAAAGATCAGCAAGTCTCATGAGGCAGGAAGGTTTCTCCACGCCTTTTCAGAGTCTTACTAGACCACGGTCTAACACTGCCTAGCAAGCCCTTCTGACATTCTTTTTTTTTTTTTTTTTTTAAGTTTATTTGAGAGACAGAGCGCAAGCAGGGGAGGGGCAAAGAAAGAGGGAGAAACCCAAGCAGGCTCCACACTGTCATCACAGAGCCCATGCAGGACTCCAGCTCATGAAACCGTGAAATCATGACCTGAGCCGAAATCAAGAGTCTGATGCTTAACTGGCTGAGCCACCCAGGCGCCCCCGCCCTAACATTCTAAATGTCACTTTGACTTACTATGTAACTGTTGATTGGGGTCTAGACTCTGAGAAGTTATGGAAGATTCTCAAGTTTCAAAGGATTTTTGGTCTGGTGGGAAAGACAACCTTGAATGGTATTAATCAATTTTGTAGCAAACTTTCCAACCTAATTCCTGCATTTGTTTTTATACATACACATTTCTCATCTCCAACTTGAACCAGCTTAATTTTTCTGCTGGTTCGCTCATTAAGGAGTTAAATTCATTCCTTTTTTTTTTTTTTTTTATGTTTTAGTTTTGAGAGGGAGTGCACGCCTGTGCGCTTGAATGGGGGAGGGGCAGAGAGAGGGAGAGGATAGGAAGTGGGCTCCATGCTGACAGCAGTGAGTTGATATGAGGCTTGAACTTACAAACCATGAGATCGTGACCTGAGCTGAAGTCGGATGCTCAATGGACAGAGCGACCCAGGCGCCCCTTGTTCATTCATATTCTTTAATATCCTTTGTAACAAACGAGTAGTCTAGTAGGTAGACTATTTTCCTGACTTCTGTGAGCCACTGTAGCAAATTAATGGAAACAGAGGAAGGGGTTGTGGCAACATCTGATTTAGACCCAGTCAATCAGAAGTGCTTCCAATTTGAGGCTGAAGCTGGGGGTGGGCAATCTTGTGGGAATGAGCTCTTAACCAACGGGATCTCATGCTAACTCCGGGTAGATCATATCAGAACGGAATTGAACTTCAGCTGGTATCCCCCAGTTGCAGAACTGCTTGGTGTGGGAAAGCCTCCAAGCATTTGGTGACCAGAGTAGAGAAGTATAGAATGTTAGAGTAGAGGAGAAACACAGGATCTCCCTTAGAACCCCTTTGGAAAATGGCTTGGCGATATCAACTCCAGCTGAAAGGAAGCTTACTCTATGATTCAACAATCCCACCCGAATGTATGTATCCAACAAATGTGTACCAAAAGGCATGAAAAGAATGTTCACAGCAGCACTAGTCAAAATAGTCCCTAACTGGGAACAACTTAAATACCCATCGGTTGGAGAACAGACAAGTAAATTGTAGTATATTTGCCACTTTTGAGGACCCCCTGGATGGCTGGGTTGGAAGACCCAGATGGCAGTCTTTTGCAATACATCTTGGGCGATATATCTAAAGAACCTTCTTTTGTATACCTTAGAGCTTTTCTTTGCTGATCAGTGAGAGCAAGTCCCCCAGTCATGATACAAATTGCCACTAAGATTCCCACAGAGCTACCAAACGTGGCTTTGTGTGTGTGCACGTGTGTGTATCTGTGTGTGTGCCCACGCACGTGTCCATGTGTGCCAGGTGTGTGTGGGGGGGTGTGGTGTGGGGAGGTTGTGGAGGAAGGTTGCCTGTTTTACCAACTTGCCCATCGTTTCCAAAATTCTTCATCTGGACCTCCAAAATGTCTCCAAGCTTGGCAGGTCCTTGTGTTTTTCTGAGATGGAAACTTCTGTGATGTCCATACGTGACCAATGCTTCCCTGGTACCTATTTCTTTCTACTCTGGGAACATCATTATTCTGGCAAAAGATTTTGTTTTTCTAGTCACGGGGATGGCTCTACAGAGAAGTCACTACACGGTGTGGAAGAAATGCCAGAAGCTGTCTCCAGCCCGTGGAAATAACTAGGGAAGAAAGGAGGAGACCATTGGCCAAAGGGAGGCATTATGGTACCTTGCTGACTGCCAACCAATAGCTATTTTCTCTACCTTCCTTGCTAATCCAACCCTGCTTTTATTGGGAAATGGAGGGTAATGAACTCCAGGCTAGATCATGGTTCCACCTAGTTCTCAAGGAGATGATGTTGCCCCCTAGAGGACATTTTGGGACTTATTGTGGGAAATTCCTGTTGGGTTGGCTTTTTTTTTTTATTCTCAAGGGGAGAGTATTGCACCCTTGAGGACATTTTGGAAGTTTGCAGGGACCTTTTGGGACATCACAATAATAAAGGAGTTGTTACTGACACTAGAGGACAGGGACCAGGGATGATAGGATGACAGCACAGGGACCAACCTGACTATGGGTAATAAATGCTCACCTAATGAACAAAATTATAGCCAGTTGTGCTCAGTCAGTTGTGTCTGGCTCTTGATTTTGGCTCAGGTCTGATTGAAAGGTTCACGAGTTCGAACCTCACATCAGGCTCTGAGCTGTCAGTGCAGAGCCTGCTTGGGATTCTCCCTCCCTCTCTCTCTCTCTCTCTCTCTCTGTCTTCTCTCTCTCTCTCGCTCACTCTCTACCTCTCCCTCGCTCTCTGTCTCAAAATAAAAAATAAGCTAAAAAAAATAAGATAAAATGGCTAATTTTAAGTTATGTAAATTTCTTTTTTTAATGTGAATTTCACCTTAAAAAAAAAGTTTAAGAACATATATACCCCCAAATTTGAGAACCTACCATTATATTAAATGTTCTTTGTAAGCTTTATGAAACTATCAGGGGGAGTGGGAAAAGGAACCCTTTTAGATGTTTAATGAGTCTAGAGGTCCAGGAGAAAATAATTTATAGACCAGGTTGGTTTATTTTCAGTCCTTTTCCACAAAGTTACTGTTCTCAAGAGTTACTGCATACTCACAGGAAATAGCTCAGGTCATTCGCTAACCAGTTATAAATGACCACATGCCATGGATCTTCAGGGTCATTTCAAGGTCAATATAATAACTAATAAATCATTTAATGCTAAGAATCAGTTTTAGTTCTTCAAAATAGTTTGACTCCCTTTATCTTTTTTTCTATGACCCATGCACATTTCACTTTAACAATACAAGACAACTCAGCAAAAGTGTTTCTCTCCAAAGTCTTATCCAACAGAGGTTTGATATAGCCCTCTGCTGCATGGTCATTCCAGACTTCGAAACATCTTTTGTGCACAAAGAGGTTATTTGATCCTGTCACTGGCATTTTCCCCTAGGATTGGAAAGTAGCACAGCATAGTTTAAGAGTTTTAGATTCGGAACATTAAAATAAGGGTTTTAAAACATTTTTATTATGGAAAAATTCAAACATACACAAAAATAGGGGAAAGTGTAAAATGAACCTTCATATACCTATCACCCAGCTTCAAGAATTATAAACTTGGGGTGCCTGGGTGGCTTAGTGGGTTAAGTGTCTGACTCTTGATTCGGGCTCAGGTCA
Source organism: Lynx canadensis (assembly GCF_007474595.2). Lineage (NCBI taxonomy): Eukaryota > Metazoa > Chordata > Mammalia > Carnivora > Felidae > Lynx > Lynx canadensis. The sequence continues at coordinate 51,706,979 of NC_044317.1, forward strand.
TGTGATCTCCTGGTTCATGAGTTCCTGCCCGGTATCCAGCTCTGCATTGACAGCTGGGGCCTGCTTGGGATTCTCTCTCTCTCTGCCCCTCCCCTGCTCTCTCTCGCACTCTCTCTCTGAAAATAAATAAATAAACGTAAAAAAGAAAAGAATTATAAAGTCAGGGAAATTCAGTTCCTTACACCTACCCATTGACCATCCCCCAACTCTGATAGCTTATCAATTTTTTAAGTTTATTTATATTTTTGATAGAGCACAAGTGGGGGCGGGGCAAAGAGAAGGAGAGACAGAATCCCTAGCAGTCCCTATATGGGGGACTGCAACTCACGAACTGTGAGATCATGACCTGAGCCGAGATCAAGAGTTCAACACTTAACTGACTGAGCCACCCAAGCGCCCACACCAATGCCTTTTTTTTTTTTTTTTTTAAGAGAGTGAGTAAACCCGCACTGGCAAGAACCAGGGAGGGGGGAGAGGGGTAGAGGGAGAGAGAGAGAATCCTAAGCAGTCTCCCTGCTTAGCACAGAGCCTGATGCTGGGCTGGATTCCACCACCCTGGGATCATGATCTGAGCTGAAATCAAGAGTTGGAAACTCAACCGACTGAGCCACCCAGGCGCCCTGAGTGTCCAACTCTTGATTTCAGATCAGGTCATGATCCCAGGGTTATGGGATCCACACTCAGTGTGGAGCCTGCTCGGGATCCCCTCTCAATCTCTCTCCCCCTCCCTCTCTCCCTCCCTCTCTCTCTCTCTCTCTCTCTCTCTCTTTCCCCCCTGCTAGTGCTCTCATGCTTTCCTTTCCTCTCTCTCTCTGTCTAAAAATAAAAAGAATTAAAAAAAAAAAAGTCGGATGCCCGAATGAGCCACCAGGCACCCATTTTAGTTTATTTTTAATCAAATACCACATTTGTTTCATCTAGCTAGTTAACTACCTAGCTCCACACATATACATACATAGTTATTACTATATATGTTGTTACACATTTAAGAATATACACTTGTGGGATGCCTGGGTGGCTCGGTTGGTTAAGTGTCAGACTCTTGATTTCAGCTCAGGTCATGATCTCAAGGTTCATGGGATTGAGCCCCAAATCGGGCTCCTCACTGACAGTGTGGAGCGTGCTTGGGATTCTCTCTCTCTCTCTCTCTCTCTCTCTCTCTCTCTCTCTCTGCCCCTCCTACGCTTCCTCTCTTTCTCTCTCCCTCTCCCTGTCTCTCTCTATCAAAATAAATAAACTTTAAAGTATATATATTAAAAAAGGGGGGGAACCTGGGTGTAAGTAGGTTGAGCATCTGTCTGACTCTTGATTTCAGCTCGGGTCATGATCCCAGGGTCGTGGGATCAAGTTCCACGTCACACTCCAAGTTGAGTGCAGAGCCTGCTGGAGATTCTGTCTCTCCCTCTGCCCCTCTACCCTGCTCTCTCTCTCTCTCAAATTAAAAAATATATGTTAAAAAAAAAGAATATATACTTGGACCTGTAATGAGTTAAATAGTGCTTCCCTCCCCTCAAATTCACATTCTTCCTGAAACCTCAGAACGTGACCTTATTTGGAAACAGGGTCACTAAAGATATGATTGATTAAAATAAGATGAGGTCACACTGGAGTAGGGTGGGCCCTTACCCCGATATGATTGGTATCCTTCCAAGAAGAGAAGAGACACAAAGATACACACAGGGAGACAACATGTGACAAGAAGCAGAGATTGGAGTAATCTACGAGCCAAGCATTGTTGGCCAACCACCAGAAGCTGGAGGAGGCAAGGATTGCTTCCCTAGGGCCTTCAGCTCAGACCTTCATTTCAAACTTCTACCCTCCAGGGCCACCCTGCTGGCTCAGTCAGTAGACATTCAACTCTTTTTTTTTTTTTTTAACGTTTATTTTGAGAGAGAGAGAGAGAGAGAGAGAGAGAGAGAGAGAGAGAGAGAAAGTGAGCAGAGGAGGGGCAGACAGAGAGGGAGAGGGAGATTCCCAAGCAAGCTCCACACTGTCAGCCTGGAGCCCCATGTGGGGCTCAAACTCACCGACCCTGAGATCATGACCTGAGCTGAAATCAAGAATCGGATGTTTAACCTACTGAGCCACCCAGGTGCCTCTGCAACTCTTGATCTCATGGTTATAAGTTTGAGCCCCACATTGGGCATAGAGATTAAGGGGCACCTGGGTGGCTCCGTCAGTTAAGCATACAACTTTGGCTCAGGTCATGATCTCACGGTTTGTGAGTTTGAGCCCTGTGTCGGGCTCTGTGCTGATGGCTCAGAGCCTGGAGCCTGCTTTGGATTCTGTGTCTCCCTCTCTCTCTCTGCCCCTCCCTGGCTTGCGCTCTGTCTCTGTCTCTCTCTTTCTCTCTCTCAAGAATAAATAAACATCGGGGGCACCTGGGTGGCTCAGTCAGTCAAGCATCCAACTTCAGCTCAGGTCATGATCTCATGGTTTGTAAGTTTGAGCCTGCATCGGGCTCTGTGCTGACAGCTCAGAGCCTGGAGCCTGTTTCCGATTCTGTGTCTCCCTCTCTCTCTGCCCCTCGCCCGTTCATGCTCTGTCTCTCTCTGTCCCAAAAATAAATAAACGTTGAAAAAAAATTTAAAAAAATCCACCATCTGTATAATTAAATGTATGTATTTTATTACAGGTAATAAAGGTTATCTTTACTTCTACTCAAACATGCTAGTTTTATTTATTCATTTATTTTTTATTTTTTCAAGTTTACTTATTTATTTAAAGCAATCTCTACACCCGATGTGGGGCTCGAGCTCACAATCTCACAACCTCGAAATCAAGAATCACATGCTCCACTGGCTGAACTGACCAGGTGCTGCCTAAATTTTTTAAATGTAATTTTATTTATTTCAAAGATTTTAATTTTTAAAAATTTTTTATGTTTATTTATTTTGAGAGAGAGAGAGAGAGAGGGAGCATGTGTGAGGGGGAGAGCAGGGGAGAGCTGTGGAGGGGGTGTGTGTGGAGGGAGAAGAAGGGAGAGAATCCCAAGCAGGCTCCATACTGTCAGTGCAGAGCCCGACATGGGGCTCAATCCCACGAACCATGAGATCATGGCCTGAGCCGAAATCAAGAGTCAGATGCTTAACCGACTGAGCCACCCAGGTGCCCCTTAAATACTTTTACTTAAAAAAAAAAAATTTTTTTTTTTTATCGTTTATTTACTTTTTGAGAGAGAGAGAGACAGAGGTGTGAGCAGGAGAGAGGCAGAAAGAGGGAGACGCAGAATCCGAAGCAGGCTCCAGGCTCTGAGCTGTCAGCACAGAGCCCAGTGCAGGGCTCGAACTCACGAACCACGAGATCATGACCTGAGCCGAAATGGGAACGCTTAACCAACTGAGCCACCCAGGCGCCCCTAAATATTTTTATTTTTAAGTAATCTCTACCCCCAGTGTAGGGCTCGGACTCACAACCCTGAGATCACGTGCCGTGCCCCATTGACTGAGCGAGCCAGTGCCCCTAATCCGATGTCGTTTAAAGAATCCTAAGAATTAGGCGGTTCGAACAGGAAGGGCGGGAAAAGAACTGAGACTGGAATAAGACACCACACGTGCCTTTGTTACAGAGTTCTCCATCCTGACTGTGTTTAGAATCATCTGGGGAGCATTTTGTAAAAATCCCAGTGTCTCAGCTCCACCCCAGACCAATTAATCAGTCTCGGAAGGTGGGGCCCGGGCACTAGAGTTGCTGAAACGGTCCCCAGATAATCCTAATGTGCAGGTGGGGCTGAGAACCACCGAGGTGGTTAATGTGGAGCTGCCACCTGGGTGGAGGTAATTATGTAATCCCTAAACCCAGGGGCCTGATCTATTGACTAACTGCTCTCCACCCCCTTCCAGTGACCAAGTCTCAGTTTGGGCAGCTGTTCCGATTAGCTGTGGCTGAAAAAAAACAAAACTACCCCCTCCCCCCGGGTATATATCCCATGGTCTCACCAGGGTCTCAGAGAGATATTTGGACACCATGTGCGTGGCCACATTATTCACACTAGTCGAAGGCTGAAAAGCAACCCAAATGTCTGCTGAACGGATGGATGGATAATCAAAATGTGGTTTATAGTTTACAATGGAACATATTCATATTCAGCCTTGAGAAAGAAGATGGGAGGGGCGCCTGGCTCAGAAGCCTGGCTCCGAAGGTGGAGCACGCAACTCCTGCTTCTGGGGTTGGGAGTTTGAGCCCTGCATTGGGTGCAGAAATTACTTAAAAATAAAATCTTGGCTGGGAATACAAACTGGTGCAGCCACTCTGGAAAACAGTACGGAGACTCCTCAAAAAACTAAAATTAGAACTACCCTACGACCCAGCAATTGCACTGCTAGGTATGCTGTTTCAAAGGGGCACATGCACCCCCATGTTCATAGCAGCGCTATCGACAATTGCCAAAGTATGGAAAGAGCCCAAGTGTCCACCGATGGATGAACGGATAAAGAAGATGTGGTATATGGGGCGCCTGGGGGGCTCAGTCGGTTAAGCGTCCGACTCCAGCTCAGGTCACGATCTCACGGTCCACGAGTTCGAGCCCCGCGTCGGGCTCTGGGCTGATGGCTCAGAGCCTGGAAGCCTGCTTCTGATTCTGCCTCCCTCTCTCTCTGCCCCTCCCCCGTTCATGCTCTGTCTCTCTCTGTCTCAAAAATAAATAAACGTTAAAAAAAAAGATTTAAAAAAAATAATAAAAATAAAAAAAGAAGATGCGGTATATAGATACAATGGAGCATTACTCGGCAATCAAAAAGAATGAAATCTTGCCATTTGCAACTACGTGGATGGAACTGGAGGGTGCTATGCTAAGCGAATAGACAAGAGAAAGACAAATATATGATTTCACTCCTATGAGGACTTTAAGATGCGAAACAGATGAACATAGGGGAAGGGAGGCAAAAATAATATAAAAACGGGGAGGGAGGCAGAACATAAGAGACTCTTAAATACAGAGAACAAACAGCGTTGCTGGAGGGGTTGGGGGAGGGGGGCATGGGCTAAATGGGGAAGGGGTTTACGGAATCTATTCCTGAAATCATTGTTGCACCATGTGTTAACTAATTTGGATGTATATTATAAAAAAATAAAAATAAAAATAAATCTTGGCGTGCCTGGGTGGCTCAGTCAGTTAAGCGTCTGACTTCGGCTCTAGGCACGATCTCACAGTTCGTGGGTCGGAACCCCAGATCGGACTCTCTGTTGTCAGTGCGGAGCCCTGCTTCGGATTCTCTGTCCCGCTGTCTCTCAGAACCTCCCCTGCTTGTGCTCTCTCTCTCAAAAATAAATAAACATTAAAAATAAATAAATAAAAATAAAATCTTAAAAAAAAATACAGGGGCGCTTGGGTGGCTCAGTCGATCACGCGTGTGACTCTTGGTTTGGGCTCAGGTCATGATCTCACGGTTAGTGAGTTCCAGGCCCACATTGGGCACTGCACGGTCAATGCAGAGCCTGCTTGGGCTTCTCTCTCCCTTCTCTCTCTGCCCCTACCCCACTCGTGCACTCTCTCTCTCTCTCTCAAAATAAACGTTAAAAAAAGAATTATAAACTCATAGCCAAGCCCTATTTCCACCCACTGACCATCCCCAACTCTGCCAAATTATTTTTCAATCAAACGCCGGATTTATTTTATCTAGCTAGCTAATGAGCTAGCTCCACGCGTGTACAGTTATTTCTTCGTATGTTGTTATATGTTTAAGAATATGCACTGATACCTGTACTGGGTTAAGTAGTTTTTGCCTACCCCCCAATTCGTGTTCTTCCGGAAACCTCAGAATGTGACCTTATTCGGAAACAGGGTCATTGAAGATATAATGAACTAAATGAAGATGCGTTCACACCACACCCTCTCAGTGGGAGTAGCGTCGAGGGGTTGCTGAAGATCGAGCATGGGGAATAGAAGATCGACACGGCTGTAGCCATCTGTGGAAAATGCAATCGGCCTCAGCGCTAATCAAGAGAACGTACTGCATGCCCTTGTTGCGATAATCGTTTCCTTCATTGGCGTCGTTTAACCCAGCGAATATTTGGAGTTAAATATAGACATTTTCAAGTGGCTCAGACCTCTGGAATTAATCTTTCGGTTGAAGGGATTTGTGCATATTTGGCATTTCATATGCAGGAAGTGTGTGAGAGAATCTGGCCGACTGGTTCTCAAAATTTTTCCCTGCATTGACTTAAAGACCTGGAAGGACGAACTGTAAAGTGGTTTAGCTAAAAAGTATATGGGTAAGCGTGTGTGTGTATGAGAGACAGAGAGAGAGAGAGAATGTGCCAAAATTTCAAATTAATGAATCTATTCAAAGGATATATGAATATTCATTGGACTATTTTTTCTGTAAGCTTGAAAATCTCCAAAATAAAAATTTGTAGGGTGCCTGGCTAGCTCAGTCTGTAGAGCATGTGACTCTTGACCTCGGGGTTGTGAGTTTGAGCGCCACGTTGGGTGTAGAGGTTACTTAAAAAAATTTGTGGGGCACCTGGGTGGCTCAGTCGATTAGGCATCCGACTTCGGCTCAGGTCATGATCTCACGGTTTGTGAGTTCAAGCCCTGCATCAGGCCCTGTGCCTTCAGTTCAGAGCTTGGAGCCTGCTTCGGATTCTGTGTTTCCCTCTTTCTCTGTCCCTTCTCTGCTCTCTGTCTCTTTCAAAAATAAATAAACAGTAAACTTTTTTTAAGATTGTGATAAAATAAAAGTTACCAAATAGTGTCCACTATTCTCATTCTGTTTCTGAACTTCAAGCCATCTAGTTCCTTGTCTCATCCTCTGGATTAGGATAAGGGGTAAGGTCATGTTTAGAAAACGGACTTTCCTAGGGGGCCAAGCGGTATTTGGAAGAAACAATACAGATTTGAAGAGACGTGTACTTCCCAAACTCTCTCATTTCTTTTCTTTTCTTTCTTTCTTTCTTTCTTTCTTTCTTTCTTTCTTTCTTTCTTTCAACATCTATTTATTTTTGAGAGACAGAGGGTGAGAAGGAGAGGGGCAGAGAGAGAGGGAGACATAGAATCTGAAGCAGGCTCTAGGCTCTGAGTTGTCAGCACAGAACCTAACGAGGGGCTTGAACCCACAAACCATAAGATCATGACCTGAGCCGGAGTCAGATGCTTAACCGACTGAACCACCCAGACACTCCAGCCTCAAATCATTCTAAACGAAGTGATGTTCACTCTGGACTTGTTTCTTTAGCGTTCAGGATACTGATGTTTTATGTTCTCTATTTGCCTCAAAGTACAACGGTCACATATTGTAATTAACAAATAGATTTTCAGGGCTTAAAAAAAAGGACAAGGGTCACCTGGGTGGCTCACTTGGTTGAGCAACCTGCTTCGGCTCAGGTCATGATCTCACCATTTGTGAGTTCAAGCCCCGCATCGGGCTCTGTGCTGACAGCTGGGAGCCTGGAGCCTGCTTCGGATTCTGTGTCTCCCTCTCTCTCTGCCCCTCCCCTGCTCATGCTCTGTCTCTTTCTCTCAAAAATAAATAAACATTAAAAAAAATAAAAATATTTTATTTTTAAGTTATCTCTACATCCAGCGTGGGACTCAAACTCACAACCCAGAGATAAAGAGTCACATGTTCTACTGACTGAGCCAGCTGGGTGCTCCCACCATCCGATTTCTTAATTGACGCCTTTATCCCCCTCAGTCACCATGGCTCGGTCACCTGACTTGTCATCATTCTCCGCATCTCCACTCGGTCATTACTTCCTCTGAGAGATCTTCTGTGATGCCACAGGACAACATATCCCCCCCAGGGTTTATGTGTCCCCTCGCACAGGGCTGGGCCCAGAGGACGTCTTCAGGGAATACAGAAAGAATGAGCTCGTCAGAGAGACTAAAATCAGAAAGACGGAGAGTGTTGGCAGGGAAAGGGAAAGAGAGTTAGAGAAAGAGAATGGGGTGAAGGAAAGAGGAAGATAGAGCGCCTGTTTGACCCCGTGAGAGGGTGCACGCCAGGGGGAGGGAGAGAGAAGGAAACATGGAGAAAAAAGTGTGAAGAGAGTTGGTAGAGGGCAGTGTCCAGGTAATCTAATGCTGTGCAACGAGTGATCACAAAACTTTGTGGTATAACTCGACAGCGGTCCTTGATTTTGCTTACGGATCAGAACTTTGGGCAGGGCTTGGAAGGAATGGCTCGTATCTGCTCCCTCCGGGGTGGCTTGACCAGCTAGCAGAGGATATACTTCCAAGATGGCTCATTCACATGGCCAGCAAGTTGGTGCTGGCTGGCGCCTGGCGCTGTCGCCTGCCTGAGGGTCAGGCACTTTGTGGCTCTTCTCCACGAAGGCTTCTCTCTGGGCTGTTTGGCTTTTCCTAGCAAGGAGGCTGAGCTTAAAATCAAGTGTCCCAAGGGAGGGAAAGTGGAAGCTTCCATTTCTTGTCTCTCTTTACTCAAAGCTTTACTGAGATATTCACGTAACACAGAATTCAGTGGGGGCCACTGGGTGGCTCAGTCGGTGTCCGACTTCGGCTCAGGTCACGATCTCCTGGTTGGTGAGTTCGAGCCCCCCATCCGGCTCTGTGCTGACAGCTCAGGGCCTGGAGCCTGCTTCAGATTCTGTGTCCCCCCTCTCTCTCTGCCCGTCCCTTGCTCATGTGCTCTCTCTCAAAAATAAATAAACGTTAAAAAAATTTAAACTTAAAAAATAATAAAAAATAAATAAATAAATAAAGAGGGGGCAGCACCTGGGTGGCTCGGTGGGTTAAGCATCCGACTAGGGCTCAGGTTTACTGGTTCAAGCCCCACATCTGGCTCTGTGCTAACGGCACGGAGCCTGGAGCCTGCTTAGGACTCTGTGTCTCCCTCTGTCTCTCTGCTCCTCCCCCACTCACTCTCTGTCTCTCAAAACGTTTATTTATTTATTTATTTATTTATTTATTTATTTAAATTTTTTTTTCAATGTTTTTTATTTATTTTGGGACAGAGAGAGACAGAGCATGAACGGGGGAGGGGCAGAGAGAGACAGAGCATGAACGGGGGAGGGGCAGAGAGAGAGGGAGACACAGAATCGGAAACAGGCTCCAGGCTCCGAGCCATCAGCCCAGAGCCTGACGCGGGGCTCGAACTCACGGACCGCGAGATCGTGACCTGGCTGAAGTTGGACGCTTAACCGACTGCGCCACCCAGGCGCCCCACGTTTATTTATTTTTAAGAGAGAAAGAGAGACACACACACACACAAAGTGTGAGTGGGGAGGGGCAGAGAAAGGGAGACACAGTATCCAAAGAGGGCTTGAGCTGTCAGCACACAGCCTGACACGGGGCTCGAACTCATGACCTGTGAAATCATGACCAGAGCCAAAGTCAGAAGCTCAACCGACCGAGTGACCCAAGCGCCCCTCAGGACATACTTTTCTGACTCCAACACTGAGTCAAAAACACTTTTATAGCTCTCTCTTCTTTTCCTTCACAGCACTTCATGAAGTTTCTATTTATATTTATGGGACTGTTTTCTCTCTCTCCCACTGTCTTGTGACTGTTCCTACATAAAGCAGGGGTATGTCCATTTTTAAAAAAAGTTTATTTACTTATTTTGAGAGAGAGAGGGAGAGACGGAACCCCAAGCAGGTTCCGCACTGTCAGCGCAGAGCCCAAGGCGGGGCTCAAACTCCCAAACTGTGAGATCATGACCGGAGCTGAAATCAAGAGTTGGCCGCCCAACCAACTGAGCCCCCCAGGCGCCCCTGGCGTATGTTTATTTTTATTATTATTGTATCCCCAGGACTTCCGGCCACGGGAGCGGGTCATCTCCTCCTCCCATCATGGACGGAAGAGGAACTCCCATCAAAAGCCGTCAGATGACTGTAGCGTCAGCTGACCTCTGACTGCGTTCTCACAAAAGACCTTGTGCCACAACAGCCCGGTCCAGCTGCTCCTGAAGTCCAGCTTCACAAAAACTACAAGAGATAATAAATATGCATCATTAAGTCCCTCATCTTTTCCGTGATTTGTTTCACATCAATAACCGAGGGTAAGCATCGGCCAAACTTTTTTGGAGTGATGTTGTGATCTTGGATGAATTCCTACCCCTCCCCGAGTCCCAGAGTTGCAACCTGTAAAAGGGGATGAAATATCAATCTTTGAGGTTCGCAGAGTATGTACGTGCCTCAGGTAAAAGATCAGAGCACAGAGTAGAAGCTGAATATGCCATCGGCAGTATCATCTCCTGATGAAGCATGTGGGCCACATGGCCCGGGTTTGAATCCTACTCTTCACTCCTTCTAAGATACAAGACTTCGTTCGGGCTACTGATAACTTTGCTGGCCCTCAGACTCATTACGTATGAAATAGTTCTATTAAAGAACCTAACCTCATAAAAATTAGAAAGATAGGGGCGCCTGGGTGGCTCAGTCGGTTGAACGTCCAACTTCAGCCAGGTCACGATCTCGCGGTCCGTGAGTTCGAGCCCCGCGTCGGGCTCTGTGCTGACAGCTCAGAGCCTGGAGCCTGTTTCCGATTCTGTGTCTCCCTCTCTCTCTGCCCCTCCCCCGTTCATGCTCTGTCTCTCTCTGTCTCAAAAATAAATAAACGTTAGGGGCGCCTGGGTGGCGCAGTCGGTTAAGCGTCCGACTTCAGCCGGGTCACGATCTCGCGGTCCGTGAGTTCGAGCCCCGCGTCGGGCTCTGGGCTGATGGCTCAGAGCCTGGAGCCTGTTTCCGATTCTGTGTCTCCCTCTCTCTCTGCCCCTCGCCCGTTCATGCTCTGTCTCTCTCTGTCCCAAAAATAAATAAAAAACGTTGAAAAAAAAATTAAAAAAAAATAAATAAACGTTAAAAAAAATAAAAAAAAAATTAGAAAGATAATTCCCATAGGCGAGCCCAGATGACTCAGTGGGTTCAACGTCCAGCTCTCGATTTCGGCTCTGGTCATGAATCTCATGGTTCTTGAGACCGAGCCCTGCACTGGGCTCCCCGCTGGTAGCACAGAGCCTGCTTGGGATTCTCTCTCTGTCTCCTCTCTCTGTCCCTCCCCTACTTGCCAGTTTGTGCACTCTCTTTTTAAAAAAATTTTTTTAAAGTTTATTTATTATTTTGAGAGAGAGAGAGAGAGAGAGAGAGTGTGTGTGTGTGCAAGTGGGGGAAGGACAGAGAGAGAGAGACGGGGAGAGAGAGAGAGAGAGAGAGAGAGAGAGAGAGAGAGAATCCCAAGTAAGCTCTGCACAGTTAGCATGGAGCTCAACTTGGGGCTTGAACTCACAAACAGTGAGAATCACGACCTGAGCCGAAGTCAGATGCTTAACTGACTGAGCCACCCAGGCGCCCCCCCCACCGTCTTTCTTTCTCTCTCTCTCTCTCTCTCTCTCTCTCAAACAAACAAACCCGAAAAAGAAGAGAAAGAATTCACTGAAAACCCATTTAAACTCCATGAGAAGACAGCTATTTTTTTGTCAGTGCTCTATCCCAGCACTGAGATCAATGGCTAACACATAACAGATGCTCAATAAGTATTTGTTGAATGAATAATAAAAAGGCACCTTGCTTAAAATACACTTTAGTTAGCACCAGGCCTACAAGGTCCCTCAGGATGCCCCACTTGCTTCATCTATGATTTCACCTCTTACCACTGCCCATCCTCTCGCTCTGCTCCAGCCACCTTGCCCTCTCCAAAGTTCCTCAGCTATGCTAGCACATTCCAGGTTCAGGGCCTTTGCACCTGCTGTTTGCCCTGACCAGAAATGCTCCATCGCCCGGTTAACCACACGGTTTGTTTTCTTCAGTCCCTCCAGATCTCGGTTCAATATCCCCTTTCTGCGAGAAGCTTCTCTCTGGCCACTCCTGGAACCCTGTGGTCCCATCTGGGCTTATTTTTCTCCACAGCATCTCTCACGGTCTGATTTCTATTGGTCTTTGGGCTCCCCTCGAAAGAACGTTAGCCGCCGGAGGGCAGGGCTCTATTTTATTCGCTGCTCTATTGCCCAACGCCTCCACCACCGGGATTTCAGCAGGTGCTAGATAAATATCTGCTGATTTAAAAAGCCCCATAAGTAAAAAATAAATAAATAAAAACTAAAAAGCCCCATTAGGTGAGCACTTGGATATTTACCGTCGGGGTGGGGGGGAGGGAAGAAAGGGGGGCGAGGAATCGCTCCATCCTTGGGCCAGGATTGGCTGGAGCCCCGGTCACGTGGCCGACAGTCCTGCCGGCCCGCCTTTCAGGCGGGCGAGCTTCGCGTGGTCCCAGGCTCTAGGGGCGGGCCGGGCCGTGGAGGAGGTTCTGCGCAGGCGCGGTCCCTGGCGCAGGCGCAGACGCGGCCCGGGCGCGCGGCCGGCGGCGGTTGGCGGCGCGTGGGGCCGGCGGGCGGTTGCCGTGGGCAGGACCCGAGTGCAGGCAGCTGGAGCCGGCGCCATGGTGGAGAAGGAAGAGGCCGGCGGCGGCATCAGCGAGGAGGAGGCGGCGCAGTATGACCGGCAGATCCGTCTGTGGGGATTGGAGGCCCAGAAACGGTCAGGGCCGGCGCGGCTCGCGGGGCTGAGGGGCTGTTGGGGGCGTCTGGCCTGAGGCGTTCGCCGCCCTCGCGGAGCCGGAGGGTCGGATTTGAAGCGCGGAGGCGGGAATTACGTGCCCGGGGTTGGTAGCCTTCCTGAGAGGACTGGAGGGGTCGGTTAGCGGTGTTTCTGGAAGCTGAGGGAAGCGGGGACCTCCCAGGGTGGTGGTAGGGTCGCTCCGAGGGAGGGCCTCTGGAAGGGGCGGCGGGGGAGTCCTGGTTGACGATTCAAACTCAGGGACTCAGGCGCCCAAAGGGAATGATGCGGGGGGTGGGGTGCTTAGGGAGCAGGAGGGGCCGGCCGTTCAGGGGGAGGATGAAGGGGGGGCGTCGTTCATTCATTCGTGGATCGTGGGAATCTCTTGGACGCTGGGGGGACTGGCGAACCGAACGCGCTCGAATTTACGTTCTTGTGGCTTCGAAAGGGTGGGCCGCTATGAAAGGAGGAGGGTTTTTGAGGAGTTTTGCAGCAACATATTTCAAGTGGGAATCTTAAAGAGCTCGGGGAGGCCAGGGGTTGGAGGTGCACGAAGAGGTTGCTTATGCCTAGGTATGAGGGTGTGTCTCGAGAGGACTGGGCGCTAAGGTTGGGCATACCTTGGGTATGGGGTAGTTATCGGGGGGGGGGGGAATGAGGTCTTCGAAAGGGTTGATTGGTTTTATCAAATATTAAGTACCTGCCACGATCGCTTTTCTTGGCGCTTAGCGAATGTTAGCGAGCTGCATCCTTTGCCCACATGGAGCGTGCATTTCTGGTGCGGGAAGCAATTAACGTAAATAACATATTAGGCAGTGCAAGTGCTGAGAGAGAAATAAAGCAGGGTAAGAGGATCTTTAAAGGATGCTGAGGTGGGAGAGCTATTTTGATAGGGAGGCCAGGGAAGGCCTCTGGAGAGGCCTTCATTGAGTCACAGACCTGTATGAAGGAAAAGAACCATGTGGAAGAAGCTCGCTAGGAGAGAGAAAACAGTGTAAAATTCTGGAGGCCAGAGCATGCTTGGCAAATGAGAGAGAGAAGCAAAGAAGCAAGGTGGTTGGAAGCAAATAAGGTGTAGCTTTAAAAAAAAATTTTTTTTTTTAAATGTTTATTTCTGAGACACACAGAGCGCGCGAGCGAGCATGAGTGGGGGAGAGGCAGAGAGAGAGGAAGACACAGAATCCGAAGCAGGCTCCAGGCTCTGAGCTGTCAGCACAGAGCCCGCCGCGGGGCTCGAACTCACAAACTGTGAGGTCATGACCTGAGCCGAAGTTGGTGGCTCAACCGACTGAGCCACCCAGGTGCCCCGAGGTGTAGCTTTTTTATTCCGAGAAACCCATGGGAAAGTTTTGAGCATAGGAGTCACTGGAGCAGATTTGCATTTTTTTTTTACTTATTTTAGTTTTTGATTAAAAAATTTTTTTAACGTTTATTTATTTTTGAAGTGGGGGGAGGGGCAGAGAGAGGAAGACAGAATCCGAAGCAGGCTCCAGGCCCTGAGCTTGTTAGCACAGAGCCCAACGTGGGGCTTCAACTCACAAGCTTCGAGATCATGACCTGAGCAGAAGTCGGATGCTTAACTGATTGAACCCCCCAAGTGCCCCCCCCCCCCATGTACAGTTTTCAACTGAGTCTCATAGCAGCTCTCTGCAGTAGGAAGAGCAGTGATTTCCCCCTGTACAGACAAGAAAGAGGCTGCACAAAGCAAATTGACTTGCCTCTAAGGAAATTCCAGGTGGAATAGAATTCTGAAGACCTGGAAATGTGAAATGGAAGGTGGCCTAGGAAATGGCTGACTACATTCTGGCAACCGTTTTGTCGCTGATTCTGCGTGATGTTTGGACCAAGTTTATCAGAAAACTGAAAAGAGAGTAATAACCAAAAGGGCCCTCCAGGGAATTCATAGGGCCTAGCAGTTAAAAATTGGGCTGTATCTTTCATACAGTGTTTAAAATTTTTTGAAATGAGTTGCCAACATTTGAAAATCCAGAGAATTGGCTGAATTTGAGACAAAAATTGGGGTGCTTGGCTGGCTCAGTCAGTGGAGCATATGGTTCTTGATGTTGGGATTGTGAGTTCAAGCCCCACAGTTGGGGTAGAGATTACTTAAAAATAAAACCTTTAAAAAAAGCAAGAAATTTAAAAATACTTCATTTAAACCTTTAAAAAAGCAAGAAATTTAAAAATACTTCATTTAAAAATACTTAATGACTTAGAATCCCTAAGGCCAAGGAAATATTCAAACAAAAAAATTAAAAACAAATTTATTGCCTTTGTAAGTGATTATTAACAATGCACCCTCTAATGTGGTGAAATAAGAACTTCAGTGTGTCATCTGTGAAGTTTTCCTGCTGAATATCTTTTAGCCTAATCATGCTTTCAGAGAACAGAGGAACAGATTAAAGAACATTGAGGTAATGATAAGATGTCCAGGATGTGGGGCATTTTATAAGACAACTGTACTGGTTCTGTTCCAGAAGTCAGTGTCATGGAAAAAACAAAGGAAGGGAGTGTTCTAGGCTTAAAAACCATAAAGAGGTGAAGCCAGATGCAAAATGTGAACCTTGACTGGATCTTGGTTCAAAAAGAAAACTCCTATAAAAACGTCTTTTAGATAGTAGTGGAGATTTGAATATTCAGTCCTATTAGGTGATATATGCATATTTTTAAAATTTTTTTAAAGTTTACTTATTTTGGGAGAGAGAACGAGAGAGAGCACGTGCGTATGCAGGGGAAGAACAGAGTGAGAGGTAATCCCAAGCAGGCCCCACACAGGGCTCGATCTCACGAACCTTGAGCTCATGACCTGAGCCGAAATAAAGAGTTGGACGCTTAACTGACTGAGCCACCCAGATGCTCCTCTATGTTTTTAAGGTTTATTTATTTTGAGAGACAGAGAGAGAGACAGAGAACTCATGGAGGAGGGGCAGAGAGAGGGAAAGACGGAATCCTAAGCAGGCTGCGCCACAGTGTCAGCGCAGAGCCCAAAGTCTGGCTCGAACTCACAAACCATGAGATCATGACCTGAGCCCACATCAAGAGTCAGATGCTTAACAGACTGAGCCACCTAGGTGCCCCCCCCATTAGATATTTGAGAATTATTTTCTAGATGTGGTAATAATAACATGGTTATGAAGGAGAGTGTCCCATTTTTGGAGGTGCATGCTAAAGTTGTGACATGCTGTGGTGAAAGTGTATGGGTAAAAGGAAAAATGCTAACTATTCTTTTTACTTTTCTGTGTTTCAAATTTTTATAATGAAAAGGTGGAAAAGAAATGTGTTTCTCTCTGTCCCTCCCCTGCCCCATTCCCCAATCTGGAAATTTCTATAATTTTTTAAAGCTTATTTATTTTGAGGGAGTGCACAAGTGGGAGAGGGGTAGAGAGAGAGAATCCCAAGCAGATTCTGCACTGTCAATGCAGAACCCAACGTGGGGCTCAAACCCACGAACCATGAGATCTTGACCTGAGCCGAAATGAAGAGTCGGATGCTTAACTGACTGAGCCACCCAAGCACCCCTCTTCTGCAATCTGGTAATTTCTGAATTCTGTCATCTCCTGAAGAATAGAAAGATCAGATCCACATTGGTTGGAGCCAAGCAGAGGCCACCTCTGACATGGCATGTGGTTCTCTAGCCTTGTCTCCATCAGTTCAGCTTCCCTCATTGATCTGATTTGCCTGGCCCTACAGGTGCGACTTTCCATTTTTTGCTGTGGGACATAGCCCACTTTATGGATGGGGCTCAAGGAATGAGAGCTGGCTCCCAAGGTTATGCACCAAGTAAACAGGAGTTGAATCTAAGTGACTCCCTTTCCCCTCCCTCAGCTCATTTTCCACAATCGGGGCTCATTCTTTCAGTCAAATAATCATAAAGGAAGATGTTGAGGCTGGCAGCTGTGTGTGTTTTCAGAATGCATGCTTCAGCAGTTTTTGCACTGCCTTTCACAACCAAGGCATGTCTGATTTTTCTTCCACTCAATAGTAGTTGATCCCGTATCTAAGAGTGAGGAAGGATGGAGGGTGACCCAAAAGAGCAAAGTAGATGATAAGCTCTATGACGGCAACCATTTTATAAATGTTTGACAATTAAAATAGGGGTTTGACTGGTCTTATTCAATTTGTAGTGCTTGCAAATTTGTAGACATTCACATGTATTTGTCGAATGATGAAATGATTGTACGTTGCAAAGATCTAGGAATTCAAGAAACCTGGGTTCAATCCAGTTCTGCTAACCAGCTCTCTTGACCTTGGGTCAGTCACAAAGTTTGTTGGCCTTAAGTTCCACATCTGCAAAAAGGAGTGAGTGTGACTAAATTTTTAAGGACTCAACTCTGAAATTTTGACTTTACAAAAAAGGTACTACAAAAACTTTCCTGTTTTCAAAGCCTCATTATCCAACACTGCCGCTCTTCAAAAGAACTTCAGTTGGTTCCGTAGGCACACATTTGCCATAATAGTGACTGAGTACGTACTGTGTCTTAGGGGCCAATCCTGATTTTTCACTTAAGGACCAATTGATTGTAGTGTCAATGGTGATTAATAGTTCAGTTTGAATCTCAGCTGCAAAAATTCTTAGTTATTTAACCTTGGATACATTTCTTTTTTAACGTTTATTTTTTTGAGACAGAGAGAGACAGAGCATGAACGGGGGAGGGTCAGAGAGAGGGAGACACAATCTGAAACAGGCTCCAGGCTCTGAGCTGTCAGCACAGAGCCTGATGCGGGGCTCAAACCCACGAACTGAGAGATCATGACCTGAGCCAAAGTCGGACGCTTAACTGACTGAGCCACCCAGGCGCCCCAACCTTGGATACATTTCTTAACTTCTCTACTTCAGTTTGCTCATTTGTCAAGTGGAGATAATAGAATTTACATTATAAGATAGTTGAGAATTAAAGGAGATAATGCAAGGGATGCCTGGCTGGCTCAGTCAGAAGAGTGTGTGACTCTTGATCTCAGGGTTGTGGGTTTGAGCCTCACGTTAGGTGTAGAGATTACTTAGATGGATAAATAAAAACTTAAAAAATAAAAATAATAGATAATGCATAAATAGTGCTTATGCACAGAAAGCATTGAGTAAATTATAGTTACAGTTATTTGACAAGTATAAATCACTAGCAACAGGAGAAGGGAAGCTACATAGGAAATAGGTTGAGATAAATAAGGCCAATGTAAAGTAAAAGTCAGTGGGGTGAGTGGAGACTCCAGAAGGATGAGGAAGATTGTAAGGGGAGTAGATTTGCCTGAGCAGATCATGGTGGGGAGCAGCCTTAAGTTCTGTTTTGGATTTTGACAAGACATTGAAGTAAATGTAATGAATGGGCAGTTGGATGGAACAAGATGGCAGATTTAGATGAAAAGTACTTTGCTGTTAAGTGAAGGTGAGATTATCTCTGAAGGAGAAAGTGGTCCAGTCTGCCAAATGCTGTTGGCTTTACCATTTATCTGGTTGCACAGACCAGAAACTTAAGAGTTCTTTATTCATCTCTGTCCCTTGGGCCCATGTCCAGTCCCTTGTCAAGTCCTGTGTACTCTGCTTCAAATGATCTCAGCCACCTTTCTTTATTTCTTATTCCAAGCTACCCTCATTATCTCTGATTGGTCACCTCTGTAGTCTTCTCAACTGCTCTCCTGTGTTTCACTTGTGATTCTTTATAATCCAGTCTCCCCACAGCAGCCAGATTGATTAAAAAAAAAAAAAAAATCACACAGTTCTCGGCATAAAGCCTTCCAGTGATTTCCTCTTATATTCAGAATAAAATCCAAAGCTTTTAAAATTCATTACCTTCCATGCCGTGCCCTGTCTGATCTTGCCTATATCTCTCTGGCTCACTTCATTTGAGCTCTTGAATCTTTCTGTTCCTCAAATATGCTAAACCTCTCTCTGGCCTGAGGTCTTTGTGCTTACCCTACTTAAAATAGTCTTATACCACATTTTTTCATGACTCACTGTCGTCACACAATTAGACTCAATAAAATAAATGTGAATTTGGTAGTCTTAGGAATTTTTAACCATGAGTGGAATTCACTTGGCTTGACTTAACTTGTAGTGTGTATTGTGAATTCAGAGATTGTGATATAAAGGCTCTGTTCATTCCTTCCCAGAAATTTAAGAGGTATTCCTGTGGCAGAAGTCAAAGAGGAGAGAGCAAAGTTGGCAAATATTTATTTAGAACCTACTTGTGTGCAAGGCAATGTGGAAGAGACATTGAAAGAGGAAAACTCATAGATTGTGGTCAGAACTGTATTCTCATCCCAGTTCTGGCTACTTACTACCTGGGAGAGCTTGGGTACCTTTTCTGAGCCTCTGTTTTCTTTATACTCTAGGCAGACATGAATCCTTTCCTGTGGAAACGTGATAGTGTACTCTGGGGTCTGTGGAGCCCCTTGGACTTCTAGAGAGACATCTTATGCAATACTTAGGATGTGTATGCTTTTTTTCCAAAAGAAAAATGGCAAAGAACCACAATTAAGGTTTCAGTGAAGTGCTATGTATAATTCTATGCCTCGAACCTAGTGAGCCCTCTGTAGAGGGTAACTACTACCATTGTTGTTATCAGTGGACTATATACATAATATATCAATGTAATTTTACATTATTTGTGGTATTGAGAGGCAATATGACTTAAAAATATTTTTTTAATGTTTATTTCTGAGAGAGAGACAGCATGAGTGGGGGAGGCACAGAGAGAGGGAGACACAGAATCTGAAGCAGGTTCTAGGCTCTGAGCTGTCAGCATAGAGCCTGACACAGGGCTTGAACTCATGGACCGTGAGATCATGACCTGAGCTGAAGTCGGACACTTAACTGACTGAACCACCCAGGTGCCCCGAGAGGCAATATAACTTGAAGACCACAGACTTTGGAGCAATATTGCTTAAGTTGATACTTGCTTTGCCATTTGGCAGTTGTGTGATTTTCGGCAAGTTTGTTTGTTTGTTGTTTTGATGCATTTTATTTATTTATTAAGTTCTTACTTATTTTGAGAGAGAGAGAGATAGAGTGAGTGGGGGAACGGCAGAGAGAGAGAATCCCAAGCAGGCTTTGTGCTGTCAGCACAGAGCCCGGATGTGGGGCTTGAACCCACAAACTGTGAGATCATGACCTGAGCCAAAATCAAGAGTCAGACATTTTGCTGACTGGGCCACCCAGCACAGAGGCACCCCAATATTTGGTAAGTTCTGTAACTCTCTTTTCAGTGTATTAGTTTCCTGTTGCTGCTATAACAATTACCACACATTTAGTGGCTTAAAACAACACAAATTTATTCTCTTACAATTCTAGAGGTCAGAAGTCTGAAATCAGTTCCACTGGACTAAAATCAAGGTGTTGACAGGGCCATGTTCCATGTGGAGGCTCTAGAGGAGAATCTGTCTGACTTTTCTAGCATCTAGAAGTTACCTGCTTTTGGCTCGTGGGGGTGCATTATTTTGCCTACTACAAACTACAGTTTTCTTCTCTGCAAAATGAGAGTAATAGTGCCTTTTCTTGCAGAGTTGAATACATAAATTGCTTAGAATGGTGCTGGGCATACAGTAAGTATTTAATAAGTGTTACCTATTTATTTTTTTTGATGGCTACCTAGTTTTCCATGGTATATACATATCAGGGCAGTGTGGCCTCAGAGCCCTGGATCTTAATTGCTCTCTCTTACTGTTGCCCTTACCAAGTAGCTGATTATTAGCCAATTCCCAGCTATGTAATCTGGGGTAAGCTAGTTGACCTCTTTGTGCCTGTTTTCTCAGCTGCAAAATAGAGATAAGAAGTTACCAGCTCATAAGATTGCCCTGAGGATTAAATAACATAATACGTGTGAAGAGTGCTTAGCACGTAGTGAGGTTTTTTTTTTAATATTTTATTTATTTATTTATTTATTTTGAGAGAGAAAGAGAAAGAATCCCAAACAGGCTCCTTGCTGTCAGCACAGAGCCCGATGCAGGGCTCAATTCCAAGAATGGTGAGGTCTTGATCTGAGCTGAAATCAAAGTGTCAGATGCTTAACCAGCTGAGCCACCCAGACTCCCCTAAGACTTTATTTTTAAGTAATCTCTACACCCAACATGGGGCTCCAACTTAACCCCAAGATCAAGTGTCGTATGCTCTACTGATTGAGTCAGACAAGGGCCCCAGTACATAGTGAGGTTTCAGTAAATGTTAACTGTTACTATTTTATTATGTAGTAGATTTATGTAATTCTGCGGATGGACAGCCGGGTTTCTTTTAATGTGTTCTATTAATTCAGCAGCTGTTTGAGTAACAGTAAACTAAGTGCCAAGCATAGTCATAGGTGTTAAGGATACGGTGGTTTCTGGACCTTACATTCAAATGGAGAAGTGGACAGTGAACATATGAACAAATTCCAGATAGAAGAGGGTGTGGACATAATTTTGGATTAAGTGACCAGTGTGGGCTTCTAAGGTGGTGACAGTTGAGTTGACCTAAAGAATTGCTCGTGCAAAAAATGGGGGAAGAAGCAGAGAACAACTAATGCTGAAGTCCAAAGGCTGGAGCCTGGCTGTGGGCAAATTAGCAGTGGGGAGAATAGGACGATCCAAGATGGGAGCAGTATGCAGGGCTTTGGGTTAAGGAACTTGCATAGGGAACCACTGAAAGATTTGAGCAGGAGAGCAGCATAATCTGGTTTAAAAGATCTCTCTTCCTGAGCAGGGACAGCAGATTGTAGGGGACAAGAATGGAAGCAGGGAAACCAGGTGTAAAGCTGTTGTAGTTTCGTAGGTGAGAAGCGATGGTGTCTGTGGAGGTGAAAGGAAGTGGACGGATGTGATCTTTGTGCACACCAGAGTATTTCTGTAGGATTAATTCCTAGAAGTATTCATACATCAGATATGAATACTAATAGCTGCCATTCATTAAGTGTTGACTATGTGCCAGGTACTATTTTAAGTATTTTTCGTGTAATTGAGCCATAAGTAAGCTGTCAGCTCAGGGTCTTTAGCATGGTTAAGGATTAAAAATACAAATGTGATCTTCAGTGTTGATGGCAGTTGAAAAAAAAAAAAAAAAACCTCCCAAGCAGTCAGAATCTAGAGCTCTGTAGGATGTAGGGATCTTGGAGAGGCCACGTGGCTAAATGTGATTTATGTCAGAGACATTTATATGTTGCAGTGCTCTAAGAGCTCAGAGGAGGGAGCGCGTACTTCAGTCAGCCATAGAGAGGGGGACTTTTTGAGGAAATGGCATTTGAATTGGGGTTTGAAGTCTGGGGACAAGCTTGACTTGGCCTAGAGAGGAAGAGAGAGCATTTCAGGTGTGTGGAATGCTGGGATGTAAAGTCGACAGGTGGGGGGGGGGGTAATAAATGGAAGGCAGGTCTGGGTGGCCGTAATCTGGTGGTGGTAGGGGAGAAGGCTGGGCAGGTGGAAGGGAGCCAGTACTGAAGGAATTTAAATGCAGCTTTAGAATTTTTTTGTGAGATTTTTTTGTTTTTTTTTTGAAAATCAGAGTCACACCTACCGCTAAGCCCTTTTGGTAATTAGGAGTGGGATAGAGGAGTTCAGTAAGTTGAAGTAACATATCGAGCATCTGTTACGTGCCTGGTATTATGCTAGATGCTTTTGCACTCACATTTTACCAGGTTGTCAAGGGGATTCATTGACAAGATGTCAGATTTGGTATCCCCATTTTACAGATGAAAAACCTGAAGTTCAGACAGCTTGTGCAGCTTGTCCATGTCACCCAGCTGGGAAGTGGCAGAACCAGAATTCAAACCTGTCTCCAGACCTAGAGGGCATTTAGTGATTAGCAGTGCCCTTTGAGGAAGGAATGCCAGAGAGAACAGAGCCTGAGAAGAATTCAGGGGGGTCTAGGGATTAGGAGGCTGTTGGTATTGTTTGAAGATACGGCTTCCCAGAAGAGAGCTGGACCAATCTGGGCCATTCTTGGACTGAAAGGGAACTTGGCATTCTGGAATTCTGGGGTGGGTGCGGGAGGGGCAGTGTCAGGGAAGACTTGTAGACCGACAGTGACTCCAGAGCCCTGGAAGGTACAGCCAAATGCAAGAGTGTTCAGCCTTTCTGATATCAAAGGTTCTTTTTGGAAACATTGCCTGTCAGTATATGCTGATTCTGGAGGGATTGGAGCTCCTCTGGAAAGCCACATGGCCTTTCTTCCTCCACCCACTGGTATAAATCTTTGGTAAGCAATGTACGCTTTGCTAACATGTTATTTACCTTGCTTGTGTCTTGTAGGCCCTCTTTCCAATTCCCTCCTATTCTAACGAAGTGACGTTGTCACTTGAAAGGCTCGTGTCCGCTAGCCTGTGGTTGATGGTGGAAGGTCCCCATAGAATAAAAGCGATAGGCCTTTGAAGGAAATTCTGTCCCTATTCTCTCCCTCCCCACATTTTACCCTTTGATTGTATTAGTGAAGGAAATTCAGTATCTCTAGTATCAAGAATCAGTGCAGGACCCTCTTATCAGCCACCATCCTCATTAAAGGCCTCTAATTACATGCAAGTGCTCCTAATTTTTAGGACTACTTTTGAAAGAGTTTCTTTTCTGCATGTTCTCCCTAATACTAGTACAAGTTGAAAATGGGCTCATTTCATAAATTAAGAGCAAACTCTTCAGCCAGCCAAACTTGAATTTATGGGAGATCGTTCTTAGTTCTAACTATCCCTTTTCAGTGTGAATAGTCATACATTTGCTGCAAAAATATTAATGGGTTTGATTACAGAGTGCGGCCCAAGACCCTGATGGGGTTGTTTCATAGTACGTGATGTAAACCAATTCTGAAAAATTCTGATTGTGAAACACTTCTGGGTCAAGGGGTTTCTTTCAGCTAAGATTTCGTGGACCTATACTGCTTTCCACTGACCTCAGATTTAAGTCCAGACTTTTTCTTTTTTCTTTTTTTTTTAATATTTATTTAGTTTTGGGAGAGCGCAGGTGGGGGAGGGGCAGAAAGAAGGGGACAGAGGATCTGAAGTGGGCTCTGGCTCTGCGCTGACAGGCTGACAGCAGCGAATCCGACATGGGACTTGAACTCGGGAACCGTGAGCTCGTGACCTGACTCGAAGTTGGACGCTCTACCAACTGAGCCACCCAGGCGCCCCTAACTCTGGACTTCTTGAGACAGCCCAACCTCTGACTACCTTCATTTAGCCTCATCTTTTGTCACTTTACAGACTAGGATGATCCGAACACTTTCCAAATACACCCTCTTTCATGCTGCTACGGTTTTGCTTGTGTGTGACAGCCTAGATAGTAGCTTTTCTCACCTCCTCTTCCTGCTATCATACCAGTTCGGGCCATCGTCCCCTCTCTCAACTGGGACACCCTTCCCCCAAGGGTCCCCCATCCCATGGCTTTCTATGGTGCTCAGAGTAAGATCCAGCCCTTACAATACCTGTAAGAGCCTTCATGACGTGGCTCCGGTTCCGTCTGTGACCCGTCTCCTACTGTTCTTCCCTTTCCTCACTGTTATTTAGCCGCTCTGTCCTTCCTGTCCCTGAAACATGCTGTGCACCCGTCTGCTTTCAGGGCTTTTGCACTTGTTTTCTTCTTTCCTGGAATGCTCTTCTCCCAAATATCTGTATATTTGTCCATTTCATTTTGATTTTTGCTCAGCACCTTTTCAGAAAGGCCTTCAGTCTGCATGCAATAGCATCCTCCATCATTCTTGATCCATATCCTGCTTGATTTTCATCACTTTTTTACGCCCAACGTGGGGCTTGAATTCACGACCCTGAGATGGAGTCACATGCTCTACCGACTGAGCCAGCCAGGCGCCCCTGATTTTCATCACTTTTTGGTATATCATATATTTGTCTACCTCTATCATAAAATGTAAGCTCAAGGAGGACAGGGATTATGTCTATTTTGTTTACTGATATATTTCTATACCTGAGAAGAGTGCCTGGCAAAGTAGGTGCTTAGTAAATGTTTATTATTTTTTTTATTTTTATTTTTTTTAATTTATTTTTTTAAATGTTTATTTATTTTTGAGACAGAGCGAGACAGAGCATGAACGGGGGAGGGGCAGAGAGAGAGGGAGACACAGAATCTGAAGCAGGCTCCAAGCCGTCAGCACAGAGCCCGACGCGGGGCTCCAACTCACAGACCGTGAGATCATGACCTGAGCCGAAGTCGGACGCTTAACCGACAGAGCCACCCAGGTGCCCCAGTAAATGTTTATTGAATGAATTCTTTGTAGGATGGATTAGAGCCTCTTTCCTAGATTTGAGGCCTTGGTGCTTCCGTGCATTTAATGAAAACCAAAGTTACTTCGCTGTTGCTTTGGCTTGTTCTTAACGACTCGGTGAAGCTTCCACTGTTCTGTGGCATCCGGTTAACAGTTGTCTGCCTTATAGGCTGCGGGCCTCGCGGGTGCTTCTTGTTGGCATGAAAGGACTCGGGGCTGAAATTGCCAAGAATCTCATTCTGGCGGGAGTGAAAGGACTGACCATGTTGGATCCTGAACAGGTGAGATGTTTGGCCACCTCAACACTCTTTCTTCACAGTCTGCCCTCTTTAGTATAAATATAAACACTTGGAGATACTCTGAATTCCTACATGCCCCCGCCAAGCTGTGCAAGGAGGGCTGGCATTAGTGGAGCTGTGGTCTTTGGCCCAATGGCACTGGCACATCCTAGGT
This sequence comes from Lynx canadensis, assembly GCF_007474595.2. NCBI lineage: Eukaryota > Metazoa > Chordata > Mammalia > Carnivora > Felidae > Lynx > Lynx canadensis. Next base: position 51,732,045 of record NC_044317.1, read on the forward strand.
GGTCGACCACTCTCCTTGAGCTTGCCACTCTGTAAAGTGTAGTTAATCTCTCGCTTGGAGGGTTACTGTGGGGAGGAGAGGGGGTGGTTTTCTTCCTTGTACCTGTACACCACCTGCATGACTAATTAAAAGTGCAGAATTGCCTTGGGGCTTTGTCACAGGTTAGCCTTTACCCTGAGTGATTCGGCTTTAGAAGGTTTGAGATGATGCTCAGGAGGAATCTGTACGTTTGAAAGCTGTCTCAGGAGAGCTTCTTTGAAAAATGTTGGATCAGAGAGGATCTATGCAGACTACTTAGCATAGTGCTTGCATGTAGTAAGCATCTGATAATTAATTACATCATAGACCATTTAATTGTTGCTATAATAGTCGTTCCCAGCTCCTGTGTAGCTTTTTCTGACCAGTTTCTCCAAGGTGAAAATAACTTCTTTCTCTACATTCTCATGCTATAACATTTTAATTTTCAAAAAAACATTTTAATTTTCTTTTATACAAAAACTTAAATATATACAGAAGTAGAATAGCATTTGACACCCCATCTACCTGGCTTCTACAGAGATCAGTTTTTATTTATATTTTTTTATCGGTATTTTCTCGCCTGTATTTTTTGGACAGTATTTTTATTTTATTAAAAAAAATGTTTTGGGGCGCCTGGGTGGCGCAGTCGGTTAAGCGTCCGACTTCAGCCAGGTCACGATCTCACGGTCTGTGAGTTCGAGCCCCGCGTCAGGCTCTGGGCTGACGGCTCAGAGCCTGGAGCCTGTTTCCGATTCTGTGTCTCCCTCTCTCTCTGCCCCTCCCCCGTTCATGCTCTGTCTCTCTCTGTCCCAAAAATAAAATAAACGTTGAAAAAAAAAAATTAAAAAAAAATGTTTTTTAATGTTTATTTTATCTTTGAGACAGAGAAAGACAGAGCATGAGCAGGGGAGGGACAGAGAGACAGACAGACAGACGGACAGACAGAGAATCCGAAGCAGGCTCCAGGCTCTGAGTTGTCAGCACAGAGCCTGAAGCAGGGCTCCAGTTCGTCAACCACGAGATTATGACCTGAGCTAAAGTCAGACACTCAATGAACTGAGCCACCCAGGTGCCCCCCCAATTTTTTTTTAATGTTTATTCATTTTTGAGAGAGAGAGAATGAGCAGGGGAGGGGCAGAGAGAGAGGGAGACACAGAATCCAAAGCAGGCTCCAGGTTCTGAGCTGCCAGCATAGAGCCTGATGTGGGGCTCAAACTTGTCAACCACGAGATCATGACCTGAGCCAAAGTCGGGTGCTTAACCGACTGAGCCACCCAGGTGCAACCCCCTTTTAAAAAATAAAACTTTAGGGGCGCCGCACCTCGGTGGCTCAGTTGGATAAGCGTCTGACTTCAGCTCAGGTCGTGATCTCATAGTTTGTGAGTCCTGGCCCACGTTGGCCTCTCTGCTATCAGGGCAGAGCCCGCTTCACATCCTCTGTTCCTCTCTCTTGCTTCCTTTCCCCTGCTTGTGCTTTCACTGTCTCAAAAAAAAAAAAAAAAAAAAAAAAAATTAAAACAAACCCCAAAACCTCTGAAGATTATGTCATCACATGATGCTATTAGTGTCTTTCCTTATAGGCAATGAATAAGGGTCCTGTTTCATACATGGTAACTACCACACACAGAGTGTGGTATAGGCTCTGTGGAAGAAGGTAAATGTTAATGAAAACTTTAAAACATTTATTTATTTTGAGAGAGAGAGAGAGAGACGGCGAGAGAGCGTGCATGTGCATGGGGGTGGGGCAGAGAGAGAGGGAGAGAGAATCCCAAGCCACTCTGTGCTTGATCTCATGATCCGTGAGATCATGACCTGAGCCGAAATCAAGACTTGGCTGCTTAACCTACAGAGCAACCCAGGTGCCCCCCAAATGAAATTTTTTTTTTTTTAATTTTTTTTTTTCAACGTTTATTTATTTTTGGGACAGAGAGAGACAGAGCATGAACGGGCGAGGGGCAGAGAGAGAGGGGGACACAGAATCGGAAACAGGCTCCAGGCTCTGAGCCATCAGCCCAGAGCCCGACGCGGGGCTCGAACTCACGGACCGCGAGATCGTGACCTGGCTGAAGTCGGACGCTTAACCGACTGCACCACCCAGGCGCCCCAAATGAAATTTTTTAAAGCTCATCTTGTTTGGGTTTTAGGAGAAAAATCATACCTGGATTTTTTTTTTTAAATTCTTCTGCAGTGAAGACACGTGGGTTGGCTCACTTAATATCACAGTCACAAATTGATTTTTGACTTGAATTCAAAACCTTCTAAGGAAAGAAATTCCTGCAGGCAAGCCGCCAGATTATTAACAGTCTGAGCTCTTGCCTTTTTGACATTTCCCCAACCACAGTGCCCCCTAGAGGCATCTGGAGGGAGAATTTGTTTGCAGGGAAGGATGGTTTCTAAACATGGAGGCAGGCCCTTGGTGTGGGAAAATGAAACCGGATGGGGATAGTGACTTCCTCATATGGTTGGGAGCGCCGGAGAATGGGGAACCATGATCTAATACTGAGCGGTGTGTGATGCAGTTCTGTCACTGCCTCAGTCCAGTGATGGGTGCCACCAGTGTTACAGTGACCAGGCCGACTCTCCTCCCTTCCCTCTCTGCTTTGAGGACTTACAGTACTTTTCACCTATCTGGCACTGCAAAGCCTAACTCTTCTGACTGGTTTTCAAGGCCCAACACAGTGGTTCTCAATCCCATCTGTGCTTTGAATATTAGGGGGAGGTTTGAAAGTTCTCCAAGTGAGTCTAGAAGTCAGGGAGAGTTGAGAACGACTGGCTTTGTATAACCTGGGCCCAGTCAACTTAGCCTGGCTCCTACCTCATATGTTTAGTGGTTCATGGACACTCTTTGGTTGTTCTGCCTTTTGCAGTTTGCTTGTACTTTTTTTCCCTGACTGGGAACATCTCAGGGAGACCGTGCTACCTAGTGCAAAAGCTCTGGAATTATGTAGATTTGGGCTCAAATCCTACCTCTTCAAGCTGGGTTAAGTCTCTTAACCTCTCAGAGACTCTGCTCATCTATTAAAAATTTTTTTTCTTATTTATGTATTTATTGTAGTAATCTCTGTACCCAGTGTGGGGCTTGAATTCACAACCTCAGGATTAAGAGTCACATGTTCTACCAACTCAGCCAGGCAGGCACCCCTCAGTGTGCTCATCAAGGACGTTAATTCCTGCCCTACAGAGGTTTTCATTTTGTTTACATCAGCAAACATCCGAGGGTACCTGCTGGCTGCCCTGAAGCATTCTAGATCCTTGTGATACAAAGATGCACAAGATTTGGTTCCCATTCTCAGGGTTTATTCCATACACCGGAGCAGCCTACCTGACTCAGGTTTTGGTAGGGGGACACGAACGGCTTCCTGGAGCTGTGATCTTAGTTGAGGCTTAAAGAACAACTGGAGGTTTCTCAAGTTGAAGGGCTGTATTTTAGGTAGGAGACATTATTAGCAGTGGCACAGAACAGCATGGTAGAAATAGAATATAGCAAGCAGTGCTGTTTGGTGTTTTTAGAGTGTGAGGCCCAAAGTGGTGGGGGTGGATGCAGGCTGTAGGTAAGGTCCAAATCACGAAGGGCCTGTTAGTAAGCCTTGCTGGAAGCTCATACTCAATCCTCTAGGTGGTGAGGATTTCATTTAAGAGTTTCAAATGTGAGACAGGTGACCTAGCCAACTTCCGGCTCTTCGTAGATCACTAGCTACTGTGTATGATTGGCACAAGGTCTGGGGCAGAAGACCACTTAGATAGAAGGCTGCATTAGTAGTTTATTTTTTTTGTTGTTGTATTTTTTTTCTTCTATTATTTTGCATTCGTAGTTTAGGTGAGAGATGAGAAGAGTCTGAGTAACAGCACTGTGATAGAAACGGCAAGAAGCACTTGAGGTGAAAATACCAGAGGATAGAATCAGTAGGATTGTATATGGGAATGTAGGGAAGGCAAGGAATGACTGCAGCAGTGAAGCTTCCTCAAGGTGCTGGACGCTGTTCTAAAAGCAGCACTTGTAGTATCTCATTTAGTCCTCACAGCAACTCTGAGAGTCAGGGATTATCATCCCTATTTTACAGAAAAGGAATTGAATTGCTGGCCCACCCAAGGTCACAGTAGTTGCTGTGACCAGGATGCAGACAGTCTGACTCTTTGTAGAGCCCATGCTCTTAGCCATCTCAGCAGGTGGCTGCCCTCAGGCAAATATCAGGGATGTAAAGACTGGGTTCCTGACTCAGGTGACTGGATGGGTGGTTGGTAGGCTCATCAACAGACAAAAGAAAAAAAAATAGTCAAATATGAAGGGCCTGCGGACTTACCCAGGAGGAAATATCTGGTGGGCAGTTTAATAAAAGTCTCAGATGGATCAGGAAGCAATCTGTACCTGTAAGAACGAAAGAAGCGATGAGCATGGAGCTATGCCAAGTGGAAAGATGAGTGACTCTGAGATGGAATCCTGGGGCCGCCACACCCAAGAGGGCCCATGTGGAGACTGGGTGTCCGGTGGGGCAGGAGCAGAGCAGCACTGATAGAGTGATTAGTTAGTGTACTGTTTTTCTTAACCTCCTCATTTTGCACGTGATTCCCATGTACTCGCTCGCTCAAGGTCACACAGTTAAAGTGGTTGAGCCAAAGATTTGAATCCAACTTGAATTGTTTCAGAGCCTTGCTCTTCTATGATGTACAGCTTCTCAGTGTGAAATGAGATCCCTGAAGAAGCAGGACAGGAAAGGTCAAGGAGACTGTTAAAGGGCTGGCCTTGAAAGGGAGGAGGACCAGCTCATTTCCTTGGAGAAAAGTTAGCAAGTGCGAGTATGTGCTCTGAGTAGTTGGCCAGAGGAGAGGAGAGAGATTGTTTGTGTTGAATCCAGTCTTGGTGAAGGTAGCAAGGTCATACTGGAGATTAATGGTTAAATTAGATGTTTGGTGTGGAAAGAATGGCTCTGTGAACAGTGGGAATCTGTAACCCTACTGGCAGCTGTCAGGTGATTGTATTATCTGGATTTAAGGTTCTTCTCTGCTGACATCCAGCCTTGTGGGTGAAATCCTCCCTTTGCTCCAGCCCCCCTCATCTTTCTTTTCTGAATTTTAATTGAATTTAAGAGTTCATTTCAAGCATTCTTTTTTTTTTTTTTTTTTTTTCAACGTTTATTTATTTTCGGGACAGAGAGAGACAGAGCATGAACAGGGGAGGGGCAGAGAGAGAGGGAGACACAGAATCGGAAACAGGCTCCAGGCTCTGGGCCATCAGCCCAGAGCCCGACGCGGGGCTCGAACTCGCGGACGGCGAGATCGTGACCTGGCTGAAGTCGGACGCTTAACCGACTGCGCCACCCAGGCGCCCCATTTCAAGCATTCTTAATTATGTTTGATTTTTGCCCTGGTTTGATTTTATTTCTTTAGCATATTTGTGTATGTATGTATGTATGTACGTACGTACGTATGTGTGTAACTCTACACGCAAACGTGGGGCTTGAACTCAGGACCCTGACATCAAGAGCTGTGTGCTCTTCAGACTGGGCCAGCAAGGTGCTGCCCCTCACTGGTCTGATTTTTTTTTTTTTTTTAATTTTTTAAAAAGGTTTTTTTGTTTATTTTGAGAGAGAGCAAGAATGAGCAGGGGAGGGGCAGAGAGAGATGGAGACAGAGACAGAGACACAGAGAGAGAGCATCCCAAGCAGGCTCTGCGCTGTCATTGTGGAGCCCCAGGGCTCCATCTCACAACTGTGAGATCATAACCTGAGCTGAAATCAAAAGTGGGATGTTTAACCTACTAAGCCACCCAAGTGCCCCTCACTGGTCTGATTTTAAACCAATCGTAGGCAGGGACTACATCCTTTAAACTACTGTTGTTTGTCTAGGAGTATCCTTAAAGTTTGGCACAGAGTAAATATTTGGGGTAAATTCTTTGCACTGATAATTGTGTCACTTTATTAGCAGTTACAAATTTAATCGTGGAAGAAGAAAGAGTGGACATTTCTGTTTAGAGTGAATTTTCTTTACAGACACCAGGGGGTGCTCTTTAACTATCAACGCGAAGTGAAAAAAAAATTAAATGTCTCTACTTGAAAGCCTTCGAAGGATTGAGTGTATGGAGGATACATTAGGCAAATTCCCACTGGAACAGTAATACAATTAAATTGTAGGTATTTTAGTTATGCTTTGAAATGGAAGGGTTCGTTGTCTTTGAAAAATTTTTTTTCCCCAAAATTCAAGCATTAAAAAAAAAAAAAATTATTCCTAGGTATCTCCAGAAGACCCCGGAGCTCAGTTTCTAATCCGTACTGGATCTGTTGGCCGAAACAGGGCTGAAGCCTCTTTGGAGCGAGCCCAGAATCTCAACCCCATGGTGGATGTGAAGGTGGACACTGAGAATATAGAAAAGAAACCTGAGTCATTTTTCACTCAGTTCGATGCTGTAAGTTTCATAAAGAGTGTAAAATCTTTAGGCTCAGTACATTGCCTTTGTAGTCTCAAGTCTTGTATTGCCTTAGTGTATGTGCCTTCTTATTAGCATATTGCTTTTCCACGTTGAATGTGTCGGTAGGTAGATCCAGTCTGTTGGTTCTGCTGTGGCTGTTTGTGACTTGCTGTCTGCTGGTTTCTTCTTTGGGCATATGTTCCTTTAGACCAGGTTTCATCATTGGTGTTTTGTATTCCTTCCAGAATCTTTGCACATAGCTTTGGTACATTTTATTGCAAATGTTTTCTCCTAAAAACAAGTTGGTAGTTAATTTCTGTAGTAGAGGCTTGCTTTTTTTTTTTTTTTTGGTTAGAAATATCAAACTACAGCTTGTGTTTTGTCTTAAAAAAAGAGCACACCTGATCCTGGTCCGTGTCTGTCTCTTTCACACAGCCACTTTGACCACGTTGCCATGGATAATGAGACAAATTCACTAGTCATAAGCCAAATGAGGCATATCCACCCTCATTTGGTTTCACTGCCAGATCTGTGGAGAGGTGAAAGGATAAGTTAAATTCGGTTCCAGCGTCTGTGACCTTCAGACATGGTTCCCTGGACCCAGGAAAAGCTAAACAAATGTTGGATAACCATGAAATAGTCACAGATGATCTACTTGTTTTTTAAATGAAAGGCCCATTACATGAGAGGTTAGAATTTGGGTTGGGTAGTTTGTTTTTCCGCATTGTTATATTTCATATGTGCATCTGTTCAAATATGTGCTTGGAATGATGGATCATCTGTGCGTTTGTCTTTTTTTTTTTTTTTTTTTTTTTTTTTCCAATTCTATCTTGTATCTTCCAAGTATTGGAACATTTTCTGTTTGGACTGTTTGGACCATCTTCTCTTCATTTCTTTATCCATAGTAACCACATTTAGTTAATTCTAGCTGCCCCTTGAATTTCTAGCACTTAGAGAGAGGGTTTCTAAGAACCGAAGCACCGGGCCGGTTGCTTGTATAAAGCCTGTGTGCTGGGTGAGGTGACTGCCTCATTGGGCCACGTTTGACTGGTCCTTGGAGATTTTACATTCACTTTTGACTCTGCAGAGTTCCCTTTGGTCGCTTGATTGCATGTTCAACTGTGGGTATCTTGCCTTTTAGATATGATTTTTTTTTCCCTTAGGTGGCTGCATCCTTTGAATGACACCAGAGGCACTCATTTCTGTGGGCTGTTTCGGTATTCAGGCTGCCAGACAGCAGCAAAGAGGTTCTGTCAAATGAAAATATCCTTTTGTAACTTCTCCAACTTTCTATGTTTAGAAGAAAACATGTGCAATTTGGAACTTGTTTTCATAGCCCTTGTCACAGAGTTTCTCCTGAAAAGGTGTTTTATGCCGTAAAACTTAGCTATTTCCAGTGCTTCAACTTACTGGAACACAACCTAGGGGCCTCAGAGCAACATTGATAATTCCATTGAGTGAATCACCGGTTCATTGTCTACGTCTGAATGGAAGGTCACTTGGTGTGTAACCTTTTCTTTTGTCCTCAGATTCAGATAAAGTTTCACTTTGAAAACTGGAAAACTGTGGAAAACTAATCTCAACGGGACTTGTTTATCTTTTTTATCTTAACCTATCAATCAGAAGAAGGGGGAAAAATGCCCTCGTATTTAAAGTGACCTTTGGGTCACTTAAAACTGGTTTTGCTTCTTGTGATAGCTTATTCAGATTTTAATAGATTTAGTAATTTAAAAGTAACTTACACTAAATTGTTACTGTTTTTTTCCACTTCACGGAAACTGTGAGATGTGGTTTGTTTATGTTTACAGAATAGAGGAAATAAATTCATTGAATAGCTTTTACTTTCTAGCCAAACCCATTTTGTTTTGATTGCTGAAAGTAGAGGTCTTGCAATTTATATTTCTCCTGAAACCTGCAACTTGTCTTTTGTCTTCTAACCATAGGATCCAAAGAACCTGTTATACCAGTTCAAAACTGGCTTTAGACATGCCCAGAGAGACTGTTCATTAAGATTTATTTAGACATCAGGGCAGTGATTCACAGCTTGCAAAACTCACACCCAGCGAATTTTTTCTTTCTGCAGGTTTGTCTGACTTGCTGCTCCAGGGATGTCATAGTTAAAGTTGACCAGATCTGTCACAAAAATAGCATCAAGTTTTTTACAGGAGATGTTTTTGGCTACCATGGATACACATTTGCCAATCTTGGAGAGCATGAATTCGTAGAGTAAGTTTTGGGAGAGGAGGGGAGAACGTAACATTTTCAGAAAAATACAGTTTTACTCATTGGTGGGGAACAACCCATCTAAGGAAAGTGTTGTTAGAATATTCAGAAACCATTTCATTTTCAGCTCACTGATTGTATAGGTTGTGTGTTCAGAATCGTAGGAGATGCAGCCCCGTCTTCCAAAATAATGTTCTGATCTAAATCCTAAATAAAGCAGAGTTCTTTAGGAATCAAAGTACACCATTGTGGGTATTTGATGGGCCTGGACTTCAGTTGGCGAAACCACACACCTCCTGTATAGGGGAGGCTTGCTTGGATTGCCTTTCTCAGTTTTGGCTTCTGTATTTTCAGGTTGGTAGTAAAGTGAGTACAGAGTAGTCAGATGGGTAACTCTGGAGGCACACTCAGCCAGTCTACCTGGGAAAAGCTCCAAAGTCCAGACACTGCTTTGGTGTAACAAACACACCTCATCCTCTCGTTTTGAATATCAAGGTTGCAGACCGTGGGGATTCTCACATGATGGGACCTGCAGTGGTTTGAACTTGCAGCTTCTAGATGAGAGATGGCAGATGATACCCGTATTGTAAAACTCTGTGGTGGGTTTTTGGCTGTTGTTTCTTGTATGTCCCTTGCTAATAAGAGGTAAAAAGACACCCTGTGTGGTAGGTGAAGCTTCCTACCAAGAATCAAGAATTGCCTTCTGGGGCGCCTGGGTGGCTTGGTCGGTTAAGCGTCCGACTTCGGCTCAGGGCATGATCTCACAGTCTGTGAGTTCGAGCCCCGAGTCAGGCTCTGTGTTGACAGCTCAGAGCCTGGAGCCTGTTTCGGATTCTGTGTCTCCCTCTCTCTCTGCTCCTCCCCTGTTCATGCTCTGTCTCTCTCTGTCTCAAAAATAAATAAGCGTTAAAAAAAAAAAAGAATTGCCTTCTTTTGTTCAGCTTCTTTTAAAATTTTTTTTTTTTCAACGTTTATTTATTTTTGGGACAGAGAGAGACAGAGCATGAACGGGGGAGGGGCAGAGAGAGAGAGAGACACAGAATCCGAAACAGGCTCCAGGCTCTGAGCCATCAGCCCAGAGCCTGACTCGGGGCTCGAACTCACGCACCGCGAGATCGTGACCTGGCTGAAGTCGGACGCTTAACCGACTGCGCCACCCAGGCGCCCCTCAGCTTCTTTTAAAAAAAGCTTTTTTTAACGTTTATTTATTATTCAGAGACAGAGACAGAGCATGACATGGGAGGGGCAGAGAGAGGAGGAGACACAGAATCTGAAATAGGCTCTAGGCTCTGAGCTGTCAGCACAGAGCCCAATGCAGGGCTCGAAGTCATAAGCCGCGAGATCATGACCTGAGCTGAAGTCAGACGCTTAACTGACTGAGCCACCCAGGCACCCCTCTTTTGTTCAGCTTCTTAGGCAAATCACTGAAATTTCTCTGGTCTGCAAGTCTTTTTCCTTTCATCCTTTCTTTCTTTCTTTCTTTCTTTCTTTCTTTCTTTCTTTCTTTCTTTCTGTTTAAAAAAATTTATTTATTTTAGAGAGAGCACGAGCCGAAGAGAGGGGTGGAGAGAGAGAGAGAGAGAGAGAGAAAATGAATCTTAAGCTGGCTCCATGCTCCATGTGGAGCCCAGTGCAGGGCTCAATCCCATGACCTTGGGATCATGACCTGAGCTGAAATCAAGAGCTGGACGCTCAACCAATTGAGCCCCCCATGTGTCCCTGGTCTGCAAATTTCTTGTCTGTAAAATCAAAATGAGGGAAGGGCAGACATGCTCAAGATTCCTCATAACTTTGGCATTTTATGGTTTTCAGAAACTCTAGTTCTCTTGGCATACTAGAAATAGAGAAGTCACAGTAGAGAAAACAGCCCAGGTTATCTTAATGTGAGTTCCCCATGGCAGAGGGGAGGAATTAAGTTTGGCTTTTATTTCATGATTCAAGTGAAATTTATAAAGCTTATTGAGAGCTTGCTATATGCTAGGCAGGTGTGCTAAGCAATTTATTATTGTCTTTTTTTAAGTTTATTTATTTATTTTGAGAGAGAAAGTGCACAAGCAGGGGAGGGGCAAAGAGAGAGAATCCCAAACATGTTCCATGCTGTCTGTCAGTACAGAGCCCGACTCGGGGCTCTATCCCACGGACCGTGAGATCATGATCTGAGCTAAGACCAAGAGTTGGACACTCAACTGACCAAGCCAGCCAGGCGCCCCTGTTATTTCTCGTCTTACAGTAATTCTGTCAGGGATTGTCATTCCCACGTGGTAGGTAACTTACTTATCAGATAATCATTGGCCACCCTCGGATTTGAATCCACCCAGATCTGCCTGACTCCAAAGCTTTTGCTCTTAATTACCATCCTATTCTGTGAGCTGATGATGCTCTTTTTGTTCTAATGGCATGATTCAGAGAGTAAACTCCGTTCCCTCGCTTTGTCACCCTCTAGGGAGAAAACCAAAGTTGCCAAAGTTAGCCAAGGAGTAGAAGATGGACCTGATACCAAGAGGGCAAAACTTGATTCATCTGAAACAACTATGGTCAAAAAGGTATGTGTACTGTGAAGGGGTCAAAGATCAGAAACTTCGGAGCCTTGTAGGGGACGGGCAATTACATCTGCAAGCAGGGGAAGCACGCGTGTAGTCTTGAAGGGGGAGGTGGGGTCTGGACAAGCCGGGCCAGTGCTCGTCCCACTTAAAGGGGATGACTGCTGCTTAGTGGCAGCCAGCTCTTGCCATGAAGACGAGTAGGGACCCAGTGATGCAGGGTATGAATTTTTAACAGAATTGGAGATGTGTTTTTTATAGGCTCTGTCCCAAACTTTTATTTTTTTATTTATTTTTTTTTTTTAATTTTTTTTTTCAACGTTTATTTATTTTTGGGACAGAGAGAGACAGAGCATGAACGGGGGAGGGGCAGAGAGAGAGGGAGACACAGAATCGGAAACTGGCTCCAGGCTCTGAGCCATCAGCCCAGAGCCCGACGCGGGGCTCGAACTCCCGGACCGCGAGATCGTGACCTGGCTGAAGTCGGACGCTTAACCGACTGCGCCACCCAGGCGCCCCCGTCCCAAACTTTTAAACACCACCAGTCTGTTCACCTTGGTTTGAATGCTGTTCCTTCACCCCATGGAGACAAAAGAAAACATGCCTGCAGGATTGACGTGGTGTGTGGGCCGATTTGGGCTTCTAGTATCTGGAGCAGTATGAGAACCACTGTTCTTGAGCAAAGGCCATCCCTTTTGCATAAAATAAATCTTGGGGGGATAGTTAGATAATTTAGGAAGGTCCTACCTAAGCGGGCAGGAAGACAGTTTAAGCTTGAATTGCATATGCTTTGCTTCTTTACGATGAAATGTTTGGGGTCGTCTTTCCACCAGATTACCTTTTAAGAATAAAGGCCTCCGTGTTGACAAGTGTTACTATCCGGTGTGTATTTTTTTGTTTTCAGCCTGGTTCGCGCAGTAATTTAAATTCATTTTACAGAGAGAGGAGTGGCGGGGACTTGGAAGGAGATGATCTCGGCAGCTAGTGTTGGAATCTGAGAAGGGAGTCATGCGATGGGGGAGACCAGACAGAAGGGGCCGGGATTGGTTTTGTGGAACCGAGGAAAGACTTGACCGAGCCCATATTTACTCTTTGCTTTGTAGTTTGAAATGTTGAGAAAGAAAAACAGCTGGTCGGAGCTTCGAGTTAAAATTGCTCTAACGGGGGGATTCTGAGAGTGCAGAAACCACAAGAGAGACTGCAGAAACCACAGAAGTGGAACTCTGTTGAGTTTCCCGCAGGGCTGCGCTGGAGATTTTCGTCTTCTTGCTCTGTATGTTTGTGTTGGAAGAGTTTGCTGCTGGGAGTGTGATACAGAGGAATTATTAAGCCCTAATTTTGGTGTCTATTCACAGGACCGGTAATTATCCAGAGTGAACATTGGTGTTTTGGCCAAAACTTGGGTCCTTTTCTTTCTTCCCTCTTTTCTTTCTTTCTGAGGCCCAGTCGAGCTCTATCTGAATAGCGCCGTGAGTTCGGTGGGGGGAGATAAATTGTTAACTAACGGAGGAGCACAAAAGGAGCTTTGTGGGTGCTGTCAATTCATAAATCACACCCTCTTACAAGTGTGACACTTGGCCTTGGTGTGAAGGGTTTTATGGCCTAAAGGCCTTCCCTGATTGAGGCGGGTCTTTTACATTCAAATGGGGAGAGCGGCCAGCTTTGTTAGCCCTTCACAGCTGGAAGTTTCCCTTGAGTCAGTACTGGTGGTGCCCACTGGGGCAGATCTGGAAACCCCTTCGGGGGGCCACTTTAGCGAGCTATGAGGAGAATGCGGGCGGCCCTGGTAGGCCCCCGGTGGCCTTCGCGTACCATTCTTAGGGCTCTTCAGTCACAGGGCTCCTCGTGCAGCCTCTTCCCACAGGGGCCGAATCTGAAGGTATCAAAATATTCCCCAGCTGACATTGTTAGTCAGCTGTTTCACTTGGACAATGCAGGCCTGGATTCCAGCCCCGAGCCCTGAAGGTTGTGAGGCATGCGGTGCATTCCTCACTACGGTCCCTGGGTCCCTGGGATTCCGAACCTTGCCTTTGTGCCACCTCACCGAGCCCCCCGAGAGCGCCGTGGAAGGACCGGCTCTGACCGGTGGGGCTGCCGCTTCGCCACCGCAGTTTGGGCAGAGTCCGGTCCGTGATCTCGAAGTTGTCTTCCAACTCAAAAATTCCTTGATTGAGGTTATGCCCTTTTGCCTAAATTGTACAGAATAAGTAGTTGGGTTATGCTCAAAGTGCAGGATGGGGGCGGGGAGGCAACCACTTCCTGTTTCCTGCGAAAGGTTTCTGGTTAGGGTTCCCTCCCCCCCCTCCTTAGGTTCAACCAAATGTTGTATAGCCACGTTTGCTTCAAGGTACACATTGTGCTCCTAAATTAGAAACGCTTAAAAAACAAAGAGGAAAAATAGAGCTTGTGGTTTTCACACCGCTTCGGAGGATATTGGGCCTTTCTAACACATGTGTCATCATGATAAATACAACAGTGGGAAAACGCATAGCCCAGAGGTAGGTGCTCAGTGGTTTGCTTCCTTTGGTGCCCAGGAAAAGGTAGGAGACAGACTTCATCAGAATCAGGTCTTGGGCACGAACCTGATGGGGAGACATCATCAGTGCACAATAGATAAGGAGAGAGCAGTAGTTTTGTGATAGAGAACTGTCTAGAAAGGTTTCCCAGAGGAAGAGTTGTTAGAGGCGGCACGTGAAGGACAGTTTGCCAAGCACCGAAGCCGGGACGGGCATTTAGTCACAGGAGATAGGACTGACAGAAAGCACAGATGTAGGAACAGGATGAGTCTGGCTTCCCTCACCCCCAAACAGCCAGCTCTTTGTGCATCTGTGAGTTGTAAAATGCCTACTGTGTGCAGGGCCTCTGTTGGGTGCAGGGAAGCACCTCCAGTCCTGTCGTCTCCACGTACAGCGGTCACTAAGAGAAGTTCCTTGACCTGCCCGAGATCGATGGGACCGATTTGGAGGGGGGCACAGGGGCTGAGGGCACTGGCTTGCCCTGCGACTTAAAAGGTGAATCCTCTTGGAGTTTCTAGGATAATTTGAAGTTTTATGGGGATGATGGGATAAAATATGCAAAACTTGGGACCTTTCTGGAAAAACCTTTAGGGTGAAAGGTCTCCTTTATTGTTAGGTGCTGCCAGACACCAGTAGATGCCCGGTGGTGGTTGCTTGCCATAACAGCTCTTTAAAAATTAAAGATAGGGGCGCCTGGGTGGCGCAGTCGGTTAAGCGTCCGACTTCAGCCAGGTCACGATCTCGCGGTCCGTGAGTTCGAGCCCCGCGTCAGGCTCTGGGCTGATGGCTCAGAGCCTGGAGCCTGCTTCCGATTCTGTGTCTCCCTCTCTCTCTGCCCCTCCCCCGTTCATGCTCTGTCTCTCTCTGTCCCAAAAATAAATAAACGTTGAAAAAAATAAAATAAAATAAAATAAAAATTAAAGATAAAGTAGGATTTGTTTGGGACATGCTAAGAAATACAGATTTAATTTCACCTCTGTTTCTGAAATAGTAGGGGACTAATTTGGGCCCTGTTAATACTCTTGTCATGAATCAGTTGTGAAATTCCACAGTTGAGTAGTGATTCGTTATTTTGATCCCCCTTTCTGAGCAGTTTATGGACAATTCATCTCCTCTCACCCCCGTCCTGAAGGGAACATTCCAGGGACAGACTGGTTTCAGCCTTCCTCTTTTAGGTGGCATCTGGGTTTGGCACAACGAGGGACTTGTTAGGGTCTCTCCCACTAGAGTCCAAGCCCTGTAGGGCAGGGCGGATCTGTTCGCCACCGTGTTCCTAGTGTAGCCCCGGGCACGGTCCTACCCGGGAAATGTTTGTTCAGTGTGATGTGGCTGCTCCTGTGACATAGTGTGTTGGCTTTGGAGGAGATCATTGTCATTTTATTTTATTTTATTATTACTATTATTTATTTTTTTTTTGGGGGGGGAGAGAGTGTGAGCAAGGCAGGGACAGAGAGGGGGGACAGAGGATCTGAAGTGGGCTCTACGCTGACAGCAGCAGCAGCCCAGCGTGGGGCTCGAACCCACAAACCACAAGGTCACAACCTGAGCCAAAGTCGGAAGCTCAACCAACTGAGCCACCCAGGCGCCCCAAGATCGTGATTTTAAAAAAGAATTTCCGAATCGATTTTCTTTGTGACAAACCGAATGTATTAACTTCCTAATACATTGGTTATAATGGTTTAGGTTATCTGAGCTGGGCTGAGAGAACACAGTTCTAAAGAGAACAGGGGGGCTTGGCCAGGAATATTTAGAAGTAAGTTCATGGGGTTGCCTAGACCAAGACCTTTAGGCCAGAGGTGTTCAATACTGTGCTAATTGTCAGAATCACCTGGTTTGGGGGCCTGGGGCAGGAGATTCAGGGTGCAGATTGCAGGGCTGGGTGGAGTGCTGATAGGTTTCCCACGTAGGACGGTTCTGTGTGTGTGGTGGCCGGTGGGGTGTGGGTGCTGCTGCTGCCTTGCGGGGGGGGGGGTCTGTCCCAGCATCACATCACAATCCAGTCTTTTTATTGTGACACTTGATACCCCAAAATAATACATCAATACAGATTACAGAACATGACAATAAAACACTGTCCAACTTAAAAATCAAAACATTTCCTGTCCTGTTGTGCCAGTCTGCGTGTTCCTTCTCTGTCTTCTCTCCAGGGCTGGTACGTTTGTGTGGATTTTCGAAAGTACCCGGAAGGGGGAGGGGCGGTTATAGCCCTGCTTGATGCGGCATCTTAACCCATGTTTGTAAATCTAACGCTGGAATGTGATGCAGGTATAAATTAAGAATGATAGAGCTAACTACCATGTAGTTACCACCTGATTTCAAGCACTCAACTTGACCAGCTTGGTCAGGGCCCCCTGACCCCCTGGCTCTCCCTCCTCAACGTAAGTAACCACTGTCCTCAATTGTGGTTCTCATTCCCACCCATTTCTTCTTGCTACATATGTATTTCCAAGCAGTATAGAATTGTTTGGTATGCTTTCTAACTTCTTACCAATCAGTTTAATATTGTATGCATGCTGACACCTGCTTTTTAAGAGCAGCCTTATGTTTGTGAGGCCATCTGTGTTTGCACGCAGTTCTAGGACTTTGCTTTCCATTATGGTAGCCACTAGCCACGTATGGCTATTTAAATTAAAATGGACTAAAATAAAATTAAAAAATTTAGTTCAGTCTCCCTAGCCACATTTCAAATGCTCACCAAACACATGTGGCTATGGCATCTGTATCGCAAAGCACAGATACAGAACATTTTCATCATGATAGTGAGTAATCTTGGACAGCAACGCAGGACATTTTTTCTTATTTTGTTTTGTTTTTTGTTTTTTTGCTGTAGAGTGTTTGTTGTGTGAATATATTACTATTTATTTATCCATTTTTCTATTGATGGGCATGTGGGTGTGTAATTTTTTTCTGTTACAAATGGTGCCGCAGTTGAGGGCAGGGGAAGGAGGGGGGAGAGAGAGAGAGAGCGAGAGAGAGAGAGAGAGAGAGAGAGAAGATAATCTCCTTGGGTAAATATGTGATTTTTCTGGGGCGTATACTTAGGAGGGAAATTAGGGTATGTGCAGCTTCAACTTTACCAGACCTGCTAAATTACTTGCAAGTAGTTTTATCAATTCACATTCCAGAATCAGCAGTATGTAATGGTAACATTTGGTAACTTCAGGCTCTTTTGCCACTCTGCTGAGTGTGACAGCTTTGTCTTGGATGGCGGTTGTCATTTGTTAGAATGTTTTTGAAAACTATAGACTCCCACGAGTAGGTGTGGAAATCCAGCCTAGAAATCTGTAGTTTTCAAAGTCATTTCATAGATTTACATTTAGCTTTACAGCCAGAGCTGTATCCCTTATTATAGATGTTCAGGCTGCTTCTTAAAGTAAGATACGTTTACAGTCCCAAAATTGGAAGATACAGAACAAGTTGAGAAAACATGAACCTTGCTCCCCAATAATTACACATTCCTTTCAGTATTCCTTCTACTCCAGTATGTGATACAATTGGATTTCTAATTAACACACATAAACACATATGAGAAATACATAGTGATCTTATATACACATGACTTACATGTGTATCGTCTTTGCTTTTTTTGTTTTTTTGCTCAACGTATTTTCTGTAAGCACAGGAGTGGATAATCTGCTTTGGAGAGTGTGGTTTTAAGAGGCTGTATTGGTTTGCTGATTTCATCTTGCCTCGGAGTGTTAAACCTGCTCCTGTTGCGTTGATGTATTTGTACTTGCCCGCTGTTTGGAGGGGCTCAGCACAGCCCTACAATTTGACATCTGTCCAACCGTGTGGGAGAGTTCATCTTTTATATTTACTGTTGGGCTTTTTGGCAAATGAAAAGCAGGTTGGATCCTATCAGCTCGCAGATTTTTATTGACAGTCTGTTCTATGCAGGGCTGTGCCTTTCACTGGTCCCTGCCTCAGGAAGCTGATACCCATCTGAGGAGAGGAATAAGAGGGCTTAGCCTTAACTAGACTATCAGATTGAGATCTTTAAGACTCAGAATTGTCCGGAAAAGAAATGGATAGTGGAGGGAAGTGAGTCAGGCATTCTACCCAGAGAGATCCATGAGCTGAGGGCATGGAGAAGTCGGAGGGGTGAGTGAGATGTGAAAGTTACCTGTTACAGTGTGTTCATTCAAGTAGTTTTGCCGCTGCCTGGCAGGCACTGCTGGGTGCTTCATCTGAAAGACTGTTCTTTCTCTGTAGGTGCCATTAAGCATGTTTTTCACATTGTAAATCCAGTGTCAGGTGCGTAAGATGGGTACCACTGTTTGCGTTTGTTGTAGTATAGATTAGGTGGCATGGTTACGTTTGGTTTCGTTTGGTTTTCTAAAGTAATCTCCATACCCAACATGGGGCTCGAACTCATGACCTCTAGATCAGGAGTTGTATGCTCTACTAGCTGAGCCAGC
Source organism: Lynx canadensis (assembly GCF_007474595.2). Lineage (NCBI taxonomy): Eukaryota > Metazoa > Chordata > Mammalia > Carnivora > Felidae > Lynx > Lynx canadensis. The sequence goes on from NC_044317.1 coordinate 51,750,163, forward strand.
CATGCACTCCTGTTTTTTTTTATTTTTAATTGTTACAAATGACAGTGGTAGACTGTGTGTGTGTGTGTGTGTGTGTGTTTTAAGATTTTATTTTTAAGTAATCTCTACCTGCAACTTGGGGCTTGTACTTACAACCCTGAGATCAAGAGTTGCACACTCTGCCGACTGAGCCAGCCAGGCGCCCCAGTGGTAGTAGACTTTGAACAGTTTGAACCAAAAAATGGGACATTATGTTAGAGGCAGCCTGGAGTAGCACAAGAGGCATTAGAACTACTGTGACCTGAGAAAGGGAAAGACCAGGCCAGATGGGGAGACTTGGAGGCTGTAGGAATTTAGCTTTTCTATAAAGAGTCCTGCCTGCCCTTCACATGCCTCTGTTTTTAACTTTCAGATTCTTGATTCCCAGAATAAAGAATCTGGTTGGTGTGACTTGGGCCGTGTACCTACCTTTGGCCCTGTCACTTGTGGCTGGAGGGCTGGTACACATATCAGATGAGGCTAGTAGGGCCCGCCTCCCCAAATACCAGGACACCCCCCCTAAAAGTTGTCTGCCACAGACAGGCCTGAGAGGTAAATTCATTTGTCTGAGTTCACAAGTTACTAGCAACATTGTGAGTAGTTCTGCCCTTAGACTTGGGGAGGAAAGAGGGCCTCTGTCCCTGGCCCTAGTACTCTAGAAGGTCCCACCCTGGCCTCCTACCAGCCTTTCCCCTAGCAGAGTGAGAATTCCATGGGATTAAGGAGATATGTCCATCTGGAGTCCATCCCCCCACCCCTCTGTCCTGGACTCCCTTGTGGATACTTGGGACCCCTGGAATCTCCTGCCAAACAGTCCCAGGCTTACTTCCCAGGCTTTGGTGAGCTTCTTCCCTGATCTGCCTTTGGAGTGCAAACTTTGCAACAATGTCCACATATCTAGGCCTGAAGGGCAGGTGTTTTAGTCAAGAAGAGTGGCCTGGGTGGCCACACCCAAGTTGCACAGCCTCTTGCCTTGTGGGACAGAGCCAGAGGTGGGAAGAAAGGGGGTGGAGGGGGTGAGGACCAGCTTTCTAGTACATCTCATTCTGACATAGAACGTCCAGGAGTGTGAGGATTCCGCATTTGAACCCTGTCTTCCAGGTGGTAATGAAGAACGTATATCTGTCAAGGCAGGAGAATACAGTATACTTTATTTTTTTAATTGTTAGTGTGACGTATACCTAAATATGTAGTTGTGATACGGGTTTCCATTTGTACTTTTTTTTTTTTTTACATTTATTTATTTATTTTTTTTTATAGAAATTAAAGCTCAGAGACTTTATTTTTATTTAAAAAAAAATTTTTTTTTTAACGTTTATTTATTTTTGAGACAGAGAGACAGAGCATGAACGGGGGGGGAGGGTCAGAGAGAGAGGGAGACACAGAATCTGAAACAGGCTCCAGGCTCTGAGTGGTCAGCACAGAGCCCGACGCGGGGCTCGAACTCACGGACTGCGAGATCATGACCTGAGCCGAAGTCGGACGCTTAGCCGACTGAGCCACCCAGGCGCCCCTTTACATTTATTTTTGAGAAACAGAGTGAGACAAAGCGTGAGCGGGGGAGGGGCAGAGAAAGAAGGAGACACAGAATCTGAAGCAGGCTCCAGGCCCTGAGCAAGCAGTCAGCACAGAGCCTGATGCGGGGCTCGAACCCACGAACTGTGAGATCATGACCTGAGCCGAAGTCGGATGCTCAACCGACTGAGCCACCCAGGTGCCCCTCCGTTTGTACTTTTACAAAACCTGGGCCCTGAAAGTTTAGAGGTAGGCCTGCCTGGGACTAAGACTCAGTTTTTTTTTTCCTTGTTTGTCATAGTGTGACCTAACAAATTAGTGAATTCTTAGCCAAGTAAACTACAAAAATTCCGAATTAAAATCTAGGTAGTTTATGAAAGCTAGTGAGAGTTTATGTCATCATTGTGATGGTGTTCCCAGGCTGCGGCTGGCTTTATTGTTTTGTAAGACTTAGGAAGGATCTGGCAGTCTGTATCAGGCAATAAATGTCAGTCAGCTGATTATTTGACTTGACTTTTGAGGTCAAACAGACCCACTGACCAAAAGGTTTGAGGTCAGGACAAATATTTGTATACTAACTTTTACGGTGGGTTTAAACCCCAAAGGAGTATTTATGGGGGAAGCAGAAAGCCACCTTTAAAACGGACTGTTTCAGAGGTGCCTGGGTGGCTCAGTCAGTGAGCCTTTGACTTCGTCTCTGACTTTGGATCAGGTCATGATCTCGCGATTCATGAGTTAGAGCCCTTCATCAGGCTCTCTGCTGTCAGCACAGATGCCTTGGATCCTCCCCCCGCCCCCCCCCCACCTTGTACATGCTCTCTCTAGCTCTCTCTCTCAAAAATAAACATTAAAAAAACATTTTTAAAAACCTGACTGTTTCATCTTCACTAGCTATTTGAACTTTTCATCTGTCAATTCCATTTTGATCCTTAGCAGACCGTGCAACTGCCTGGGAGCAGTTAGATCTTGGTTCACTTAGCCTTCTAAATTATGCTGTGTCTCTTTTCTGTTTTAAATATCTGGGGTGTGGTGTGTATATGTAGTGAGAAAAGGAAGGAGAAAAAGAGACTATATCTCTGGAAGTTTGAAATTACTTGTATATGCACATACCATCTCAAACTTTATAATAGTAGTTAGTACTGAGAACCATTTTTTTCTGAACGATTTGAGAATAAGGAAGGGGTCCATCCATCACTCTGAAATACTTCAGTTTGCATTTTCTCAAACAAGGCATTCTCCATAGAGAAATCAAACCAAACTTCAAAATCAGAAAATTCAAATGAATACATCACTACCATCTACCGCAGACCCATTTCAGCTGTTAACAGTTGTTCCAATAATGTCCTTAATGACAGAAGGATCCAGTTCAGGATCATGCATTTATCTGGATTTTCATGATGCTTTTGAAGATCACAAGGCAGTTATTTTGTAAAAATTTAAAATGTGCTTTAGTTTGGCTTTGTCTGATGTTCTCTCATGATTAGATTCTAGCTGCACACCTTGGGCAGACACACCAGAGTGTGGGTGCCTCTCATCCCATCCTGTGGTCTGGTGCTGGCTTCCACATGCTCCTTTACTGGCAGTGTTAACTTTGATTTCAGAGTAGGATTATTCAAGGTAGATTTCTCCTTTGAAAACAATTCCTCTCTGCCCTGTGCAATAATATGTAATTTTCAGAGAGGTATTTTGAAAATACGTAAGTACCGTATTCTTCATCAAACTTTGTTAATTGCTTTTATTTTATTTTTGTTTCATGCTAGTCAATTTAGGGGTTCCATTTTTATTCCT